>NW_027361689.1:45685000-46079274 GCF_039654945.1 Dendrobates tinctorius | reverse complement strand
TGGGCCATTTTAGAAAATCGATCCATGACCACTAAAATCACCGTACATCTGGAAGACGGAGGCAAATCGGTGATGAAATCCATAGCAACATGGGTCCAAGGTTTGGCAGACACCGGTAATGGATGCAAGAGTCCCGAAGGAGGATGCCGAGGGACCTTATTTCGGAGGAAGGACAGGAGGCAATGAAATCCAAGACGTCTTTGCGAAGGGAAGGCCACCAATAATGACGGGAGATGAGAGAGAGTCTTTTTAACTCCTGCACGTCAAGAGAACTTAGACGAATGGCTCCAATGTAGAACCTTCAGTCTGTCTTTACTTCGAGCAAGGGTTTTACCAGATGGTGGGGACACTATGTTCAGTGGAGCCACAGTAAGTAGAGTTGAGCGACTTTTGGTTTTTTATGGTCGAGTTTCGTTTCGTGAAACCCGACTTTTCCAAAAGTCGGGTCGAGCAAGATCGGCCGATTATAGGGAAAAGTCGGGGTCGTCCCGAAACACGAAACCCAATGTAAGTCAATGGGGAATAAAAGCCGGCAGTGAGAGGAGGACAGGAAACACACCTACAGTGCTCATTTGAATGCCAAAAGCATCAATTCTTCTTACTTAAGCTGGTCAACCTTAGTTAACTTCATAATACAAGTTACGCACTGAAAAATGGGGGTTATTTGGCTAAAGTTGTGGGGGGGTAGGGCTGGCTCCAGGTTTTCATGTGCCCTGGGCGAAAGAGCGCCCCTTTAACACATAATACCACAACTCATCATGCTCCGTTACGGCAGAGAAATAGCGGTATAGTACAATGAAAAATACTTCACTTTTTACATCTCATGACGAGGCCCATCTATTTCTCCATACAGAATCATTGGTCCCATATAATGTTTGAAACAGTATATGATGAGCTCCACATAATGCTACAGTATATGTTGGTCCCCATGGATGAAGCTCCACTGTCTTATGGGCCCAAATATTGCTCCAAACATAATGGGCCCCATTTCTAATGCTCTAGTGTATAATGGGCCCTGTAAATGCTGCTCCAGTGTCTGATGTCCACCTTTGGAATGTTCCAGTGTATGGTGGGCCCCATCTATCATTCTCCAGAGTATAGTGCTCCCCAAAAATTGCTGTCCCAACATTGAAAACAATGAAATAAGTCTCCTCGCTAGGGAATCCCTGTACTAGTCTGGACTCCTCGTCGTCCCCATCTTCCATCTCACTGCACAGTATTTCAACCTTGCAAGTGCTGTGATCCTGAGCAAGCAGGGGGGGCCCACTCGTTGGCGACGGCACTGGCACAGGGCCCCTGATAGTACGGTGGTGTCTGATGGCGGGTGGGCCGAACCTGCACTTTCATCTGCAGCTTCCTCTTTGTCACCGTGTAAGATGGAACTGTATATGGGAAGGGTAACCTGAGTTTCATCAGGGTCAGATTCAGGCCGGGTAGCATGCGAGGGGAATGTAGTGGTCTGGGTCAATGTACCAGCAGATTCATCGAGCAGTGGCTGAGCATCAGTGCACTTGTGTCACCCCCAGGAGTACGGTCGCCACAGTGGCATTACCTTCCTCCTAGGGAGTGTGATGTCATGCTTGGGAGCAACGAAGGATCTCTCTAGCAGGTTAACTGATTGGGCAGCGTTATTCCCACGAGTCATGACCCTCCAAACAGCGTTCATGAAGGCAAAGTGTTTGTTTTACGTGGGCAGTATGGTTGCAAAGCTGAACGTTAAAGGAATGTCCAGAAGGGCACCACCAGGAGTGGAGCCTACGGCATAATTTGACTCAACACGGGCAACCTCAACCATGCCAGCTACAGAACAGATGCACACATTGCAAGCTTAATTCCGTTAACGAATGAGACTCCGTAATGCCCCGCGGTCCGAGTCCGGCTTACTAGAGGGACACGTGAGGCTCTGCCACATGAGATTGGCCAATAACTGGTGTGTCATGCCCTTACATGTCCGTGGCTGCATGTGCGCTACACTGAAAAGGCCAGCGTTTGTCGCTTACAGGTGCAGATAACCCGCTGAACAACGTTAGTGATGGGGATCACTAATTACAATTATTACTCGCGAACGATGATTTCCCAGTAAGTGCAGGTCAACCGCAGTTCCGGAATTAGGCCTAACCGTCATTGCTGAAAAAAATGAAAAACTTACGTGTGCAAACCACAGGTGTTGTAGCGTGCTTAACAGCTCGCCAGCCGTTCTCATGCCCAGTATGAGTTACACGTGATTGCACAAAGGTGAGAAAGGGTACCGTATCCCCGGATAACATGTATGGATAGCGTACACATTCAAAAGATATGTCTATACATCAGGAGGCAGGCTCAGACGGTGTTAGGCCCAGTATGGCTTGCACGTGATTGCACAAAGGTGAGAAAGGGTACCGTATCCCCGGATAACATGTATGGATAGCGTACACATTCAAAAGATATGTCTATACATCAGGAGACAGGCTCAGACGGTGTTAGGCCCAGTATGGCTTGCACGTGATTGCACAAAGGTGAGAAAGGGTACCGTATCCCCGGATAACATGTATAGATAGCGTACACATTCAAAAGATATATCTATACATCAGGAGGCAGGCTCAGACGGTGTAAGGCCCAGTATGGCTTGCAAGTGATTGCACAAAGGTGAGAAAGGGTACCGTATCCCCGGATAACATGTATGGATAGCGTACACATTCAAAAGATATGTCTATACATCAGGAGGCAGGCTCAGACGGTGTTAGGCCCAGTATGGCTTGCACGTGATTGCACAAAGGTGAGAAAGGGTACCATATCCCCGGATAACATGTATGGATAGCGTACAAATTCAAAAGATATGTCTATACATCAGGAGGCAGGCTCAGATGGTGTAAGGCCCAGTATGGCTTGCAAGTGATTGCACAAAGGTGAGAAAGGGTACCGTATCCCCGGATAACATGTATGGATAGCGTACACATTCAATAGATATGTCTATACATCAGGAGGCAGGCTCAGACGGTGTAAGGCCCAGTATGGCTTGCAAGTGATTGCACAAAGGTGAGAAAGGGTACCGTATCCCCGGATAACATGTATGGATAGCGTACACATTCAAAAGATATGTCTATACATCAGGAGGCAGGATCAGACGGTGTAAGGACCAGTATGGCTTGCAGGTGATTGCACAAAGGTGAGAAATGGTACCGTATCCCCGGATAACATGTATGGATAGCGTACACATTCAAAAGATATGTCTATACATCAGGAGGCAGGCTCAGACGGTGTCAGGCACAGTATGGATTTGACTGCCCAGACTACACAGCGGAGGAGCAGGGAGAGGTAAAGATTGCAAATGCTGGGGCCCTGCCCAAGCAAGGGGGGCCCACTCGTGGGTGTCGGTACTGGCACTGGGCCCCTCATAGTACGGCGGTGTGTCTGACGGCGGGTGTGCACCACCACCGTCAGAGACACTTGATTGCACTATGAGGGACCCTGTGCCAGTGCCCGCGCAAAAGAGTCGGCCTACCCACCTGTCCAGGGCAACGGAACTCGCACGGTGTCGTGCGCTAGGTGGTGACCCCGGCCATGGGGGGAGGCAGCACAGTTAGGGAGTTTTAGAAAGTGACATATGTTGATGTTGGACATTCAGCTGATGCAAAAGGTGAAATAGGTCAAGTCCCAGGAAGAGGTGGACCAAAGCAAGCCATTTTTTCTGTCACCCTATGTGTCATCAGGGGAAGGTGGGACAAAATCCTTGGAAACCCATGCATGGTTCATTTTAATGAAGGTTAGATCATCCACATTTTGGGTTGACAGACGGGTCCTTTTTTCTGTCAGGATTGATCCAGCTGCACTGAAGACTCTTTCCGATAGCACACTTGCAGCTGGGCAAGCGAGCTCCTGTAAGGCATATTGTGCCAATTCAGGCCAGGTGTCCAGTTTAGCAGCCCAATAGTCAAAGGGGAATGACCTGTGTGGGAGAACATCGATATGGGAGGAAAAGTAGTTTGTAACCATAGTTGACAACGGCTGTCTCCTGTCACTTTCCATCGATGCTGTATTACCAGTTGTGTGAGCGGTACTTGAAAAATCAGTCCACAACATTGTCATGAAACCCCTGCCTCCAACGCCACTTCTGCTGTGTGCACCATGAACACCTCTGCCAAGCTGCCCCCGGACCGTATGGCTCGTGTGAGAACCATCACCGCTGCTGTGTGCTGGGAATGCCTCAAGCAACCTATTTACCAGAGTTGCTTGTTTATTAGCCAATATTAGGTCAAGGTTCTCCTGTGGCATGATGTTTTGTAATTTGCCTTTATAGCGTGGATCCAGTATGCTGGCCAACCAGTAGTCGTCATCGTTCATCATTTTGGCAATGCGGGGGTCCCTTTTTAGGATCCGCAAGGCATAATCTGACATGTGGGCCAATGTTCCCGGTGTCAATGATGCACTGCGAGTGCTGGTTGGAGGAGCACTTTCTGGCAAATCCACATCCCTCCAGTCACGCACAAACCCTGTACCAGACCTTGCCACGCCAACATTTTCACTTGCCCCACGAGATGCATCCTGCTCCCCTAAGTAATCATCCCCATCATCATCCTCCTCCTCCTCTTCTTCCTCCAACTCGTCCAGGAGAGGTCCCTGAGCAGACAATGGCTGAATGTCATCAAGGATTCCCTCCACCTCTTCCTCCTCGTCAACATTGGCTGCAGACGCCTGCTCATTAAGGTGCATCAAAGTTTGCATGAGCAGACGCATAAGTGGGATGCTCATGCTTAGGATGGCGTCGTCTGCGCTTACCAGCCGTGTGCATTCCTCAAAACACTGAAGGACTTTACAGAGGTCTTTCAGCTTCGACCACTGCACACCTGTCAACTCCATGTCCGCTCTCAAAGTGCCTGGCCGTGTATCCTCCCACAAATGCATTATGGCCTGCCTCTGCTCGCACAGCCGCTCCACCATGTGCAGGGTGGAGTTCCACCTTGTTGCAATGTCGATAATGAGGCGGTGGTTGGGAAGGTGGAGCAATCGCTGCAGCTTCTGCATACGAACGGAGTGTACAGGCGACCGGCGGATGTGCGCGCACAGTCTTCGCACCTTATGGAGCAGGGCTGTTAACTCCGGATAATTTTTGAGGAAGCACTGCACCACCAGGTTCAAGGTGTGAGCCAAGCAAGGTATGTGGCTGAGTTTTGAAAGGGCTATGGCTGCCACAAAATTATGGCCGTTATCACTAACTACCTTGCCTGCCTCAAGATGTACACTGCCCAGCCATGACTCAGTTTGTCGCTTCAAGTACTCGGCCAGCACCTCGGCGGTGTGTCTGTCGCCCAAACACATCATCTGCAACACAGCCTGCTGACGCTTTCCACTAGCTGCTCGATAGGGGGACACCTCGTGTGCAACAGTGGCAGCTGCAGATGGATGCTCGTACGACTGCGCTCTGTGGACGAGCTTTCGCTTCTGGAGGAGGAGGAGGAGGGTGGAACGCCTACAGCCAACTGTTTCCTATACCGTGGGCTAGGCAGCACTGTCCCACCACCGCTGTCCCCTGTGGACCCTGCATCCACATTAACCCAGTGCGCAGTGATGGACACGTAACAGCCCTGGCCATGCCGACTGGACCATGCATCAGTTGTGAGGTGCACCTTTCCACTCACTGACTGCTTGAGTGCATGGACAATGCGGTCTTTCACATGATGGTGGAGGGCTGGGATGGCTTTGCGAGGGAAGAAGTGGCGACTGGGTAGGTCATAGCGTGGTACTGCATAGGCCATGAGTTCGCGGAAAGCTGCGCTTTCCACCAACCGATAGGGCATCATCTCAAACGAGATTAGTTTGGCAATGTGGGCGTTCAAACCCAGTGTACGCGGATGAGAGACTGAGTACTTTCTTGACCTACTCATAGTCTCTGGGAGGGTGAGCTGGACTTGAGAGCTGCATATGGTGGAAGGAGCGGTGGACAGGGCGGACTGAGAGAGGGTTGATGATGGTGATGGAGTTGGTGTTCTTTCTGATGGCCTAGATTCAGTATTTCGTTGATATAACAGTGGGATTCCCTGACTGCTGTTGCCTTGCAACGACACCTCAACATTTGCTGCTGTGCTAACCGATGGGCTTACAGTGGGGGAAACAATGTAGCGTTGCTGACTACCTTCTTTGTGATCAGTTGCACATGTGGCACTTGAGGTTTGGTGTTGTGTCCACGCTTGCAAGTGCATGCTGGTTAAATGTCTAAGCATGCAACTGGTATTCAAATTTTTCAGATTTTTCCCTCGGCTAAAGGTCTTTGCGCACTTCTTACAGATAACCTTGGCCTGATCATGAGGATTTTGTTCAAAAAAGTGCCACACTGCACTCTTCCTACTTTGGCAGACATTTTCATAGAATCATAGAATCATAGAATCGTAGAGTTGGAAGGGACCTCCTGGGCCATCTGGTCCAACCCCCTGCTAAAAGCAGGATTCGCTAAATCATCCCAGTCAGATGTCTGTCCAGCCTCTGTTTGAAGACTACCATTAAAGGAGAACTCACCACTTCTCGTGGCAGCCTGTTCCACTCATTGATCACTCTAACTGTCAAAAAGTTTTTTCTAATATCTAATCTGTGTCTCCTCCCATTCAGTTTCATCCCATTGCTCCTAGTCTTTCCTTGTGCAAATGAGAATAAAGTTGAGCCTTCTACAATGTGACAGCCCTTTAGATATTTGTAGACAGCTAATAAGTCTCCTCTCAGTCTTCTCTTTTGCAAACTAAACATTCCCAAATCCTGCAACCTTTCCTCATAAGACAGGGTTTGCAGACCGGTCACCATTCTGGTCGCTCTTTTCTGAACTTGCTCCGGTTTGTTGATGTCTTTTTTAAAATGTGGTGCCCAAAACTGGACACAATATTCCAGATGAGGTCTGACCAAAGAGGAGTAGAGGGAAATAATGACTTCACGTGATCTAGACTGTATGCTTCTGTTAATACATCCTAGAATTGCATTTGCCTTTTTTGCTGCTGCATCACACTGTTGACTCATATTCAGTCTGTGATCTATTAGTATACCCAAGTCTTTTTCACATGTGCTGTCACTTAGCTCTATTCCTCCCATTCTATATATGCTTTTTTCATTTTTATTGCCCTGATGTAGTACTTTGCATTTCTCCCTATTAAAAACCATTCTGTTAGTTGCTGCCCACTTCTCCAGTTTATTTAAATCTTTTTGAATCCTCTCTCTCTCTTCTCTATTATTAGCTATCCCTCCTAGCTTTGTGTCATCAGCAAATTTAATCAGTTTACCCTCAATTCCTTCATCTAAATCGTTGATAAAGATGTTGAACAATACAGGGCCCAGGACAGAGCCCTGTGGTACCCCACTTGAGACATTCTTCCAACTGGATGTGCAGCCATTTACGACCACTCTTTGGGTCCGATCACTAAGCCAGTTATGAATCCACCTAACAGTTGCCTTGTCCATTCCATACTTAGTCATTTTTTCAATAAGGATTGTATGAGAGACTTTGTCAAATGCTTTGCTGAAGTCAAGATATACTATATCTACAGCATTTCCTTGATCCACCCAATCAGTGATACCGTCATAGAAGGAAATTAAGTTAGTCTGACATGACTTATTAGTTACAAACCCATGCTGACTCTGTTTAATCACTTCATTCTTATCCAGGTATTGACATACATGTTGTTTAATAATTTGTTCAAAGATTTTTCCTGGTATAGAAGTCAGACTCACCGGCCTATAGTTGCCTGGGTCCACCTTCTTCCCCTTTTTGAAGATAGGAACAACATTTGCTCTTCTCCAGTCTTCTGGCACTTCTCCTGTTCTCCAAGAATTTTCAAAGATTATGGAGAGGGGTTCAAAAATTTCTTCTGCTATCTGCTTCAGTACTCTGGGGTGTAATTCATCTGGTCCTGGAGACTTGAATTCATTTAGGTTAGCTAAGTGTTTCCTCACTATCTTTCTGTTTATAGATATCCTGGATTCTTCTATTCCCTTAATAGGACAGTGAATAACAGTTGATGTTACATTTCCTTTCTGAGAGAAAACAGATGCAAAATAGGAATTTAAAAGTTCAGCCTTCTCAACATCCTGTCTTACCATTTCATCATTTTCATCCTGTAGAAATCCTATAGCATCTTTGACTTTTCTTTTACTTTTGACATATCCCCAAAATCCTTTATTATTGCATTTGACATCTCTTGCAAGCCTCAATTCATTTTCAGCTTTAGATAATCTGATTTGTGCCCTGCAGGTTCTGCAGACAGCATTATATTCTTCTTTAGATATGCCTCCCTCTTTCCATTTTATAAACATTTTTTTCTTCCTTTTTAGCATGTGCTTAAGTTCTGTGTTCATCCATCCTGGTTTCCTTAAATGCTTCCTATTCTTCCCTCTTTTCGGAATTGTTAACAACTGTGCTTTGAGAATTTCATTTTTCAAGATTTCCCATCCTTCCTGGACATTTTTGTCTTTAAGGATATCCAGCCATTGGATCCCTCCAATTCTCTTTCTGAATCCCTTAAAATCTGCCTTTCTGAAATCTAACCTTGACGTCTGAGTCTTCACAGGTCTTCCGCCTCTAGTTATCCAAAATTCTAAAATAGCATGGTCGCTACCTCCTAGGGTCCCAGCCACTTTTACCTCCTCAACCATTTCCTCCCTGTTTATAAGGATTAGATCCAATGTAGCAGTTCCCCTTGTTTTCTCCCTTACCTTTTGGAAGATAAAGTTGTCAGCAAGAGAGGATAAGAATTTCCTTGACCTGTTAGTTTTGCCTGAGAGAGATTCCCAACAAATGTCTGGATAGTTGAAATCTCCCATGACAACTATGTCATATTTTTTGGAGAACTTGGCCATTTGATGCATAAAGAGTTCATCCATATCTTCAGCTTGCACAGGCGGTCTGTAGTAAATGCCTACAATGGTGTCCTTTCCATTGTTCTGACCTTGTATTCTTACCCAAACAGTTTCCACAGAACTCCCAGTCTCTGAAGCTTCAATCTCTGTGCAGATATACGCGTTTCTAACATACAATGCGACACCTCCTCCTCGTTTATCAAGTCTGTTTCTTGCAAATAAGTTGTATCCTTCTAGTCTTGTATTCCAATCATGTGTATTGTCCCACCAAGTTTCAGTGATTCCAATTACATCATATTTCTGTTCCTGTGTTAGTAGTTCCAATTCTCCTTGTTTGTTGCCCATGCTTTGTGCATTAGTATAGAAACATTTTATTTTGTGATTGGTTTCTCTTTCTCCAATATTTTTATTAATTAGAATCTTTCGTCTTTGTTCTTCTTTTCCACTTCTGATAGCAGAGTTCTCAATAGCATTTGTCAGGTGTATGGCTTTTTCTGGTCTTTTGCTTCCCTTCCCATGTTGTTCTAGTTTAAAGCTCTCCTTACAAGTGTAGCAAGGCGACTTCCAAATACATGCTTTCCAGTCTTCGTAAGGTGCACCCCATCTCTAGCAAGTAGTCCATCGTATAAGTAGTTCACTCCGTGATCCAGAAATCCAAATTGTTGCTGACGGCACCATCGACGTAACCAGTTGTTCACTTGCAGAATCTTATTCCACCTCCTTGTTCCATGGCCATCCACTGGGAGGATGGAAGAGAAGACCACCTGCGCTCCCAGTTCTTTCACTTTCTTGCCTAAGTCTTCAAAGTCTCTGCAGATGGTTTCCAGGTCGTTTCTTGCGGTGTCATTTGTCCCCACATGTAGTAGCAGGAATGGATAGTCATCTGTAGGTCTGAAGAGTCCTGATATCCTGTCAGACACATCTTTAATTTTTGCACCTGGAAGACAGCACATTTCTCTTGAAGTTATATCCGGTCTGCAGATAGCGGCCTCTGTTCCTCTCAACAGGGAATCCCCCATGACCACCACTCTCCGTTTCTTCTTCACAACATTTTTCTTTCTCCATCCAGGAGGACTCTGAAGGCGTACAAGGTTGCTGTTTGTTGGCAAAGTCTTATCCTGATGTATTTCTTCATCGTTTTCCTGCGTGAGAGCCTGGTACTGGTTTCTGACCAGTATGGGTGCTGACTGCCTCCTGGTCCTCCTGCTTCTCTGGGTCACATGTCTCCATTCCTCTGTTTCTTCAGGTGCACTTCGAATCTCTTCTCTTTCTGTAACATGAAGAGATAATTCTGCTCTATCCAAGAACTCTTCACCTTCCTTAATGATCTTCAACGTAGCTAACCTCTCTTCGAGATTTTGCAACTTTTCCTCCAACAGGGACACAAGCTTGCATTTGTGGCATGTGAAGTTTGGCTTTTCCACTGGTAAATCTGTGAACATGTAGCAAGAAATGCAGCTCACCAAATGGCTCCTGTCCTCTTCCATCTTGAGATTTCTTAAAAACGCTGAAAGATGAGCGAAAATTTGTTTTTCCGATTTCCACTTTTCAGCTGCAACGGCCAAAACCCAGTGATCGTTGAGCTCGCGGAGACTCTTCACTTATCCCAGAAGGCACTGGGAATATGCAAATGATCTCCTCAAGACTCTTCCCCTGGTTTTGTGGCCTAGCACGCTGTGATGTTTTGACCCTCTGGACAAGCTGTCCAGCAACTCTTTTGATTTTTGGAACCTGTCTTTGGAGTGCTCCGGGCCTGCCAGATAACAGCTGTTGCGATGTTGATGTCTGCTGTGGATGCTCCTCATCTGAGCTATTTGAAGCAGCACCCTCTTCCCCCAATGGATGCCAATCTGGGTCAACAACTGGGTCATCCATCACCTCCTCTTCAATGTCATGTGCACCTTCCTCTGTGTCACCGTGTATGGTGGTATAGTGTGCGGGAAGGGGCACCAGAGTCTCATCAGGGTCAGAATCTGGCTCTGTACACTGCGAGGACAATGTAGTGCTCTGAGTGAATGTACCAGCAGAATCATCTATCAGCGGCTGTGCATCAGTGCACTCCATGTCAGATTCATCTTGGCCTGGGTAATTCACCATTTCACTTGATAATCCAGGCATGGTATGTGAAAACAGCTCCATGGAGTAATCAGTAGTATGGCCTGCGTCATCCTTCAATCTTGGTTGTGGTGAAGGACACAAGGAAAGGTGTGGTTCATGAACATGAGCCTCCAATGACGACTCAGTGCTTTTACTTTTTACAACTTCAGAAGAGGAGGCGATAGAGCTGGAGGCTGAGTCAGCAATGTAAGACAAAACTTTTTCCTGATGCTCTGGCGTTAAAAGCGGTTTGCCAACTCCTAGAAAACTAAGCCTTCGAAGCCTTATGGAGCCATACGATGACGCAGGCTCAACACCTCCTGCATTCGGTCCTATTTTGCTTTTGCCACTACCATCAGATCCACCACCAACACCATCATTACCAGCTGCCAACCCCCGCCCAATTCCACGGCCTCTTCCACCAGCCTTCCTCATTTTTGGTAGAAATGTAGACAAAATCCTACAAACTATATAGTAATGTAAAACAAGGTACAAGGTGTCTATAGGACAGGGGAGATTTAGATTTTCTGCAGACACTTGTGGACACTGGACACTTGGATTGTGTGAGGCCCACTGAATATCACAGCGCTATGTCACAGGCTCGATGGCACAGGTGTGAAAAAAGTGACTACAGGATAAGGGAGATTTTGAATTTCTGGGAGATTTTGAATTTCTGCAGACACTTGTGGACACTGGACACTTGGATTGTGTGAGGCCCACTGAATATCACAGCGCTATGTCACAGGCTCGATGGCACAGGTGTGAAAAAAAGTGACTACAGGATAAGGGAGATTTTGAATTTCTGGGAGATTTTGAATTTCTGCAGACACTTGTGGACACTGGACACTTGGATTGTGTGAGGCCCACTGAATATCACAGCGCTATGTCACAGGCTCGATGGCACAGGTGTGAAAAAGTGACTACAGGATAAGGGAGATTTTGAATTTCTGGGAGATTTTGAATTTCTGCAGACACTTGTGGACACTGGACACTTGGATTGTGTGAGGCCCACTGAATATCACAGCGCTATGTCACAGGCTCGATGACACAGGTGTGAAAAAAGTGACTACAGGATAAGGGAGATTTAGATTTTCTGCAGACACTTGTGGACACTGGACACTTGGATTGTGTGAGGCCCACTGAATATCACAGTGCTATGTCACAGGCTCGATGGCACAGGTGTGAAAAAAGTGACTACAGGATAAGGGAGATTTTGAATTTCTGCAGACACTTGTGGACACTGGACACTTGGATTGTGTGAGGCCCACTGAATATCACAGTGCTATGTCACAGGCTTGATGGCACAGGTGTGAAAAAAGTGACTACAGGATAAGGGAGATTTTGAATTTCTTGGAGATTTTGAATTTCTGCAGACACTTGTGGACACTGGACACTTGGATTGTGTGAGGCCCACTGAATATCACAGCGCTATGTCACAGGCTCGATGGCACAGGTGTGAAAAAAGTGACTACAGGATAAGGGAGATTTTGAATTTCTGCAGACACTTGTGGACACTGGACACTTGGATTGTGTGAGGCCCACTGAATATCACAGCGCTATGTCACAGGCTCGATGGCACAGGTGTGAAAAAAGTGACTACAGGATAAGGGAGATTTTGAATTTCTGCAGACACTTGTGGACACTGGACACTTGGATTGTGTGAGGCCCACTGAATATCACAGTGCTATGTCACAGGCTCGATGGCACAGGTGTGAAAAAAGTGACTACAGGATAAGGGAGATTTTGAATTTCTGCAGACACTTGTGGACACTGGACACTTTTGGATTGTGTGAGGCCCAATGAATATCAGAGCGCTATGTCACAGGCTCGATGGCACAGGTGTGAAAAAAGTGAATTGTAGAATTGGGCAGAATAGGAATCTCCCTAGAGTGTAGGTCTGTAAGAACGGAACAAGTCCTCCAATTTTCCTTGCACAGTGACACACAGATAGCTTCACTGTGGCTGTGATAACAGCCGTTACACGGTACTGTGTGAGGAGCGTACACCACTGTATGGTGTGAATAAATGCACGCTCAGTACCTTAGCAGGACAAAAAAAAAATTGGGATTGCTTTTAAAAAAGCAGTTTGCAGAGCAGTGGGGAAACAGCAATGCAGCTGTCAGGAAGCCTTAGAAGGCAGCCTAACAACCAACACCGCTGATCCACCACAATATAGCCTCCCCTTGCACTGCACACACAGTGACTGGTGTGTTGCACAGGCAAAATCGCTAGCAGCAGAAGCAGTTTTTTTGTCTTCTTCCCTGCCTAACGCTCTCCCTACAGAATCAGCAACCTCTCCCTATGCTAAGATCGGCAGAAGTACGATGGCGGTCGGCGTGCACGCCCTTTTATAACCCCTGTGACGCCCACCAAAGCAAGCCAATCACTTGCATGCCCTTCTGAAAGATGGTGGCGACCCCTGCCTATGTCATCACGTTGCCCACAGTGTCTGTGGATCCTGATTGGCTGAAAAAGAGTGCTAAACTTTTGAAACGCGACTTTGGTGCGTAAGTCGCCGACCTCGTGGCCGACCTCATACTAGGGTCGGGTTTCGTTTCATGAAACCCGACTTTGCCAAAAGTCGGCGACTTTTGAAATTGTTCGACCCGTTTCGCTCAACTCTAACAGTAAGGATTTTGGCAGGGTTGATGAGATCTGCAGGACTCTCCTCCTTATCCACTGATAAGAATGACTGTGATAGGGCATCGGCCTTGATGTTCTTGTCCCTAGGGCTGAAAGTGGAGTTCGAAGTCAAAACGTTCGAAAAACAGTGACCATCTGCCTGCCGAGGATTAAGCTTTTGAGCGGACTGAAGGTAAACCAAATTCTTGTGAACCGTGAAGATGGCGAACAGATGGATGGCTCCTTCGAGCAGATGACGCCATTCCTCGAGAGCCAATTTTATGGCCAAAAGTTCTCTATCTCCAATTGCATGGTTTCGTTCAGGAGCTGAGAAAGCTTAAGAAAAGAATCCGCAGGTGAGAGTACGGCCGGAAGAGGACTTTTGCATCAGAACAGCTCCAGCTCCCACTGAGGATGCGTCGACTTCCAGAATAAGCGGCCTGTTGGTATCCGGGCGATGGAGTACAGGAGATTTAGCAAATTCTTGCTTCAAAGTTTCAAAAGCGTCTTGCGCATCAGGAGGCCAGAGGTTGGGATTGACTCCTTGCGGACAAGGTTTAGTCAAAGACGAGAAGTGGGGAATGAATTGCCTATAATAATTGGCAAACCCCAAGAAACGTTGAATTGCCTTTACACCAAGAGGACGTGGCCAATTGAGAACTGCGGAGACTTTCTCAGGGACCATGTCCAACCCCAAGCTCAAGACGATGTAACCAAGAAAAGGCAACGGAGTCTGCTCAAAAGTGCACTTCTCCAACTTAGCAAAAAGGTGGCTTTCTCTGAGACATTGGAGAACTTGGCGAACATCTCGACTATGTGTGGCTAGATCGGGGGAGTAGACCAAGATATCGTCCAGGTAGACCACGACATAAGAGTAGAGGAGATCTCGAAACATGTCATTAACGAGTTCCTGGAACACTGCAGGGTCGTTGCAGAGACCAAACGGCATAACCAAATATTCATAGTGCCCATCTCGCGTACTGAACGCGGTCTTCCACTCATCCCCTGAGCGTATGCGAATGAGGTTGTAGGCTCCTCGTAGATCGAGCTTGGTGGACACTCATGCTCACCTCAGGCGATCAAAGAGCTCAGAGATGAGCGGCAGGGGGTATTTGTTCTTGATCGTGATGCGATTCAAGCCACTGTAGTCGATGCATGGACGCAGAGACACATCCTTCTTTTTCATAAAAAAGAAGCCTGCTCCTGCAGGGGACGAAGACTTCCGAATAAATCCTCTAGCCAAGTTGTCTTGAATGTTTTCAGACATGGCTTGAGTCTCTGCCGAGGAGAGGGGATAAGTTCTACCACGAGGAGGAGTGGTACCTGGAACGAGCTCGATGAGGCAGTCGTAGGGACGGTGCGGAGGAAGAGTCTCAGCTTCACTCTTGTCGAAGACATCCGAAAAAACAGCGTAAGCCAACGGCAACCTGGCGGGAACAGGGGAAGGAGAGGGGTTACCTATGGGACGCACTGACAGCAGACGAGCCCGACAGGACTACCCCCAGCGCAAGACGTTGCCAGTATGCCTATTCAACGTGGGTTCGTGGAGCTGCAGCCAAGGGAGACCAAGGAGGATAGGATGGGAGATCCCTGCTAAGACAAAAAAATGTAACTTTCTCCCTGTGCAGGGCCCCTATCTGCAATTCTACCTCTTGAGTAACATGAGTAACGGCCTCTTGCAGGGGTCAGCCATCTACGGACGCAAGACCCTCACAGGGACAGAAAGTTTGTTAACTTCCTCAAGTCTAATCAAACTTCCGGCGGCGCCCGAGTCCACATAGGCCATTAAAGAAGCCCGCTTCCCACTGACATGGAAGAGGACAGATAAAGTGAGGGGTTGAGAGGTATCACATACACCAAGGGAGGCCTCTCTTACCTGGCCTAGGCGGAGACGTTTACCGGACACTCTGGACAAGATCGGAGTAGGTGGGAGTTGCTGCCGCAATAGAAACAAAGGCCCTAGAGACTTCTCTCCCTACGATGCTGGTCCGAGAGCTTAAGGCGGTCCACCTGCATGGGTTCAGGCACAGAAGCAGGAGCAGGGGTCCTCGGTCGGTGACTGGGCGGTCTGCGAACTAAAGATTAAGGACGGGGAACCCTTCTCTCCTGAGTTCGTTCCTGGAACCGGAGATCAATCCGGGTGGCCAGGGAAATCAGATCTTCCAGAGCTGTGGGGGTGTCACGACCAGCAAGCTCGTCCTTAATACGGCCCGAGAGGCCTCACCAAAAGGCACCCACCAGCGCCTCGTTATTCCAGCCTAAATCAGAGGACAAGGTCCTAAACTGTATGGCGTACTGGCCCACAGTCTGAGAACCTTGGCAAAGGTTGAACAGTGCCTCACTGGTGGAGGCAAGATGGCCCGGTTCGTCAAAAACTCGCCAAAAAGTGTCCAAAAATATGGATAGCTGGGTAACCGCAGGGTCGTCACGCTCCCAGAGGGGATTGACCCAAGCCAAGGCGTCCCCCTCCAAATGGGAGATGATGAAGGCCACTTTGGCTCGGTCTGTTGGATACTGCTGGGGCAGTAGTTCAAAATGGAGACGGCACTGGTTTAAAAAAACCCGGCATAATTTGGCATCACCATTATACCGAGGTGCCTTGACTAGCCACGGAGGTGGGTGAGAAACCGGGGCTGGAGGGGAGGCAGAGGTGGCCGAATGCAGGGAAAGTAATCGGCCTTCCACAGACGCCATGTAACTAAGGATATGGGTCTGAGTATCACGCTGCTGAGCTAAATCTTGTTGTAAGCCCGCCAGCTGGGCGGCGTTACCAGAGTCAGAGGATTGGAGAGCGGACAGACGCGAGTCAATGGTTTTCATAAAGGACATAATGCGCGTCTGATTCTCCCGAAGGGAAACTAATTCTTTTTGCGCAGCCGAGGCTCCAGCGGGGTCCATGGCCTGACTGTACTGTTACAGTTGCTGTTACGGGGGCGATGAGGAACAACCCGGAAGTGGACCCTCTGGGTCACGGCTACAGAGCCCCCGACGGTGAGCGGCCCAGTTGTGGCCACCGCCTATACAGGGAGTGTTAGGGGCAGGCCCACGGAGGGTAGAACCGTGAGGGCCGGAACCAAAGGGGTGACTGGGGTACGCCTGGAGAGGATACACAGGGAATCAGGGCTGTTGCAGAGAAGGACCTGGAATAATGGAGAACGGGCTGCATGACAGACTCAGCGGATGACACAGGCGGGAGGCTGCAATAGAGAGCAACAACAAGAAATAAGGCACAGACAGGGAGACAAGGCAGGAGACAGGCGGATAGAGGCAGACACAGGAGGCAACGGATGCAAGGACAGGCAGAAGAGACAGGGCGAGAGCTGACAGGAATGGCACAGCAAGGCGCAGACAAGAGGCACGGCCTGAGATGCAGTGAACGCTTCAGGAGATAGCGTCACCGAAGTCGACAGTCAGGCACCTTACCTGACTAGACACAGATCCTAAATAGCTGGTGGACACTGCCATGTTGGGGGTGGCGCCACCGCACCATCACTCCCAGGAGGCAGTGCACCGGGATCCCCACAGTGCGCAGATGCCTGACGCCGAGGAACACGGAAGCTGGGCGCAGGGATGCGCTGGGGCACAGGGACGCGCCGGGAGGTGCACATAGCTGGGACCATGACAATATCTATATACACACACACACACACAGTGCCTGCAGGCCTTCACTGATATGTATAGAGCGATGTACACTACCCTGCCTACCAAACACTGCAGCCTATATATTCTGGAATTAGTCCTTAGGACTGTTTGTTTAGCTGGATTTGAGTAGTTTAGGATGGTAGACCCCACACTGACTAATAAAGCCCAAGTCTGACCCTATCTTTGCAGCAGCTCTCCCAACACTATCTAACTCTGGAGCTGAATGCGCCGAGCAGGGCAGCGTCCGGTCTCTTATACTCTTGATGATGCTGTGTGGCCTGCCAATCACTGCAAGACCGCAACAAAGATGGCTGCGGCGTTAGTGTCTGGCAGACAATCCCTGCATGGCGATTGCATTTTTAAAGACCGCCAAAAAATGCTGGGTGGAGACCCAAGTTCCCGCCGAGTAATCCCAGAAATGCTCGGTGCTTGCCGAGTGCACAGAGTACCGTGATACTCGGGTGAGTAATGAGTAGTGGCGAGCATGTTCGCTCATGACTAATGACCATGTGATATTTCAGTTTTTCTTTTTTAATTTGCAAAAACTTCTACTTTTCTGTTGTCAAGATGGGGTGCAGAGTGTACATTAATGAGAAAAAAATGAACTTTATTGAATTTACCAAATCCGATTTTTTTTTCAGAACGTTTCCTCGGACCGAGACAATCGCAGCATGTTGCGATTGTCACCGATTTTCGGATCGGACTCGCCAATGCAAGTCTACGGGTGCGAAATCAGATTACAAACTGATGTGGGACTTGCGATAATATCGCAAGACTTCTCCAGGTCAACAGCAAAGAGCATCAGGCATTGGCATTGGATGTCAATTTGATGCTTAGATGCGAATAAAATCGGTTCATAGCCGGAAATTCGGATGACAGACGGATCCCTGGACAAGAAACCTTTGTGCAATTTTGTACCGTAAAAATCGGATCGATTTTTTAATCATTGTGTGTGACTCCAGCTTAAGTTATATACTGTGTATATGATGAGAACACAATGGAGATGAGCTGTTTCTCATTATTACACAACTTCATTTATGGACATCTTTGATTTGATTTCTTTTGATAAGTCTTCTTGTTAAACCTTTTCAGGTCTGCAATTCCCCTGATAAGTCGGATTCTCACCCATCAAGTCTTTAGGACATCATTTAGGAATAATCCAACATGTTCTGTTACATACCCCATTGATAGTGAGCAGTTATTGACCAAGGAGCAGTGGTCTCCACCAGCCATAGACCCTCAGTCACAGCCCTGGTGCTGACAATGTGTGCAAGTCATTATGGAAAGTAAGGGGGGGATTAGTTAGTGCTAATTGTATAAGTGATGTCAGACAAGATAAACATCATTCCATATGTAGGCAGCCACAACAATCCAGCCCTCTTTGGGGAATGAGCTGTGATCTCCTTTGTATTCATGACCTGATGAGATGTTCTCTGAGCACAAGGCTCCTGCCCTGGGGGAGCGACACATACCACCTTTTGTGCTCCTAGACTCTTGCAGGAAGGTTTTTTTTGCAGTACCTTACAATGTACTGAGAATATGCGTCAAAATCAGTGGGAGGACATGGTAAAATAAATGAAATTCTGCCATTTGCTTTTTGGGATTGAAGTATTCATGGTGCAATAAAAATGAGCCGGCAGCTCCAATCCCCAGGTCAGTACGATTACGGTGAGGCCAAACCTGCAAAGATTAGATAGTTGTTGTTTTTTTTGTTTTTTTTCCTCCCCTTTAAACAGGAGATCATCATAACTGCATAAAGGAGCGGGGTGACGGCTTCTCTTTTTCTGTTGATTAATTACAATAAAGAATATTAAAAACGTATGTTCCCAAAATCGTTTATTTTTCCTTAGGAAGGTGTGGGGGCTGAAGGGAAGTAGTCCGACTTGTTTGTTTTCTGCTCTTTTAAGCATTTACCATTTTATCACTCAAGTGACAAAACTTCTTGTACAGTTTATTTTTTATTTTATACATTCTAGAAAAACACTGACATCTGACTGTAAAAATGGACGCACTGATGACACCGCATATTGTTTTTTTTCAGGTACATTTTTAACCTCTTCCTGACAATCACCATTCATATGTTCTGCAGGAAGTGCGTTCCCGCAAAGATAAGTATATGTACGGCACAGCCTCCCGCTGCGTGTGCCGGTGTCGGCTGTATGTGACAGCTGACACCCCGGCAGCAAGGCCCACGATCAGTGCCAGCACCGATCATGGGTGTCTAACCCCTCTGATGCCGATGTCAGTATTGACAGCAGCATAGAGGAGCAGTGCAGAGTATATCAGTTCAGTGATCTGATGCATCATAGTAATGTCCCATTCTGGGACAATGTAACAACTTTAAAAAAAAGTATATAAAGAAAAATTATAAAAAAAAAAATCTCTAAATAAAGAAGAGAAATTTAACCAATAAATACATTAATGTAAATAAAAAAATTAAAAGTACACATTTGTTACTGCCGCCTAAGCTGTCTAGCAGTCGCAAATCATGCAGTTGAGACAATGAAAACTAAATCTCCGAGCACGCCAAAATACTCGGAGACCACCAGAGCATGCTCGGGAAAACCCGAGCAACGAGTATACTCGCTCATCACTATTGTCTATGGAAAATGCTGCTTACATACTTGGACAGTTTCTTATACAGAGTTTAGTAAAGTATATTTTTGCTTGTTAAAGAGCATCTGTCAACTAGTAAAAAGTGTTTTTCTCTTTTACTTTTTTTAGTCCTCTTTAGGGAACTTCAGTCAGCAATTGTCTGATCTCTTGAGGTATATCCTGCAGTATAACCAGAGTGTCTCCAATGAAGCCCAGGCTGTGGCTGGGATTAACAGGGTGACTAGTATGGCAGCAATAGGGGCTATAATTGTGTTGCAAAATAGGCATTAGATTGCTGGAATGGCGGACCTCCAGGACTGCACTTTAGGACTCATACCCATTGGCGATTAAAAAAACGGTCCGATTTCTGGACTGGAAAAAAGGGTGGAGTGTTATGCCAGTGTCATGCGATTTCTATGCGATTTTTTATTTTTCCATCCGTTTTCCATCCGTTTTTTTTTCCCAGACACTTTTTTTCTACATTCATTTACAAGACCATTTACAGTGTTCTATACCACAGAATGGTGATGTATCCGTTAAAAACGGATGGAAAATGGATGGTCCGTTTTTGGTCCTTTTTTTAATCGCACCTATTGACTTCTATTGGGGAAAATCGCTGCAAATCGCAGCATGCTGCGATTTTTTTCTCAGACCGATTTTGGCTGAGAAAAAAATCGCAAGTGAGATCTCACCCATTCACTAACATGGGTCAGAGTGCAATTCGATTAAAAATCAGATTGCAATTGTCCGATTTAATTGCCAGTGAGTATGAGCCCTTAAAGGGGTTTTCAGTTTTAGAAAAGTGCAGTTTGTTGGGAAAAATATACTGTGCTTTACTCACTTTCCCCAGATCCAGTATGGAGTCTTCTCTAACATCCAAGACTCTGTTTGGCTGCAGTGCTGAAAATTACATTGACATCTCTGCACCAGTGATTTGTGAGTATACTCGTTGCTCTGGTTTTCCCGAGCATGCTCGGGTGTCCTCCGAGTATTTTGGCGTGCTCGGAGATTTAGTTTTCATCGTCTCAGCTACATGATTTGCGACTGCTAGACAGCTTGAATACATGTGTGGAATGCCGGTTTGTTAGGGAATTTCCACATGTATTCAACCTGCCTACAAGTCGCAAATCATGCAGCTGAGGTGACGAAAACTAAATCTCCGAGAGCGCCAAAATACTTGGAGGACACCCGAGCAACGAGTGTACTCACTCAACACTACTCTGCACCCAATCACTGAGCATAGTCAATGGCCACTGTGCTGTAGATATAAATATCATCTTGATCCCTGATGGTTTAAATGAAATATTTTAATAACCCTTAATGCTCCATGACCTAGTTTTATGTTGTGGAGCATGTCAGGGTGTTTGGAGCAGGTTCAGGAGCTGAGCCTATTCCACACAGAGCAGATATGTAACAAGCTACATTACATAGCTGGCAGCTGCTTCCTCCAGACTCTGGGACCTTGATTTCCAAGTTCTAGTGTGATGTATCCACAATCAGTGATGTTTCGGGAGCCATGCCATCTGCTGGTGGAGGTCCACTCTGTTTTATCAAGACCAAAGTCAGCGCAGCCGTCTACTAGAAGATTTTAGTGCGCTCCATGCTTCCCTCTGCCGACAAGGTTTTTGGAGATGGAAATGTCATTCTCCAGCAGGATTTGGCACCTGTCCACACTGCCAAAAGTACATACATTTACTGAATATACATTTCAGTAGGCCAACATTTTGGAATCATTTTTTCAAGCTGGTGTTATAAAGTATTCTAATTTACTGAGATAATGACTTTTGGGTTTTCATGGGCTGTAAGCCATAATCATCAACATAAACAGAAATAAACACGTGAAATAGATCACTCTGTGTGTAATGACTCCATATAATATATGAGTTTAATTTTTTGAATTGAAGAACTGAAATAAATTAACTTTTTGATAATATTCTAATTTTGTGAAATGCACCTGTAGTACAAGTGATCAAACGATCGCTGGTTCAAGTCACCTAAAGGGACTGACAAAGTGAAAAGCAATAAAAAAAATAGTTTTTAAAAATATAAATACTGAAAAAAATACCATAAGAATTAAAATCATCCCATTTCCTCAATTAAAAATAAACAAACAAACAAAAAAACTATTTGGTATCTCCGAGACCGGAAAATTCTGATCTATTAAAATATAAAAGTTGCATTTGATCAGCAAACGCTGTAAAGCACAAACATGCCGAAACACCTTCACTGGGGTTTCTTGGGCATTGCAGCAGGGCAAAAAAATGCAACAAAAAGCAATCAATATCACAGTATGTTCCCCAAAATGGTATAAATAAAAACACCAGGTAACAATGCAAAAAAACCCCCACAAATCTCCACTGATGGCAAAAACAAAAAGTTTGGGGTCTCTGAAAATAGCAAACTTAGTATCAAAGCCACAGAAGAGGACTAAAAATCCTTAAAAAATTCAAAAATACAGCTAAAAAGGGGCAGCACCGATTACCTGCCCAGGTCTGTGAACAAATGCACTACAGGATGCAGCCAGCCCATATATCAAAGAAGTTGCAAAACTAATAGGCTGAGAACAAGACACTATGCATTACCTACATGTGAACAGCGTCCTATTCAGGCCTCTATTGTGCAAATGTATACTAAGCAGTCACCCCCTCCATGAATGGGCAGGTGGTGAGTGGCTGTCTATTTAGTATCTTGCACCTGTGTTGCCAACATCTTTGCTATATGGGTTGGCTGCATCCTGTAGAGCATTTATTCAGAGACCTGAGCAGGTAAGCGGAGCTGCCCTTTTTCAGCTGTATTTTTGGAGGATTTTTAGTCTCTTCTGTGGTTTTGTTACTAAGTTTAATGTTAGCAGCAAAAAACACATTTCTTTTTATAAAGTTCAGAATCTTTTTCAGCCATTGAAACCATAAAACACAGCTACCCATGTTCGGTATGACCGCAATTGTAATGAGCTGGAGAATCCTAATGTCAGGTAATTTTTATTGCACAACGAACACCGTAAAAATAACACCCAACAAACAATGACAAAATTGTGTGGGTTTTTTCACCATTTCCCCACACATGGAATTATTTTTTTGCTTAATTTTATATGGTAAAATAAATGAACTCCAACATCTTCCACATAAAAACAAGTTCTAAAAGGATGACCATGTAAAAAGGGAGCGGAAAAAAATGAAACCGCAGAAACGAAAATTGTCCGTGTCCTTAAAGGATCAAAGGCAAAAGTAGGAAAAAGGAAATGTTCCAGCTTCTGGTAAAATTTTCTGAGTAAGGCCGGGGTCACACTTGTGAGAAACTCGCAGTAGTATCGTGTCTCAATACCCGCCACTGCCGCCGACACTCGGGACCGGAGTGTGCGGCTGCATGCATTTCTAAGCAGCTGAGCGCTTCGGTCCGAGTGCCAACGGCAGTGCCGGTTATTGAGACACGATACTACTGCGAGTTTCTAGCAAGTGTGACCCCGGCCTGATCTTTATTCCATCAAAAAAAAATCTAATGAACAGGAGCAAGCGAAGCATTTTGAACAGTGTTCTTTTTCCTGTAATTGCTACACGTGAGTGGTCTGCTCGTGGTTCCGTGCATGTTGGACTCCTATAAACTTCAACGGTGAGCTGGCATTATAGTTTCTGTTTTCTGCATCAAAGAAAGAAGTGTATGGTGGGGCCGGGCAATACATGGATGAGGATAAAAATGACATGCTTGAAAAATAATGTATAAGTGGCATTCATTAATACATTGCATAAAACAACACAATGTTTGATCTTTAGTATATTGATAATTTTATACATGTCTTAAAGGGGCACTCCTGCTGATATTCTTTACTTCCTCATATAGTGCAGTACAGGCCTTTATTGAGGAATAATGTAGAGTTTTCTGTGTATGCCTCGGGTACACCTCTTTACTTGATGTAACTATTTTAGGTTGTCGGCCATTTTGATTCCTTCTTCTCCCTCTTATATGGTTCCCCTAATGCACACTACATTTCCCATGATGCCAGAGTCTCAGTATAAGGCCGGGGTCACACTTGCAACTGCAATGCGAGAACCTCCCGCATCAATACCTGGAACTGCCTCTGGCACTCGGGATCGGAGTGTGTGGCTGCATGTTTTTCTATGCAGCTGAGCGCTCCGGTCCCGAGTGCCGGCCGCAGTGCCCGGTATTGATGCGTGAGAGTCTCGCATTGCAGTTGCAAGTGTGACCCCGGCCTAATTCTTTCTTCCATGTAATGTCAGCCAGTGATAGATCAGTGACACACAGCTGCTGTTCCTGGATGTATAGAGCTTTGGTGTATGTAATGTGATGCAGCCTTTCGCCTACTAATATCGCTGCTCTCTGATATAAAGCAAAAACAATAGGCCGAATCTATTCTGTCTAGAAAAAGAGCGACCAATGAGAGTGCAGCTTTCATTTTACCTCAGCAGAGAAAAAAACAAATGATGCTCTGTAGTCGCCTATGCTGCCCATAGCAACCAATCATAGAGCAGGTTTCATTTGTCAAAAGAACAATACAAAATAGAAGCTGCTCTGTAATTGGTTGCTATGGACTATATAGGCAGTTCTCTTTTTTTTTCACCAATATCTTTAGGGACAAGAAGAGTGGAGCAGCATGAGGAAGAGGGGGAAGAGGGGTGCCGCCAGGAGGGCTTTTAATAGCTAAAAATGTCATCCTATAGATCACAGGAAATCAGAAACTGACACCCTGTGTGCACATTGGATCATGTACCGGAGTGGTTGTCAGACTTGAGAACACTTGACCCCTCTTCCTATGATTAAAGGGGAAATGTAGAGATGTAATGGAGGTTGGAGGAAATTAATTCTACACACAAAATCCTTGTTTATTATCAATATTCTAATTTATAAAAAGACTTTTCACATTTTCCAATGTCGTGGTTGTTACCGCAATGATGTGACAGGTTATATTCCTGTTTACCTTATTATATTTGCCTTCTGCATTCTTGTGTGTTGTCAGTATAGGATGGCATCATTGCCCATGACCCGGTCCATCTGCCATGTCAGTAGTCTGTGGCCACCTGACATGAGCAGCTAAGAGGCGAGAGAACCAAATATAACCTACCAACATCTACAGCTCTCCTCTACTAGCCAGGCCAGACGCCTCTCATTTACAGCAGACATAAAGAGTGAAGCAAAGCGGCAGTAAAATATATACCAACAAACGATTGCAATATATAGAACTCAAGCGATCAGATGTCAAGGTTCTTAACCCCTTAATGACCAGAGGTATTTTTGTTTTTGCATTTTCATTTTTTGTTCCCATTCTTCCTAGAGCCATAACTTTTTTCTAATTTTTGGTCAAAATGGCCTTGTGAGGGCCTGCTTTTTTTTGTGTGGGATGAGTTGTACTTTAAAATACACCATTGGTTCTAACATATCATGTACTGGAAAACAGGAAAAAAATTCCAAGTATGGTTAAATTGAAAAAAAGTGCAATCCAGCACTTGTCGTTTTTTTTTTTTTTTTTCTTTCCATGTTCACTAAATGCTAAAACTGACTCTTGCAATTATGATTCTCAAGGTTATTACGAGTTCATAGACACCAAACATGTCTAAGTTTGGAATATTTTTCACCACTTAAATTAAAACAAAGTTTCTTTAAAAAAAAAATTTGTGCCATTTCCGATACCTGTAGCATCTCCATTTTTCGTGATGTTGGGTGAAGACATTTTTTGCGTGCTTAGCTGATGTTTTTAATGATACCATTTTGGTGCAGATATAATGTTTTAATCGCCCATTATTGCATTTTAATTCTATGTTGTGGCGACCTAAAAAAATGTAATTCTGGGTTTTTTCTACTTTTTTTTTCTCGTTATGCTATTTAATGATCGGGTTCATTTTTTTTTTTTTTTTATATTGATTGGGTTATAAACGCTGCAATCCCAAATATGTGTATGTTTGATTTTTTCTTATTGTTTTATTTTAAATGGGTTAAAAGGGGGTGATTTCAACTTATATTTTTTTCATTTAATATTTTTTAAAAACTTATTTATTTTTTTTTTTAAATTTTGGCATGCTTCAATAGTCTCCATGAGATACTACAAGCTGCTAGAATCCGATCGGCTCTGCTACATACAGGCGATGATCAGATGACATGTGCCCAAAAAAGTGCAGGCTTGGCGCCCACCATACAGGGGGAGTCCGATATAGGCGTACTATTATGCCCAATGTTGGTAAAAGGCTAAAAAGACTAAAAATGTAAAAAAAAATGTTTATATTTTTAAATATAAAATTTGTAAGGTGGCTGCCGGATACATAGTAGAGGGAAGATACATATCACAGAGGTGGATGTCCTCTGTGATATAAACCTAGAATATTGCTCCAGCATACATAGTACTAAGACGGTTTAATCCATCATAACAGGCACTGGGGTTTAATGTGAGCACTAAAGAGTTGGACGGGACCCCCTACTCACCATATCTCCACCTATGGTGCGCATTTTACATGAAGCTGGTGCTGCACACCCAGAGTCAGTGCGCATGCCCAAGGAGGGGATGGGCAGTGCACATGCGCTGGACTGGATACTTGGTTGCCACGACTTCTGGCCAGTCACAGCAATGAAATGTCATCCTGTGGAAAGGCCTAATTTCAAAATTACACTGATTGATCCGTGACTGAGAAGATGAAGTCCCCACTCCATGACTGAAAGAAAAGGTATGAGAGGGATTCACCTAATGATATAAAAGGTGCAAAAAAAAAAAAAATACAATACTTGGAGCTTTTTTGACAAAAACATGTTAGTAATGTACAGTACATTGCTTCACTAAGAGCACACCGGGACAAGCTTAACAGCTAAACACAAGATGACAGGTTCCCTTTAATATCCTGAAATCAGTGTGTGACTGGTTATATTTCCACTATAGTTTTATATTTAAATCATTCTTGTTAAAGGGAAACTGTCACATCCTTTTTCGTTATTAAACTGCCCCCAATATCTTGCTTGTGCATCACTAACATGGTCTTCTCATGCAAAACTTTCCACTATTTATTTAAAAAAAAAAAAGCACTTTTTATCCTTAGGTGATTCACGTACCTTCTGAAGTGGAGCTTTTATCCTTCCAATCATGGGTCTCTTCAAATTAATTTATGCCCATCGCACTCTGATCGATTGTCTGGACTGCCTCAATGTCGTGGCAATTATCCAGTAAATAAGATGCAGTGCAATATTAGGTGCATGTGCATTGAATGTGAGTGTGCGTTCCCAGCTTAATTTCATATCTGCGCATGCTCTTGAGCTGCAGGAACCAAGTCCAGTGCATTTGGTGCACGCTCACAATGCATATGTCACACCTAGCCATTGACTGTCTGCGGCTCCAGAGCATTGGGACCTGGTAGTCATTGCATATGATGTAGTCACCTAAGAATAAAGTTAGTGAGATGTCTTGCTTGAGTAGACCATGTTATTGATGCACATTGCATCACTAGCAAGACATCTGTAGTTTCTCTTATGAAAGATAGGCAGTAGTGATGGGTGAGAAGCATCGTTGCTCGGGTCTTCCCGAGCATGCTCAGGTGGTCTCAGAGTATTTTGGCGTGCTCGGAGATTTAGTTTTCATCATCTCAGCTGCATGATTTGCAACTTGTAGCCAGGCTGAATACATGTGGGAATTCCCTAACAAACAGGCATTCCACACATGTATTCAAGCTGTCTAGCAGTCACAAATCGTGCACCTGAGATAAAAAAAAATAAATCTCTGAGCATGCCAAAATACTCGGAGACCACCCGAGAATGCTTGGAAAAACCCGAGCAATGAGTATACTCTCTCTTCCCTAAAAGGCGAGTTTCCACAAATTCTTAGAGATAAAGAAGATCCAAAAATCTGCTCACAAACACTCCCAGTCCCTTAGATGATAGGTCTACCTATAGAGTTGAAGAAATCTTTATGGTTTTTAGGCAGCAGATAAAAGATGGAAAATATCAACCATTTCATAATGAGTCATTCTTTATGTTGATGAATTGCTCCACACCACTTGTAAGCATTGCAAGGGGTTGACTCAGTCAGCTGCTTACAAAGGTAAGCACAGGAAGGCTTCTTGTGTTAAATCGGCCTCAACACATGTGGGGATTCTCTGTCAGCTGCATATCATGCAGCCACGGGGGCTCGAACATAGTATATGAGTGTAAGAAGGTGGCACGGGGTGGTAGTCGTGAGCGAGTCCACTAAGTCACAGTCAGTGTGCACCCTGGCCCCTTGCACATAAAAAAAGACAGATTAAAATCCCAGTCCTGCAGCACTGTCAGTTACCTCTATCACACTGGTAATGCGTCCTCTGGATGCCCGGCAGTCCTGGGCTGCTTATATTCCCCCCACCACCACTTGGGTCTACACTGGTGGTGTAGAGTGTCCTGCCATGGGGACAGCCTGCTTAAGCAGGAAGTCCTTCTAAGTTTTTGAGGTTTTACTCCTTCCCACTGTTAACCCTTGAGATTCTATCCCTAAAGGAACATTAGATTACATTTACAGTAACAGATAATGAGGTGCCGCATGTGTTACATGTGCTCAGTGTCCACAGGAGGGAGAAGGCAGACGAGAGTTCCCGCCACCTCCTTACATGAGCATACCCAAGATACTCGGATAAGACTTATTCCGAACATGTTGGTCCATCACTAGTTTCAAGTTCTCAATTCTTCAAAGATTTCAATGCAGACTGGGGTTTCAAGATGTGCTTTTCAAGTTATTTTTTAAGAAATGCCAAGAAATAGGGAGCATTGTAGACCCAGTAGTTGGCCAAGTAAACTTAGTGTTGCAGATAAAGAAACATCATGGTTGCTTTCCTTCGAAATTGGAAGACATTCAGCAGTGCCATCAGCTCAGAACTGGCTGTAACAAGCGGGAATTGGCTCTAACCATCTACTGTTTGGATTAATCTGGTCAGAAGTGATTATTATGGATGAAGAAAACATGGAAACAAGGCAAAGTGACTCAACTATACAATAAAACATTGGAGTGATGATATGGCCCCAGAGAGACCTGATCTCAACATCACCCAGTCTGTCAGGAATTACAGAAAGCGACAGAAGGGTTTACCTAAATTTACGCTAACAGAAAGTCTAAAGTTACTTCTGCCAGATGTTTGGTACAATCTCCTGCTGAGTCTCTTGAAAAATGTTTGCAAGTGTAACTAGGAGAATTGATGGATGCAAACGATGGTCTCCAAATATTAATTTAGATTTCTCTTTTCTTAATTTTAGATTAACTCTTCTATATTTTGCAGCATTTTTTCCACACATGTTTAGAAACGTGAATTGTACTCTATATATAATGTCAGGCTTGAGATCCACATTATACAGATTTTCTCAGGCCATTACATTTTCCTATCATTTCATTGTGGCTGTTTGATCGGAGCAGGATTATTAGGATTTATGGCACATTTCATGTTGTAATGTTTTAGATTAGTAAGCTGAAAAATAATTCAAAAGTTTAGGATCAGGTGGCGATTTGGAGTCAGAACATGGCCAGCTTGAAAATATGTACATTCAAAAGAAGAATATTCCACCCTTGAAAGCAACAGTCCAGCGTTATATCCTTCACACGATCCATCAGCGGCAGGTCAGTCAGGACAGTTGGACTATGTACAAATCATCATCTTGGTATATTCTTGGATTCTATTTCACTGACAGCGTGTACAGTATGTGTCCTAACATTTTTATTTGCATGCTGGCCACCAGTAGGGTAATGATCTCCTCTGCCTTCAACCACCACTAGCGGGAGATCTGTATACATCGGCTATTCCTGTCGATAGGAGTGTTATGCAACTTTGTATAGATTGCCCCCTAGTGGTGGTGACGGGCAGCTTGTGAGTGGTGCAGTTATGTATCTGGGATAGAAAATCTGTTTATTTACTAAAAAATGGTACCACAAGTAAAGTGTACCACCATGGTACCGCACATACGTATGCTTGCACCTATCAGGTATTTAGTTTAGGTGTACAAGTGTTGAGAGTGCCCAAAATTAATCACCTCTTAGTCAGGGTACGTGCTTGGCAACTTCTATATACTTTGTATTTTCAACAACATTCAATATCTCTACTTGCTGTCAGTAAGTTAAAAAAAAAAAAAAAAATTTTCACAAACACCTACTTATGAAATACTTCTCACAGCTGACGGTTTACCACAGATGTAATCGGTGTAGACAATCCTCTGAGAGTTCATCACCCAGGAGTGAGACTTGTGCTGCTAAGCAGGAGATGAACAGCTCCTTAGTGACCACAAATGTGTCTATGCACTGACCTGAGATATAAAAGAATAACATCCCCTTGATAGATGAGAATGCCACAGATGTCGGCTACACACTACAGCTGATACCCTTCTGCATCAGTCACGATCAGCGTTGGCACCCACTATGGCTGTGTAGTCCCTCAGATGCTGCTGTCCACGTGACTACGGCATCCAGATGGTTAAAAGAGTGTGGGAACTCTCTCTCCTTAACTCCATTGGCACCCTGAGATCATGATTGGGTGGTCCTGACGGTTTCCGTGGCAATTCATGGCCAATTAACAGCCTTAGAGTCTGCTGGCTATAGGGGCCTGTTCAGATGTTAGTGACATTTAAGGTGGTAAAAATAACATTTTTCTTTCCTGTTATGCCATTTTGAATTAATTTGTGAAAAGCACCTGAAGGGTTAATAAACTAACAGCAGTTTCTCTTTCCCCCATGACTGCACCACGGAGAGAGAGGGATCCGCCCTCAGGGACGGGAAACCTACAGATGAAAAAGGCGGTACCTCTCTCCCACATCTGTTGGTTTCCTGTCCCTGACGGGGAACCTACAGCATACCTGACAAGTCGTCGTAGGATTCCGGGGACCGATCCAGTCCGGTGATAGGCAGCGGGGCTCCTGCCTCGGCAGGGTCGAGGCCTCGAACAGGCTTCCCCCCCGAAGCACCACTACTGGGGTCGGCGGGCCTTTAGGGTGAGTGGGGAGATGCAGTGGAAGTCTGCCGATCCCAGAAAAGGGGGGGGGGGAAGAGAGGGCTGCCTCCTGCAGTATAGTGAAGGCGGTCACTACGGGGGAGGCCCGCTGAGCCGCAAAGCGGCACGTGCGGGTGGCGGCGGTCACCGGGAGCACAGGTCGGGGCCAGCCATACAAGGGAGGCAGTGGTGACCTCCAGGAAGCAGGCAGGGGTGGCGGCGGCCACCAGTCTCGCTTACAGCGCTGGAGCGGCGCAGACGATGGGGGCAGCTGGGCGCAGACGGTGCGCGTGCACGCCGTTACAAGCACCAAGATAGATGGGGCCGCAGTGCACCACTGGGAGGCCGCAGCGTGCATGCGCGGGCAGCCACTTCCGGGGGCGCAGGGAACGCTGGGAAAGGCGGCGCAGGGGGAAAAAAAAAAAAAAAAAGACCGCTCACATTTAAAAAAAAAAAAAAAACCCATTGAGGGGTGAAAGAGCGTCGCCATGAGCGGAAAGCAAAAGGAGACTTGTCGTTCCCCAAAGCAGGGGCCGCGGCAAACGCAGGAACAGCGCCAACATTCACAGCGCCAGCGCAACTCTTCCCAGCAGCGCAGCAGCGACGGTCACGCAGGATCGCGGCGCAGCCAAAGTTCCACCATGGCGGCACAGCCAGACGTGGACTCAGCAGTGGAAATAATCCCTACGCCTGAGACGGTATCTCTCGTTCCATAAGGAGGGTGAGTGATCTCCGTTAAGGGCCGCACGCTAATATGCGGTTGTTAATTTCTGCTTCAGGGGCGTAAATGCACGACTAAATCTAAGCACATGATATGTGCCATATGCACGGAGGAGCTACCCCCTGTATGGGAGAAAAAGCTTTGTGCGGCAAGCATAGAGCAAACAATTCAGGAGGAATCCCCGAGATTTGCTTCAGATCTCAAAACCCTGATAAGGACCAAGGTTGAAGACGCCCTTAAGGGCGCTAGATCCTCAAATAAGAAACGTAGGTCGCCAGAGTCCAGTGTTAGCGAGTCAGAAAGCGAACTGTCGGACTCAAGTAACTCATCATCCTCCCAATCATCATCATCATCATCATCATCCTCAGAAGGGGGACGTAGCTGCTTCCCCATCGAGGAAACAGACACCCTAGTAAAAGCAGTGAGGACAACGATGGGGTTAGTAGATGAACGGCCTAAGAAAACAGCCCAAGATCTGATGTTTTGTGGGCTGGAACAAAAAAAAGGAGAGCTTTTCCTATCAATGAGAAAATCCATTCCCTAATTAAACGGGAATGGAATAAAACAGACAAAAAAGTCCTCTTGACACCCAAGAGGAAATACCCCTTCGACGACCTGGCCTGCTTCTCATGGAGTAAAGCTCCTAAATTAGATGTGGCAATTGCAAAAGCTTCTAAAAAATTTGCCCTGCCCTTCGAGGACATGGGACCCCTGAGGGACCCAATGGACAAAAAAGCAGAAGCCTTTCTAAAAAATACGTGGAAGTCGGCAGCAGGGGGGCTAAAGCCAGCCATAGCAGCCACGTGCACGGCGCGCGCCCTAATGGTCTGGCTAGATCACTTAGGGTACCGTTACACCTAGCGATGCACCAGCGATCCTGACTAGCGATATGACGCAGTCTGGATCGCTGGTGCATCGCTAGGTGCTAGCTAGTGAGCTGCCACTCAGGCAGATCTCACCAGTGACATCGCTGGGGACGGGGATCGCTACTTACCTGTCAGATGCGGCGATCCTGCGTCCTCCCGCCCAGCCCCACGCGTCGCTCGTCGTCACAGCAGGAAGTGCCGCAGGAAGTGGCCGACGAGGAATGATCCAGGAGCTTCTCACGCGATCAGCAATAACCAGCGGGGGAGCCGGTCGGAGGTAAGTATCACATGCAGCGATATCGCTGCAACGTCACAAAATCGGTGACTTTACAGCGATATTGTTAGCATATCGCAATGTGTAACGGGGGCTTTAGAGTCACAAATAAAGGGGAAAGTCCCAAGAGATACAATGCAGAGGTCAGTTTCTGTGATGAGGGGGGCAGCAGCTTTGCTGGCGGATGCATCGGTAGACTCAATCAGGCTGGCAGCCAGAACAGCCGCCTTCTCAAATGCCGCAAGACACGCCTTATGGCTGAAATGCTGGCCGGGAGACTTGCAGACAAAGACCAAATTGTGTGCAATCCCGTGCGAGGGGGAATTTTTATTAGGGCCAACACTAGATGACATCCTGGAAAAGGCAGGGGACAAGAGAAAATCTTTCCCCGGGTTCCCCAGTCAGGCATACAAATGGCCTTTTCGGAACAAAGTTCATGCGACGAAAGCCCCCAAGAGGGAACAAAGAAGGATGGGAGGATAGGAGAAATAAAAATAAGGGCTTTGTTTAACAAGCCCCCCGACAACAAAAAGCCACAATGAAGGTACTCCCCAGGTCGGGGGAAGACTATCCTGCTTTCTCCAGGCCTGGGAAAAGATATCTGCAAGTTCTTGAATACTGGACATGGTAAAGGAAGGCCTGAGGCTAACATTCATTTCCCAACCAAACGACTCCTTCGTGATAACCCCTCAAAGGACACCACAAGAGCAGCTGGCCCTACAACAGGAAATAGCGATCCTAAGAGAGAAAAACGTATTGCAAGAAGTCCCCTACCAAGACAGGGGCAAAGGCTTCTACTCCCCTCTTTTTCTTCGAAAGAAACCAGATGGTTCGTACAGGGTGATTTATAAATCTCAAAAAGCTGAACAAATATCTAGAAGTGCAGCACTTCAAAATGGAGACGATAAAATCCTGTATAAAAATGCTTCCCCCCAGCTTGCTTTATGGCCGTATTAGACTTGAGGGACGCATATTATCATGTGCCTATTCACAGGGATCACAGGAAATACCTCAGAGTAGCGGTGATGATTCAGGGGGGGTGAAAACATTTTCAGTTCAGAGCCCTCCCCTTCAGCCTAGCCATTGCTCCAAGGGTATTTACGAAGGTAATGTCAGAGGTAATGGCCCACATAAGAGAGCAAAACGTTCTGATAGTCCTGTACCTGGACGATCTATTAATAATAGGGGTCACCTTTCACCATTGCAAACAGCAGTTGGACATGGTCATGAAGTCACTACAGAGCCTAAGGTGGATGCTGAACTTGCCCAAGTCCAGACTCGTACCAAGTCAGGTGCAAGAGTTTTTGGGAATGACACTGGACTAAATAGAGCAGAAATGTTACCTTCCGAAGGCAAAGGTTCAAAAAATGACTCAAATGACATCTCAAATGATAGCTTCCCCGAACACCACCCTGAGGAAAGCCATGTCACTGTTGGGGTCTATGACAGCCTGCATGCCAGCCGTCGAATGGGCCCAGAGCCATACCCGGGGCTTGCAGTGGGAAATATTAGATGCAGACTTTTCCCTAGACGGAAATTTAGACACGCAGTTAAACATCTCGCCAGAAACAAGGCATTCCTTAACATGGTGGACAGCTCCAGCCAACCTAGCCAAGGGGGTTCCTTGGGCATTGCCTACAACAAAGATCCTAACCACGGACGCAAGTCCTTGGGGGTGGGGCGCACATCTAGGCAACCAGGTGGCACAGGGGTCCTGGGATCAGGGAAGAGAGTACGCTTCCTCCAATATGAAAGAGCTGCTGGCAGTGAAACTAGCCCTCGTTTTATTTTCTAGATTCACTACGTTCCCATCACGTAAGAGTCTTCTCGGACAACCAGGTAGTGGTAGCATACCTAAACCACCAGGGGGGTATCAGGTCTCGACCACTAATGGAGTTAACAAAGTCCATCTTCCACCTGGCAGAACACAATCTAGAATCCCTGACAGCCCTGCACATAAAAGGTTCAGAAAATCGAACGGCAGACTTTTTAAGCAGGACATGTCTAAAACAGGGGGAGTGGGAACTAAGCTGGTTAGTCTTCAACAAGATTGTGAAACTCTGGGGTCAACCAGAGAGAGACTTATTTGCGAACAGTCAGAATCGGAGGCTGGAGACCTTCTGCTCAATCGATCCCCAGGGGGCCCAGTAGCCCTAGACGCCTTCACGATACCCTGGGATAATCATCTGGCCTACGTACTAGGAAAATACGGGAGGACAAGGCGACAGTAGTGGTAATAGCGCCCTTCTGGCCACGGAGAATTTGGTTCTCCTGGCTGAGAAGGATGTCTGTGACAGACCCCTGGGTTCTACCAGAAAATCCAGACCTGTTATGCCAGGGTCCAGTTTATCACCCGCACATAAAAAACCTACACTTGACAGCTTGGCTTTTGAGAGGGAGCTCCTAAGCATCAGGGGCTTCTCATCAAACTTGGTGACCATGCTACTACAGAGTAGAAAGCCAGTAACCACCAAGGCATATGGCAAAGTGTGGAAGAAATTCATATATCATATCCTTTCGACCTAACGGGCGAAATCCCTGTAGATAAAATTCTGGAATTCCTACAAAGGGGTTGGAGAAGGGGTTAGCTACCAGCACCTTAGTACAGGTGGCAGCCTTGGGAGCTTTGTATAACCACGACCTAGCCAAAAATAGATGGGTTAAGAGATTCATTAGAGCCTCAAGTAGATCTAGACCAATCTCTCTACATACCACCCCATCCTGGGATCTAAACCTAGTGCTAAATGCTCTAACCAAACCTCCCTTCGAACCCTAGTGGAAATTCCCTTAAAAATATTGTCACTTAAGACCTCCATCCTAGTGGCCTTAACTTCTGCCCGCCACGTTAGTGACATACAAGCTTTGTCGGCCCACTCACCCTTCACGCAAATCCTGGATGATAGGGTAATTCTTAGAACTGATCCAGCGTATCTCCCCCCAAAGTGTTGTCACACTTTCATAGGACTCAGGAAATCTCCCTACCCTCTTTTTGTCCCGATCCCAAAAACAAAACAGAAGAGATGTTACACACTTTAGATGTAAAAAGATGCCTGGACCAATATTTGACAACCACGAGGGAATTTAGGAAGGACAGGGCTCTGTTTGTCTGTTTTCAGGGTCCTCGGAAGGGGCAGAAGGCATCGAAGTCCACACTGGCGAGGTGGATAAGAGAAGCCATCACCTTATCCTACTCCTCCTGCGGGGCGGCCATCCCAGAGGACATAAGGGCCCCATTCAACCAGGGCAGTGGCATCATCCTGGGCAGAGAAAGCCGGTGCTTCAATAGATCAGATATGTAGAGCTGCCACTTGGTCTTCCCCCTCTACACTTTTCAAACATTACCGTCTAGACTTGACCTCCTCTTCAGATCTCACCTTTGGGAAAAGGGTTCTGGAGGCGGTAGTCCCTCCCTAGATGTACAATCTTTGTAATTCTCTCCATGGTGCCGTCATGGGGGGGGGAAAGAGAAAATCGTAGTTACTTACCGATAACGGTGTTTCTCTGATCCCATGATGGCACCCGTACATCCCCCTCCCTTTCACACACACAGGTGTGCACATAAGAGTGATTTAGTTAGTGTTACTACTTAGCCACGTGGTGCCTTTGTTAAGCTTAATTTGATTAATGTTGGATTTTTTTAATAACAGTTTGAGTTGCAGCTGAGAGTTCTGTGTAATGCTCTGTAAACCAACTGATGTGGGAGAGAGGTACCGCCTTTTTCATCTGTAGGTTTCCTGTCCCTGAGGGCGGATCCGTCTCTCTCCGTGGTGCCGTCATGGGATCAGAGAAATACCCTTATCGGTAAGTAACTACGATTTTTGAATACTTTCTGGGGCATTGTTTTTAAAATGGTATCACTTTTTAGGGTTTTTCATTATATACAGGGGCTTCTCACAAAATTAGAATATCATGAAAAAGTAAATTTATTTGTCGACTTTCATATTCTATAGAGTCATTACACACAGTGATCTGTTTCATGTGTTTATTTCTGTTAATGTTGATGATTATGGCTTACAGCCAATGACAGCCCAAAAGTCATTATCTCAGTGAATTAGAATAATTAACAAACACCTGCAAAGGCTTTCTACGTGTTTAACCCCTTTACTCCCAAGGGTAGTTTGCATGTTAATGACGGGACAATTTTTTACAATTCTGACCACTGTCCCTTTATGAGGTAAAAACTTTGGAACGCTTCCATGGATCCTGGTGATTCTGACCTTGTTTTCTCATGACAAGAGTTGAGCGAAATGGGTCGAAAAATTTCAAAAGTCGCCAACTTTTGGCAAAGTCGGGTTTCATGAAACGAAACCCGACCCTAGGATGAGGTCAGCCACGAGGTCGGCGACTTACGCGCCAAAGTCGCGTTTCAAAAGTTTGTTTTGCGCTCTTTTTTCAGCCAATCAGGATCCACGGACACTGTGGGCAACGTGATGACATAGGCAGGGGTCACCACCATCTTTCAGAAGGGCATGCAAGTGATTGGCTTGCTTTGGTGGGCGTCACAGGAGTTATAAAAGGGCGTGCACGCCGACCGCCATCTTACTGCTGATTCTGTAGGGAGAGTGTTAGGCAGGGAAGAAGAAAAAAAAATTGCTTCTGCTGCTAGCGATTGTGCCTGTACAACACACCAGTCACTGTGTGTGCAGTGCAAGGGGAGGCTATATTGTAGTGGATCAGTGGTGTTGGTTGTTGGGCTGCCTTCTTAGGCTTCCTGACAGCTGCATTGCTGTTTACCCACTGCTCTGCAAACTGCTTTTTTAAAAGCAATCCCAATTTTTTTTTTTTTTTTTTTTTTTGTCCTGCTGAGGTACTGAGCGTGCATTTTTTCACACCATACAGCGGTGTACGCTCCTCACACAGTACCGTGTAACGGCTGTTATCACAGCCACAGTGAAGCTATCTTTGTCACTCTGTGAGAAAAAGTCGAGGACATGTTCCGTTCTTACAGACCTGCACTCTAGGGAGACTCCTACTCTGCCCAATTCTACATACACCTTGTAGTTTGTGATACACTAGCCAATTTCTGCCTGTGACATAGCACTGTGATATTCAGTGGGCCTCACACAATCTAAAAGTGTCCAGTGTCTGCAGAAATTCAAAATCTCCCTTATCCTCTAGTCACTTTGGTCACAGCTGTGCCATCGAGCCTGTGACATAGCGCTCAGATATTCAGTGGGCCTCACACAATCCAAAAGTGTCCAGTGTCCACTAGTGTGAGCAGAAATTCAAAATCTCCCCTGTCCTATAGACACCTTGTTTTACATTACTATATAGTTTGTTGGATTTTGTCTACATTTCTACCAAAAATGAGGAAGGCTGGTGGAAGAGGCCATGGAATTGGGCGGGGGTTGGCAGCTGGTAATGATGGTGTTGGTGGTGGATCTGATGGTAGTGGCAAGAGCAAAATAGGACCGAATGCAGGAGGTGTTGAGCCTGCATCATCGTCTGGCTCCATAAGGCTTCGAAGGCTTAGTTTTCTAGGAGTTGGCAAACCGCTTTTAAAGCCAGAGCATCAGGAAAAAGTTTTGTCTTACATTGCTGACTCAGCCTCCAGCTCTATCGCCTCCTCTTCTTCAGTTGTAAAAAGTAAAAGCACTGAGTCGTCATTGGAGGCTCATGTTCATGAACCACACCTTTCCTTGTGTCCTTCACCCCAACCAAGATTGAAGGATGACGCAGGCCATACTACTGATTACTCCATGGAGCTGTTTTCACATACCATGCCTGGATTATCAAGTGAAATGGTGAATTACCCAGGCCAAGATGAATCTGACATGGAGTGCACTGATGCACAGCCGCTGATAGATGATTCTGCTGGTACATTCACTCAGAGCACTACATTGTCCTCGCAGTGTACAGAGCCAGATTCTGACCCTGATGAGACTCAGGTGCCCCTTCCCGCACACTATACCACCATACACGGTGACACAGAGGAAGGTGCACATGACATTGAAGAGGAGGTGATGGATGACCCAGTTGTTGACCCAGATTGGCATCCATTGGGGGAAGAGGGTGCTGCTTCCAATAGCTCAGATGAGGAGCATCCACAGCAGACATCGACATCGCAACAGCTGTTATCTGGCAGGCCCAGAGCACTCCAAAGACAGGTTCCAAAAATCAAAAGAGTTGCTGGACAGCTTGTCCAGAGGGTCAAAAGATCACAGCGTGCTAGGCCGCAAAATGTCTGCCAAAGTAGGAAGAGTGCAGTGTGGCACTTTTTTGACCAAAATCCTCATGATCAGGCCAAGGTTATCTGTAAGAAGTGCACAAAGACCTTTAGCCGAGGGAAAAATCTGAAAAATTTGAATACCAGTTGCATGCATAGACATTTAACCAGCATGCACTTGTAAGCGTGGACACAACACCAAACCTCAAGTGCCACATGTGCAACTGATCACAACGAAGGTAGTCAGCAACGCTACATTGTTTCCCCCACTGTAAGCCCACCGGTTAGCACAGCAGCAAATGTTGAGGTGTCGTTGCAAGGCCACAGCAGTCAGGGAATCCCACTGTTATATCAACGAAATACTGAATCTAGGCCATCAGAAAGAACACCAACTCCATCACCATCATAAACCCTCTCTGTCCGCCCTGTCCACCGCTACTTCCACCATATGCAGCTCTCAAGTCCAGCTCACCCTCCCAGACACTATGAGTAGGTCAAGAAAGTACTCAGTCTCTCATCCGTGTACACTGGGTTTGAACGCCCACATTGCCAAACTAATCTCGTTTGAGATGATGGCCTATGCAGTACCACGCTATGACCTACCCAGTCGCCACTTCTCTCACAAAGCCATCCCAGCCCTCCACCATCATGTGAAAGACCGCATTGTCCATGCACTCAAGCAGTCAGTGAGTGGAAAGGTGCACCTCACAACTGATGCATGGCCAGGGCCGTTACGTGTCCATCACTGTGCACTGGGTTAATGTGGTGGATGCAGGGTCCACAGGGGACAGCGGTGGTGGGACAGTGCTACCTAGCGCACGGTATAGGAAACAGTTGGCTGTAGGCGTTCGACCCTCCTCCTCCTCCTCCTCCAGAAGCGAAAGCTCGTCCACAGAGCGCAGTCGTACGAGCACTCCATCTGCAGCTGCCACTGTTGCACACGATGTGTCCCCCTATCGAGCAGCTGGTGGAAAGCGTCAGCAGGCTGTGTTGCAGATGATGTGTTTGGGCGACAGACACACCGCCGAGGTGCTGGCCGAGTACTTGAAGCGACAAAATGAGTCATGGCTGGGCAGTGTACATCTTGAGGTAGTTAGTGATAACGGCCGTAATTTTGTGGCAGCCATAGCCCTTTCAAAACTCAGCCACATACCTTGCTTGGCTCACACCTTGAACCTGGTGGTGCAGTGCTTCCTCAAAAATTATCCGGAGTTAACAGCCCTGCTCCATAAGGTGCGAAGACTGTGCGCGCACATCCGCCGGTCGCCTGTACACTCCGTTCGTATGCAGAAGCTGCAGCGATTGCTCCACCTTCCCAACCACCGCCTCATTATCGACATTGCAACAAGGTGGAACTCCACCCTGCACATGGTGGAGCGGCTGTGCGAGCAAAGGCAGGCCATAATGCATTTGTGGGAGGATACACGGCCAGGCACTTTGAGAGCAGACATGGAGTTGACAGGTGTGCAGTGGTCGAAGCTGAAAGACCTCTGTAAAGTCCTTCAGTGTTTTGAGGAATGCACACGGCTGGTAAGCGCAGACGCTGCCATCCTAAGCATGAGCATCCCACTTATGCGTCTGCTCATGCAAACTTTGACGCACCTTAAGGAGCAGGCTTCTGCAGCCAATGTTGATGAGGAGGAGGGAATCCTTGATGACATTCAGCCATTGTCTGCTCAGGGACCTCTCCTGGACGAGGAGGAGGAGGATGATGGGGATGATTACTTAGGGGAGGAGGATGCATCTCGTGGGGCAAGTGAAAATGTTGGCGTGGCAAGGTCTGGTACAGGGTTTGTGCGTGACTGGAGGGATGTGGATTTGCCAGAAAGTGCTCCTCCAACCAGCACTCGCAGTGCATAATTGACACCGGTAACATTGGCCCACATGTCAGATTATGCCTTGCAGATCCTAAAAAGGGACCCCCGCATTGATGAACGATGACAACTACTGGTTGGCCAGCATCCTGGATCCACGTTATAAAGGCAAATTTCAAAACCTCATGCCACAGGAGAACCTTGACCTAATATTGGCTAATAAACAAGCAACTCTGGTAAATCGGTTGCTTGAGGCATTCCCAGCACACAGCAGCGGTGATGGTTCTCACACGAGCCGTACGGGCCGGGGTCAGCTTGGCAGAGGTGTTCGTGGTGCACACAGCAGAAGTGGCGTTGGAGACAGGGTTTCATGACAATGTTGTGGACTGATTTTTCAAGTACCGCTCACACAACTGGTAATACTGCATCGATGGAAAGTGACAGGAGACAGCAGTTGTCAGCTATGGTTATAAACTACTTTTCCTCCCACATCGATGTTCTCCCACACAGGTCATTCCCCTTTGACTATTGGGCCGCTAAACTGGACACCTGGCCTGAATTGGCACAATATGCCTTACAGGAGCTCGCTTGCCCAGCTGCAAGTGTGCTATCGGAAAGAGTCTTCAGTGCAGCTGGATCAATCCTGACAGAAAAAAGGACCCGTCTGTCAACCCAAAATGTGGATGATCTAACCTTCATTAAAATGAACCACGCATGGGTTTCCAAGGATTTTGTCCCACCTTCCCCTGATGACACATAGGATGACAGAAAAATGGCTTGCTTTGGTCCACCTCTTCCTGGGACTTGACCTATTTCACCTTTTGCATCAGCTGAATGTCCAACATCAACATATGCCACTTTCTAAAACTCCCTAACTGTGCTGCCTCCCCCCCCCATGGCCGGGGTCACCTCCTAGCGCACGACACCGTGCGAGTGCCGTTGCCCTGGACAGGTGGGTAGGCCGACTCTTGGGCGTGGGCACTGGCACCGGGTCCCTCATAGTGCAATCAAGTGTCTCTGACGGTGGTGGTGCACACCCGCCGTCAGACACACCGCCGTACTATGAGGGGCCCAGTGCCAGTACCGACGCCCACGAGTGGGCCCCCCTTGCTTGGGCAGGGCCCCAGCATTTGCAATCTTTACCTCTCCCTGCTCCTCCGCTGTGTAATCTGGGCCGTCAAATCCATACTGTGCCTGACACCGTCTGAGCCTGCCTCCTGATGTATAGACATATATTTTGAATGTGTACGCTATCCATACATGTTATCTGGGGATACGGTACCCTTTCTCACCTTTGTGTAATCCATACTGGGCGTGAGAACGGCTGGCGAGCTGTTAAGCAAGCTACAGCACCTGTGGTTTGCACATGCAAGTTTTTCATTTTTTCAGGAATGACGGTTAGGCCTAATTCCGGAACTGCGGTTGACCTGCACTTACTGGGAAATCATCGTTCGCGAGTAATAATTGTAATCAGTGATCCCCATCACTAACGTTGTTCAGCGGGTTATCTGCACCTGTAAGCGACAAATGCTGGCCTTTTCAGTGTAGTGCACATGCAGCCATGGACATGTAAGGGCATGACACACCAGTTATTGGCCAATCTCATGTTCCAGAGCCTCACGTGTCCCTCTAGTAAGCCGGACTCGGACCACGGGGCATGACGGAGTCTCGTTCGTTAGCGGAATTAAGCTTGCAATGTGTGCATCTGTTCTGTAGCTGGCATGGTTGAGGTTTCCCAGGTGGAGTCGAATTTAACCGTAGGCTCCACTCCTGGTGGTGCCCTTCTGGACATTCCTTTTAAGGTTCCGCTTTGCAACCATACTGCCCACGTAAAACAAACACTTTGCCTTCATGAACGCTGTTTGGAGGGTCATGACTCGTGGGAATAACGCCGCCTAATCAGTTAACCTGCTAGAGAGATCCTTCGTTGCTCCCAAGCATGACATCACACTCCCTAGGAAGAAGATAATGCCACTGTGGCGACCGTACTCCTGGGGGCGACACAAGTGCACTGATGCCCAGCCACTGCTCGATGAATCTGCTGGTAGATTCCCCTCGCACACTACACGGCCTGAATCTGACCCTGATGAAACTCAGGTTACCCTTCCCATATACAGTTCCATCTTACACGGTGACAAAGAGGAAGCTGCAGATGAAAGTGCAGGTTCGGCCCACCCGCCATCAGACACACCACCGTACTATCAGGGGCCCTGTGCCAGTGCTGTCGCCAACAAGTGGGCCCCCCCTGCTTGCTCAGGATCACAGCACTTGCAAAGTTGAAATACTGTGCAGTGAGATGAAAGATGGGGACGACGAGGAGTCCAGACAAGTACAGGGATTCCCTAGCGAGGAGACTTATTTGATTGTTTTCAATGTTGGGACAGCAATTTTTGGGGAGCACTATACTCTGGAGAATGATAGATGGGGCCCACCATACACTGGAACATTCCAAAGGTGGACATCAGACACTGAAGCAGCATTTACAGTGCCCATTATACACTAGAGCATTAGAAATGGGGCCCATTATGTTTGGAGCATTATTTGGGCCCATAAGACAGTGGAGCTTCATCCATGGGGACCAACATATACTGTAGCATTATGTGGAGCTCATCATATACTGTTTCAAACATTATATGGGACCAATGATTCTGTATGGAGAAATAGATGGGCCTCGTCATGAGATGTAAAAAGTGAGGTATTTTTCATTGTACTATACCGCTATTTCTCTGCCGTATCGGAGCATGATGAGTTGTGGTATGTGTTAAAGGGGCGCTCTTTCGCCCAGGGCACATGAAAACCTGGAGCCAGCCCTCCCCCCCCCCCCCCCCCCACAACTTTAGCCAAATAACCCCCATTTTTCAGTGCGTAACTTGTATTATGAAGTTAATTAAGGTTGACAAGCTTAAGTAAGAAGAATTGATGCTTTTGGCATTCAAATGGGCACTGTTGGTGTGTTTCCTGTCCTCCTCTCACTGCCGACTTTTATTCCCCATTGACTTACATTGGGTTTCGTGTTTCGGGACGACCCCAACTTTTCCCTATAATCGGACGATCTTGCTCCACCCGACTTTTGGAAAAGTCGGGTTTCACGAAACGAAACGCGACCCTAAAAAACCAAAAGTCGCTCAACTCTGCTCATGACATATTTTACTTCATGATAGTCTTAAACTTTCTCCTTCATCTCATTGGGGGACACAGAGACTGTGGGGTGTGTGCTACTGCCGTCTGGAGGCAAACACTAAGTATGCAAAAAACAAGTTAGCTCCTCCTCCGCCGCATACACCCTCGCCCCGATAGCGGGCGGAAACCAGTTTTTGCTTAGTGTCTGGTGGAGGCACACGCAGTCTGGGTCTCTCCAGACTATTTTTTTTTTTTTTTTTTTTTTTTTTACATTTTCTTGCTATGAAGAGGAGACAGGGGCGACGGACCCTATTGAGGGGGTCCGATCTCCCCCCAAACATCAACGGCAGGGGGTCGTGGCCGGAGAATGGTCCCTGCACCCCGAGATTTTCCAGCAGATTTGCCAACGGTGGGGAACTCCGGACGTGGATCTGATGGCCTCCAGGGAGAACGCCAAGGTGGGCAGGTTTGTTGCCCGGTCTCAGGACCCGCGAGCAATTGCAGCGGATGCGTTGGTTCTTCCATGGAGCCAGTTTCGGCTCCCATACTTGGTTCATCCTCTGCCTCTTCTCCCGAGGGTAATCAGGAAGATCAAGATAGAGAGGGTTCCGGCAATTCTGCTGGCTCCAGACTGGCCCCATCGAGCTTGGTACGTGGATCTAGTACAGCTCCTCGCAGACGTGCCATGGCGTCTACCGGAACGGCCAGACTTGCTGTCCCAGGGGCCGATCTACCACCCGAACTTGGGGGCCCTGTGTTTGACGGGATGGCCATTGAATCCTGGGTTCTGACCCAGGCGGGGTTTGGGCCTGAGGTGGTGGCCACGATGGTTAACGCCCGGAAGCCGGCCTCGGCGAGGATCTATCATAGTACTTGGAAGGTTTTCTTTCTCTGGTGTCGAGAGCACGGGGTTGCGCCTTTGTCCTTCTCGGTCCCCAACATTCTGGCTTTTCTGCAGTCAGGCCTGGATGCAGGTTTGGCCCCGAGTTCCCTGAGGAGACAGATCTCGACCTTGTCTGTCCTGTTCCAGCGAAAGATCGCTAGCATTATGCAGGTCAAGACATTCATTCAGGGGGTCTCATTTAGTGCCCCCCTTTTAGAGCTCCCTTAGACGCCTGGGACCTTAATCTGGTGCTGGGTGCCCTGCAGGAAGCTCCTTTTGAGCCATTGCAGGAGGTCGGATTGCCATACCTTACCAGGAAGGTCGTGTTTTTGGTAGCGATAACCTCTATTAGGCGGGTCTCGGAATTGGCAGCCCTATCCTGTAGAGCGCCGTTTTTGACCTTTTTTTAAGGATAAGGTAGTCTTGAGACCACCTCCGCCATTCCTGCCGAAGGTGGTGTCCTCGTTCCATATTAATGAGGACATCATTTTGCCTTTTTGTCCAGCCCCCAGTACACGGAGTTGAGAAGGCGCTCCCACATGCTGGACCTGGTGAGGGCCCTCAGGAGGTATGTGTCGAGGACAGCACCTTTTCGCCAGACAGACTCGTTGTTTGTGATCCCCGAAGGGCGCAGGAAGGGGCTCGCAGCCTCACGGTCGACCATAGCCAGATGGATTCGCCTTACTATTCAAGAGGCTTACCGTATTAGAGGCGCGCCGGTTCCATCTGGAATAAGGGCGCACTCGACTCGGGCAGTGGGCGCCTCTTGGGCGCTTCGGCATCATGCTTCGGCAGAGCAGGTATGCAAGGCGGCAACGTGGTCAAGCCTGCACACGTTCTCTAAACATTACAATGTACATACTCGGGCTTCGTCGGATGCGAGCCTGGGTAAGAAAATTCTCCAGGCAGCAGTGGCACACCTTTGAACAGGTAGGCATGCTGTGTGGATTGATGAGTTGCTCCCACCCAGAGACTGCTTTGGGACGTCCCACAGTCTCTGTGTCCCCCAATGAGACGAAGGAGAAACATGGATTTTTGTGAGTACTCACCGTAAAATCCTTTTCTCCGAGACTCTCATTGGGGGACACAGCACCCACTCTGCTAGCCAGTTGGCTTTTGTTTATTTTTGATTGGTATAATTCTTTATCGTAGGGTGGTCCTTTTTTCAGACATATAATTTTATGCGGTAAGGCTAATTTGCTGTCAGTTTTTCCGACTGCTTTTGCACTAAACTGGTTTCCGCTCGCTTTCGGGGCGAGGGTGTATGCGGAGGAGGAGCTAACTTGTTTTTTGTATACTTGGTGTCGGCCTCCAGACGGCAGTAGCACACATCCCACAGTCTCTGTGTCCCCCAATGAGCGTCTCGGAGAAAAGGATTTTACGGTGAGTACTCACAAAAATCCATGTTTCATTCATATAACTTGTGTTTATTTGTGAAAAAAATGGAAATTTGGCTAACATTTTGCAATTTTACAACTTTGAATTTTTATGCCCTTAAATCAGAGATGTGACACACAAAATATTTTTTAAGTAACATTTCCCACATGTTAACTTTACATTGGCACAATTTTGAAACTTTTTTGTTTGTTAGGAAGTTATAAGGGTTAAAGTTGACCAGCGATTTCACATTTTTGCAACACTTTTTTTTTTTTTTTTTTTTGTTATCACATTTGAAGTCACTTTGAGGGGTCTATACGATAGAAATACCCAAAAGTGACACCATTCTAAAAACTGCACCCCTCAGGGTGTGCAAAACTACATTCAAGAAGTTTATTAACCCATCAGGTGCTTCACAGGAATTTTTTTGAATGTCTAAAAAAATAAACATTTAACTTTTTTTTTCACAAAAAAAAATTTACTTCAGGTCCAATTTTTTTATTTTACCAAGGGTAACAGGAGAAATTGGACTACAAAATTTATCGTGCAATTTGTCCTGAGTACGCTGATACCTGATATATGGGGGGGACCACTGTTTCGGCGCATGGCAGAGCTCAGAAGGCAGGGTTATTTAAAAAAATACTAATAAATAAAATATTAAAGTTTTAAACATTTATTGGATCATAACACACAAAAAATAAACATAAAAAATTACATGTGCATTATATAATAAACGGCAGGACTATATACCAAAACCACTGAAATATAAAAAAATGAGGCACCAATGAAATATCAAGATATAAAATCCAAGATTGGTGCACATAAGGTGACCCAAGGTTTATAACAAAAGGCTAAATTAATAAAAACGGGTAAGGCAATGCCACAGTACACATAATGAAGAATATAAAATGCATAATGAATCAAATGTGCTTAAAAAAACAAAAAGAAGAAATTAACTCGCTACAATAAAGTGCAATGTCGTAGCTCAATATAATGCAACACTACGTGGTGACTCAATACACATTTTGGTCAAATTGTCATGTACTGGCACTCCTAGACTCATAAAGGTTATGCACATATCAGAGTTATGTAACAACGAAATGTACTCCATACCATGGAATAGTCTATCGGTGAGTAATGTAATACTGATAAAATGTTGAGGAAGTTGAGACTTTTATGCCATCGAAATCTACACAAGAATATGTACAGTAAGTCTATAGATGAGCTTTATAATACCGATACATTTTGAACACTTTTTGTGCGATCTATACCAGCGAAGTGTAGCCAAGAATAAGTAAGTCTATGGATGAGCAATATAATACTGATAAATTTGTGAAAAATGTTTTGTGGTTTGATGCCACAGAAATCTACCCTAGAACATGTAATACCCTATGTATAAGAAATATAATGCCAATACATTTTGAGCAAGTTTTTGAGGGGTATAAACCAATGAAATATATTCATGAACATGTAACACTGTATGGATGGTCAACATAATACCAAAAAAATCATGACAGAAAAGCGTATCAATTCTAGTCTTACACACACACTGAACATAAAGCATTAAATATAATAGGAGCCAATGAAAATATCGTCATAAAAAAATCAGACAAAGATGGGTCCATCGTGATACTTTGAGAAAGTAGTATATGAAAAGGAAATCCTAAATATGTTACAGGGTAGAAGAGTTTACTGCAAAATATCTAATGACCCTACCAAACAATCTGAAGATAAATTATCATCACTTCTACAACATGGAATAATGGATACAGATGTCAGAAACAACAAACAAATGGAATATCTCAACCCAGAACATGAATGAACTCCACTTTCCCACACTCTTCCAAAGATAAATAAACAAAAGTTTCCTCCATCATTTAGATCCATAGTGTCGGGAATTTGGTGTATTAGCCAATAGTCTAAAACCATCAATTCAAATTTCTCCTGGTTATATAGAAGACAGTAAACATGTCCTCAATATAGTGGAGAAAATGATATGTGATGAAGATTATTTTTGGATTACCTGCAATGTCAATCCACTATATACGGCAATATCACACAATCTAGCAATTATCGCAGAGTATAAACGGCTTCACAAATATACAAATTACTCAAACGAGCTAATAGAATTTACAGTATTTTGGAAGTGATGGAATATTTATTGACAAAGAATTATTTTTCTTTCATGAGTGTATTTTACATTCAGTGCCCAGGTTGCTCTATGGGCGCTGCGTTTTAAATGTCCTTAGCAAATATTTTATGAATTGGTGGGAAGAGAAATATTTGTATAATGTATCTGACCCATAATTGGCATCCATTGTTTGATACAGATGTTATATTGATGATGTCATAATTATATGGCAGGGAGGTGAACTATCTGTTCCTAATTTCATTGTATATGTAAATGATGATCCTGATAACATATGATTCGCCTACAATTACAATCGAGTTAAAGTTCCCTTTCGCGATATTTTATTATATGGAGATCCATCCAAAAATGACATAAAATTTGATCTGTACAGGGAAGCCACGGCAGGCAGCTCACTATTATATGCCACTAGTTGTCATCCCAGGCATGTCCTAAACAACTTACCCACAGGTGAATATATTAGAGCCAAACACTGTTGCTACTTAGACAGCAAATACATCACTGAATGCTCTGTCATTGATGCCAGCTTTCAGAATCGGGGTTATTCATAACAGGTTTTAAATCGTACCAAAAAAATGCCAGCTCAAAGAATAGAACAAAATAGCAGTCTAAAACCTAAAAAAACTACAATTCAATAAACAACCAGTAGTGTTTTCTACAAATTAAAGTGCTAATTAATATCAAGTGATAAATATCCTAAAAATAAAAAGCGAGTTGTTTTTTTTTTTTTTTTTTTTTTTTTTTTTTTTCTTTTAGACAGATGATGAACTTAAAAATATTTTATGCACTGGATGTAACTTTGTGTCAAAGCATAGCTTTGCAATTGGCAATCAATTTACACCTAGGTCCCAAACTAATATGGGTATCAAAAATAAAAATAAAACCTGGTTATCCACTGTCTGCGTCTTCAGAGTCAGACAAAATACGTGGACTGTGTCCATATATGTACAATTACTAAGAAATGCAAATCAAAGAAAGATGACATAGAACATAACATAGATGATTTCATAAACTGCGGTGCAAATTATATTTTCTATATCTTATGACAAATGAGAGTACAATATGTTGGGTGCACTACCCGAACTCTGCGCAGACTCGTCTCAGAACACGTATATGACATATTAAGTAAAATTACACGCAGTCCTTCAGGTGCTTCACAGCATTTTATTAATTACCAAAGCAGAGATCTGAACAGTCTCAAAGTGAATGCAAATCGAAAAAGTCCCTCCACCCAAAATGGAAGGAGACAGATCATATAATTCAGAACAAAAAGAAGCATCATGGATTTTGAAATTAAATAAAAGAATGAATAGACAAACAGACCTGATGAGTATATATTGATTTTCTTTTTAACACTCAACACAAAACATATTTCTGTATTCTAATGAAATGATGCAGTCACTATATAAAACTGCCCTTGTGATAGTCGGTATCTTGTTACACTACGAATAAGAACTTATTGTTCAGAACGTGTCAGTGCCAGTATACCAGGTGTACATAAGAACCTTTATTTTATGTTGAATCTATTTTTATTGAAAGAAAAATCAAGTAGACAGACATAGTAACAAGGTAAACATACAAAATGGTAAAGATTGTACATCATCTGAACATTTTCACATTATAACAATCCCTTATAACTTTATCACATCTGCTTAAGGTAAAGTTTCGCATCTTCCCAATAGAATGCATGTTGAGTATACCCTGATCCACTGTCGCTACCCAAGTTCCACCTGAATGATTGACCCTTAGTATTTGTTAACCCCGCCATATGGGTTGCATTAAACATTCTGTTTACATGAAATGGTGCGGTCAGGGGAGTAAACCTTCCTCCCATTATCTTAATTCTTAATACCATAGATGGGCAGGAGCAATGCGGTAGCGGTTGTTTGAAATATCTTTTACATTTTGCAGCGGGGGTACGTTATAGAAAGAAGAAAAGAGAAGGAAAGATAAAAAAAAGAGGTGGAAGAAAGGACACAAATTATAATTAGAACGTTTAAGGGTAGTAAAGAAGGGAGAACGTGGGAGGAAGGGGAGAAAAAGGGGAATTGGGCGCTAGACTTCCGAACCGGCCCCTAAGAAGCCTCCTCAACCAGTCGGGGCAGCCCAGCAGTTTCTTTGAACAAGATCCATGGACGCCAAGTATGAATCAAGCGGGAGTTGTCCCCCCTCCATCTCGGCCATCAGCTCTTCCATTCGGAAAATTTCTGCAAATTCTGACACCCATTCTGCCATGGTCGGCGGTGATGTTGCCCTCCAATGGCGTGGGATTACCATACGTGCTGCAGTTATACAAAATCTGAGAATGCTCCGTTTCTGAGCTGATATGGAGCCTGGGAGGATCGAGAGGATGGCGACTTGTGGGGAAGGGGGAACATCATCACCAGTAATTGTTTGATAAGCCTGAAACACTCTCTTCCAGAAGGGCTGTATCACGGAGCACTGCCACCATATATGGTATAGTGTGCCCCTCTCAGTTCCACATCACCAACAAGTGTCCACCACCGACGGAAAGATAGACTTTAATCTAACGGGGGACAAATACCATCTGGTCAGTATCTTAAAATTTTTCTCCTGTGCGCCCCCGGCCGGGGACATTTTATGTGTAAATAGGTAGGCTTTGTTAAGATCCTCTACCGAGAATCTACATCCCATCCCCTCCTCCCATGCCCGGATATAGCTCGTGATCGTCTCCGAGTTCTCAACATGGAGCTCTCTATACAATAGAGAGATCAAGTGGGAAGGGGGTTCTTGTTGCTGTAATAATTTTTCCAGTCTTGTCTCTAGGAGGCGAGATGTACGACCAGCTTTGTGGCTCTGAACAAACGACCTCAACTGATTTATATTCCAACCAAGAGAGCCTCTCAGTGGAAAACTGATCTTGTAGAGACCCCAAAGATGGAATATCTCCCCCCACCAATACTTGCCCCAAGAGTAAATCAGAACTAATATGCCAGCCCAAGAAGCGGTCCCTGAAACGTCCCGGAGGGAAGTCTGGATTGCAAAAAATTGGTGTCAACGGGTTCAGGGCACTAATTAATCCCTTCTTAATTTTTATGCGATTCCATAGACGTAATGTCTCCTGTGCCAAAAAACCGGTCGATCCCTCAGAGCCGCTTGTCGTGAAATTGCAGCATCGGATCCAAGGGAGGTGTCTTAAGGGAATATCAAAGGATGTCTGTTACAGTTGGACCCATTGTTTAGAGCGATGGCTGTATCGCCAGTCAAACAGGCATACTAATGTGGATGCCCTATGATAAAGTTCTAAGTCGGGGAGACCTGCACCGCCTCTGGACTTTGGAGCCGTCAGACAGGCATATTTTAAACGGGGCCTAGAAGCCTGCCAAACGAATCGGATCAATGCGGATCTGATGGTCTGGAAGAATGCCTTTGGCGGAGTGATCGGGACTGCCTGAAACAAATATAGAAATCTGGGAAGAACATCCATCTTGAAAGAGTTCATCCTCCCAAACCATGAGAGATTTTTTCGTCCATATTCCCTCAAATGCCTCAAGGTCGACTCTAGAAGGGGTAAATAATTGAGTTTATAAAGGTCGGTCATGTCAGTAGGAATTTGAATGCCCAAATATTGAATAGCTCCATTCTTCCATCTAAAGGGGAAATTCACCATTATTCTCGTAAGTTCTGCTTGTCCAAAGGATATGTTAAGGGCTTCAGTTTTCTGAAGATAGATTTTAAAATTACTGACTGAACCATATTTTCTAAACTCCATCATTAGCGATGGGAGGGAAATGTGTGGCTGAGATATATACAATAAAAGGTCATCCGCGTAAAGAGAGACCTTATAATGGACACGGTCCACCCATAGACAGTGCACACTAGGGTTCTTCCTAATTGCTAATGCCAAATGTTCCATGACCACCGTGTATAGGAGGGGTGACAAAGGGCATCCCTGTCGTGTACCGTTTCCGATAACTATAGGGTCTGACAATGCGCCATTGACCCTTACTCTCGCCGAAGGGCTGGAATATAGAGCCGCAATTCTTTGTAGAAAGCGGCTCCCCAGGCCCATCTGTCGCAAGGCCGAGAACATGAACCCCCAGTGTACCCGGTCAAAGGCATTCTCTGCGTCAATCGACAGTAGTGCCATTGGCTTATTTTTTATTTTAGCATGTGCAGTCAGAATAAGGGTCTTGTTTATCCCGTCTCTTGCCTCCCTTCCTCGTACAAACCCCACCTGATCTGAATGTATAGCTAAAGGCAGAAGGGGGGCCAGTCTGTTTGCCAAAATTTTTGCGTAAAGTTTCACGTCCACATTAATGAGTGATATTGGATGGTAATTGGTCACTACCGTAGGGTCCTTTCCCGGTTTCGGTATCACTGTGCTGAAAGCCTCTAAAGATTGTGGAACAAATGGGGCCTCGCCGGTAATGGAATTAAAGACCTGTGTCATAGTGGGGCTAAGTTGTTCCCGAAACATTTTTTAAAAATGAGGGGAAAAGCCGTCCAGTCCCGGGCTCTTACCGGCCGGAGTGCTCCGAATAACCTCATCAATCTCCTCCATGGTGAAATCAGTTTCTAATGGATCAGTTAGGTCTGTAGTCAGTGTCGGAAGTGCGGTATCGTGTATGTAAGACTTGATTTGCGGTTGGGGGTCTAGAGGTGACCAAGAGGGGTCCCCTCCGTTTATGTTGTACAATGCGTGGTAGTATCGTCTCATTATAGCTAGGATTTCGGTTGGATTCGACGTCTGTCCATGTTGCTTCTGAAGGGATGGAATATATGAGGTCTGACAACGTGGATGTAGATATCTAGCCAGCATACGTCCACATTTATTGGCTTGGCCATATAAGAGACTTTTAAAACGATTTCTATGAATACGAGACTTCTCATTTAACACGGCCTTCAGGTCGTCTCTACATTTGATCAAGTCACTTTGTGTCTCTGCTCTTAAGTCATTCTTGTGATTCGTCTCCAAAATTAGAATTTTTTTTTTTCCATAAGATCCCTAATTTCCTTATTTTTCATTTGATTCAGACGGGAACCATGTTTAATGAGTACCCCTCTAAGGACACATTTAAGAGTTTCCCATTTGATGGCCATAGCGGTGTCGTCATATGTGTGATCTTGTAAAAATGTCGTTATGGTAATTTTAACATCAGCTACACATGTAGGATCTTTTAAAAGATTATCGTTCAATCTCCACGTCCACTGCCTCGTCCCTGAATCAGGGGGGCTGATGTCTAGAAAGACTGGGGCATGATCCGACCATAGAAAACTACCAATAGTCGGTTCTGGATGCCAAGCCAGTGCACAGTGGCTAAGAAGAAAAAAATCTATTCTACCATACGAGTCATGCGGCGTGGAGAAGAACGTGTAATCCTTCACATTGGGGTTAAGGAGCCTCCATACATCGGTGAGGTGCAAGTCATGAAGGTCTTTCTTCAAAGAGGCCATCTGTCGGGGAGAGAGGTAGGACCTTGCCGTCGTAGAGTCCAGTGTCGGGTTAAGAGTCAAATTAAAGTCCCCCCCCCCCAGTATAACAACCCCGTCAGCAAAATCAGCTAAAGTCTTCAAAAAAGACCTAACGGCTCGAATTTGATCCCTATCGGGGGCGTACCATCCCGCTATGGTATACTTTGTTGAAAAAATCTGGATCTTCAAAATCACAAACCTCCCCTGTGTGTCTAGTATAGTATCTTGGAGGGATTTGTGGAGTGAAATGGAAACCCCTCGCGATCGTGAACCCGGGTTGGCGCTGTGGAACCACGATGTGTAATAGCAGTTGGATATATTAGGAACATGTCCGATCTTAAAATGTGTTTCTTGTAGTATCAATACATTAACTTTTTTCTTGTGTATACCGTACAGAACTTGTGACAGTTTCTGTGGCGTGTTAAAGCCCCTGACATTTAAGGAGCCCAATGTGATCTTTGGTGTGGTAGTCTTACCAGGCATCTTATTGTAGTCTAGGGTCGAGAAAATCAGGCTTCCTCCAAAGGGGTGGGTCCGTTCCGGGGTCCAGCGCCGGCTGTGGGAAGGGGAAAGGCTAGTGGGGTGAGGTTAGGGTAGACAAGGAGTCAGAAACTAGAAAAGCAAAAAGTAATGGTAAAGTTAACAATGCGGGTGTGATTAAGCACACGCCCGCCAATAACATGAAACCAGGTGGAGGTATGTGCTAATTGCTGTATGCCTCGATGGCAAGACAGCACCTCCAAGGGGGTGAGTGTACGGCAAGAAGAGAAATGGAGACACGTCTCCTCCGGTCCCCAACCTTATAATGAAGTCATATTCGCTTGACCCTGAGGCAAGAAGATCAACCCCTTAAACTTATGAACATTTTCAACCACCCCCCAAATCGTTGATATATCGCATCTCGCTTTCGCCTTCAAAACCATTAAAACTGAGAGTGATGACAGCTTTACAACCAAAAATCTGTTACCAGAAACTTCCATTAATCATATTTCCCATTAAATGAAACTCTATAAGATGGCGGTCCCACCACGCATCCGTAAATATTTAGCACAAAGACACATCCATCCAGGAACAATGGGAGGGGGGCGAGGGGAGGGCGGGTAAAGAGGAAAGGGGGAGACCGGCCACTCGCATCATGTGGTGTAGTCCTTTCTCCTTACATTGCCGATAGAACCCTTCAAAGTCACATGAACCCGTTATGTTATTTTCTCCTCCCAACTGTGCTCATCCACGTCTATTGGGCTGTCTTCTGGGTTGGCGCTGTCTCTGGGGAAGTTGTCCTCCTCAAGCGTCGCCCATTCTGTAAAGGGATGGTAGGGGTGGCCAGTCGAGGACGTCCACCTCGTGTAGGTCCAAGGCAGCCGAGAATGCTGGGATTCCGCTGGGGTGGCTCAGCCGGTGCACTCTGCCCCTTTTCTGAACTCGAAGGCAGAACGGGAACCCCCAGGTATAGGGAAGATCCTGCTGTCGCAGTTCCTCAAATAGTGGGAGAAGGGCTTTACGTCTCTGCAAGGTCCATCTGGATAAATCTGGTAGGAGCTGTATGTGGGTATCCAAGTACTTAATGGGTCCCGCTCTCCTCGCCACTCCCATGACTGCGTCCTTAAGCTGGTACTTATGCACCCGACAGATCACATCTCTCGGTGGGTACCTGTGCATTAGGATGCGGGCCTAAGGCCCTATGGGCTCGGTCTAATTCCAGCGGTGTATCCTGGGGTCTATCCAATACCGAATTGAAAATGTCTCTCAAGGTGGTTCTCAGCTCCTGAGGGGGGACTGATTCAGGTAATCCCCGTATTCTTATGTTATTCCTGCGTCCCCTATTTTCAGAATCGTCCAGCATCTCTGCCAGAGTCTGTAGCTGTCTAGCCTGAGCAGCCATGGCAGCTTCCTGAGCCTCTACTCTTTCATTCATGGAGGTCAGGAGTTGATTATGAGATCTGACTTTCTCTCCGCATTGCTGGATGTCATCCTTAAGTATAGAAAGCTCCGTTTTATAAGAAGATTCCAAGCGAGCAACGTATTTTTCCTTTCCTGTTTCATCGGGATATCCTTAATCTTATTATACAGCAATGCGAGATCGATTCCAATAGGTAGTATAGGCTGTCCCGTCGAGAGGGGGGTCGTAGGCCCGCATTGTGAGGTTATGGGTGTAACTAGCTGAGGAGCAGGTGGGGGAGACATGTCAGACAGTAAGTTCTCCTGATGAGCATTTGTTGTGGAGTGATTAGGCCGCTCTCCTGTCTTGGGGTCCGCTCTCTCTTGAATTGTCTCATCTCCCATGGTGACAGGATTGCTGCCCGGAGGATTGGAGCCACGTCCCTGGGAGTGTGATGTAGGGTATAACTGGTGGGCCCTTTCTGTGGCTATGCTGGGCGCATTGTTGGCTGCATCAGCGTCAGATCTCTCCTGCCTGTCTGCGGGGTCTCCCTGTGGAGCGCATGGTGACAGGGGCTCAGTGGCGCTTCCATCGCCATAAGAAGCCTGCCTCGCTCCCTTCACAGCCGCTAAGGCCGCCTTACCAGATCCCGGGGAGGTCCCCCTGCTGTCTCTTCTCCCTCCACTCCGCTCCGTCACCTTGCTCCCTGCTGTCGGCGGGCCCGTCTGTCCCCTGCGCGCCGGTTCCAACATGGCGCCTGCAGTCCTCTTCCCTGCTCCTGTAAAGTAGCGGGAGATGCTGTGGGGAGCTTTATCAGGTGCCGCGGGGCCTGTAGACGCATTCCCCTGGCTTCTCCTTGTGGGCATTGGGGTGCCAAACATCAGTGTGAGTCTCTTTTATGGTTGGTTCTCAGAATAGGAGCGGGAGCTCTCCGGTGTGCGTCCTCGCCCGCCATGCCATGCCCCCCAAGAACCTTTATTTTAATCGTGACTCTTTTTTAAGAATTTTATTCAATAAACTATTGTTTTATGACCTTTTTTTTTCATCTGAAATTGTTGCTGGATGTTTTTTTGATCATTTATCTTTTGCCTGGATACCAACCCAAGCCTCACATCCCTGCACCAACCGGACAAATCTTTCTTGGTGAGCTGGATATTCTTCCTTTTTTCATATTTGAGTGATAACCGAGTATCACCAGGCACGTTCGCTCATCTCTAATCACAACACAAGAAGCAAAGAGACAACATCCTACAAAAAATCTTCAATTGCACTGTTATCACAGACTATAATAATGTAACGATGCACTTATCTGACTCCTTGCACTTTAATGCAACCATGCGTCACTCAAAAGGTTTGGTTTGGAGTCTCTGAAACCTGTTGTGCACTACATGATATGTTAAAAGCCACTGATGAACTGTTTATTATTAACACATTTTCATCTGTGAATGGGGCCTTTACCCTTTAGACCCCGTCTCACATAGCGAGATCACTGAAACGTCATAGACTTTGTGACGCAACAACGATCTCGCTATGTGTGACACAGCGGTGACCGGGCCCCCGCTGCGATGTCGCTGATGGAGCTCGAATGTCCTAGGCCATTTTTTGATCGTTGGCATCCCGCTGGCCAGCATGCATCACTGTGTTTGATGCCATAACAACGAAGAGCGACCTCGTTGGCAACTCAGAACTCAGCGACGCAGGCATGATTTTTGCGTTTTCTTTTCAATGCCCCTTCAGCTCCAATTGGTGGCCACTACTGCGCTATTATTCTCTGATTGGGTGAGCTCATCATAAAAGAAGACCATGTAGTAGCGCTTCCATGCTTTGTTCCTGAGTGCTGAGGATAGTATTATACGGTTTTCCTTCAGCGTCCCTGTGTGAGTCGCTAGTGCGTTATTATTCGTGGATTTTACTACACGTTCTGGTTGCGCTGAGAATTTTGCAAGGTAGGCATTGTTTGGGGTCTCAAATTAGGATCTTTGTAGCGTTTCCTTTAATAGGTCGGCTATCAATTATATGCAATCATAACTCTATTCTACATTGTGGTCATGCTTTTACACTTGAAAGCAAATGTGGGGGCTGCTTGGCTTCTATCTGTACATATGCTTTGCCACGGGCAGCCATTTTAGTTTTGCTGCCACCGCCCAACAAACACTAGTGCTTTTCAAACATGGATTTTGAGTTTTCTAAAATGTTACATGTATTGTGCTGTTCTCACTGGTGGGTTTTTTTTTTTTTTTTTATTTTTTTTTCAGATGTCCTCAGATACCCAGGAATTTATTCGGAAATTGATTGAAATGTATCGCGCCCTGCCCTGCCTTTGGAAGATAAAATCTGCTGACTACAGCATTAAATATGAAAAAAGAGGCTTATAAAAGCTAGTTGCCCTCTTCAAGCAGCACAATCCCGTAGGACTCTAAATTAGTTTTCTATTACCAGCTTCTCAATAGGACATATGTACAGTTCTGTTCTTTCCATGTGATAATAATGTCAGCTGGCACAAGACTATTCTAAAAGATATGCTAAGTGAATTTACTGCCATAAACACTGGACACAAGCCTGCAGGACAAATTAATATTACTATAAAAACACAGGTCCAGTTTCTCTTTTGGTGAAACCAGCAGGAGGTCGGGAAGGTGAGATGTGACTGTAGGAATAAAATAACTTCAGAACTGATTACATTAGCATTTTACTAGAAGGATAAACAATACTGAGGTTTAGCCTCCCTGATACCATTGTGGCCCAACCAGCTCCTTCCATCGTCTGTTTACAGCCAATTAAATGATAGAGTGTACATGCCAGCTCAAGAGGATGGTGATGCCAGATGCTGTGCTTTACCCTTCAGAGAAATGGACGACGGGAAAAACCCTACTGAACTGTCAACCTTTTCCTTCTGTAAACAGCTCTGTGAGGGAGGATTTGGAGAAGTATTGATTTATGCTCAACAGTGTTCCCCAATGTATCCTGCACCAGATACACTGGAGGGACATACATATTCATTGTAGTGATCCATTACACAGATTCATATAATATATGGCAGTTTGTTCTGATCTCTTCTGATTTTCCTCCAGGTCGTCTTGGCATCACACCCAGTCAGCGAGTTACTTATGACTGTAAAAATAATGGAAAAAAATCAGCGTAAAAAGGAGAAAGTGTACAAAGAATTAGAGATTATGAAACTTGCCACCAGGTGCCGTTACTTAATGTCACTGCGGGCATTTGCGGAGACACCAGACGATTATTTAATTGGTATGGACTATATGGTCAGAGGAGACCTGTTCAACCACATGACACATTGGATGCCGTTTATTATTCAGACAACAAGGTAAAATTCTTATACTGAACTCTGACAATCATGCACCTGTACATTGAAGTCCTTGTATGTAACCACTGATCCATCCTCTACAGGGCCGGCCCGAACGTATAGGCGAACTAGGCGGCCGCCTAGGGCGCCGACCCAAAGGGGCGCCAGAGAAAAAATAGAAAAATTTATAAAAAATCTTTTCAAAAGGCAAAAAGTTTTAGGGATGGAAAGAAAAGTGTACATATTTAAGGGCAAATATGACGCAAGAGAGGTTGGTTGGATTGGCAACAATTTCGATAGAATCTGAAGTTGCTAAACAAATTAATCTCGGTGACTTAGTGTCATCCTTTTTAAAAAAAAAAAAAAAAAAAAAAAAGCAAGGAAACAAAAATTTTAATTACCTATGGTCGTTTTTGTTTTGTGTTATTGATTACTTTGTATATATTTGTCCTATACAACTTCTCAGAACATTAAAGAGTTAGGAGAGAGTTAATTAATTATTGTTGTTGTGGTTTATTTTGCTCCTAAATTTATATCCCAAGTTTTCATCTACTGCCAAGAATAGTAGGGGCGCAACAAAATGGTTTCGCCTAGGGCGCCGTAATCTCTCGGGTCGGCCCTGATCCTCTACTTTCTACTACACAGGCTCTTTGCAGCAGAGATGGTATGAGGCCTCCAATTCCTGCATGAACATGGCATCATACATTGGTAATCAGTTCATTTTCATAAATCTGTCCCCTCTGTTGTCTAATTACATTGGCTTTCTAATGGTATATCTTACTGACCAGTCATGAATAGGAATGTATGAGATTATACCAGAACAATTCTGCTGTTATGTTGCAAATTGCCTCTTCAGAAAGAAAGAGGACTTTTACTCTACAGCACCACCTATTGGTAGTAGCGATCCTACAAGTCACAATCAACCCTTTAACGAGTCTTGTAGTATGACTTAGGATACAAGCCAAATCAGAATCTCAATACAGCAATCCTGCTGTTATGTTGTAATTCATGTCTATGTTCTGTTGCTGTGATGCTGTAGTTTCCCTCGGTATCAATAGTATCGTATCTATTGTTGAAAATTATTTTCATGACTTATTCTGACATTCAATGTCTGCTCTTTCCTCTTGCAGCGACCTGAAGCCAGAGAACATTCTTATTGATCACAATGGACACATAAAAATCACAGACTTTGGCTTATCAGCCATAAATGTGTTTCAGGGAGTGATATTGAAGAACTTTGTTGGCTCAAAGGGATACATGGCACCCGAGGTAAGGAACATCCCCGTATGATTAGTGCCAATAGTAGGACTGAGGTGCAATCTGATCCCAATATATCCTGCTCATATCTAATCACAGACCGGTCCTGACTGAGTGTGTGCAGAACTCCTTAATGGTATAGTCAGCTCATCTCCTATCTTATTTTCCAACAGGTAATGGATGGTCAAGGTTATAACCATCTAGCCGACTCCTTTTCCTTAGCGTGATCCTATATATAATGGCTGTTGGTCATCAGCCATTTTATAGCCGAGGATCACTGGAGGAGTACCGCCAGTCTCTGGAGGAGGATGTTCCGCATTTTCCACTCGGGATCTGCTTTGATGCCGTTGACCTCATAGATGGGTGAGTAGTATTATATGAAGACGGATTATGGAGGATAACGAGGGATAAAAGAGAAAATGTGGACAGTACATACATTTTGTGTAATAACTTGATACATGATGTAATGACTAATGGTCTCAATTCTTTTTTAGCTTCTGTGCAAAAATCCTTTTTTCTGGTATACCATAACATCGTACTTCAGAACCCACCCTTTCTTCTCCTCTATTTCCTGGAGTGAGGTTGACTCTGGCAGATCTGACCCACCATTCAGATGGAACACTTGTAAGTACAATATGTAGGGACATCCATGGTGTGATCACTACCCAGTAACACACTTGCCCACTTTACACCTTATCGTTATATCTCCCAGTATTCTGCATATACTTGAGTATCTTATTTTGACATGTATATTTCTTTTCTTACAGAGTATTAGACTGCTAACAATCAGCCCCATGCAAGTATCATCCATGAAGGAAGCTTTACGCTATGATATGAAGATAATCTGACATTGAATCCTCTGAGTTAGTTTTTTCCTTTCTCTTGATCTAAATAGCAAGTTATTAAAAGCTTAAATTGAAGGACGTATTTCAGCCATACTTGCTCTTCCACCATCTGGTAGACTCATCTACAGCTTGATGGTAAGGAGAAGACAACCTGATAAGGATAGAAAGCAGGCAGAAGCTGCTCACTGACCTACCTGGCCATGTAGAAACAAAAATTTGCCCAAGCAACACGATCAGAAAATCTGTGGTTGTTTCTCTGAGATGTTTGGATAAACCTCCCTACCGAACTACTTCAAAAACTCTGTGTACGTGGCAAATACCTAGACGAGCTGATGAAGACAATGGGTGGTCACTAAATATATATGTAATTTAGATTTATGTTTTGTTTAATCATTTTGTTTTTTATTAATAAAAAGACTATTTACACTTTTTTTTTTTTTAATCTTACGTTAGAGGTTTTTCTCCACACATGCCTAAGTGTATCTGCACACGTTGCGGATTTGCCTGTGGAACTCTTCTGCACAGATTCTACATCTCTTGGTGCAGATAAAAATCTTTGTGTGTTTTGATGCTTTTTTATGCATTTTTTTCTGCAGATTTTAATGAGTTGTTTTCATGCAGCTGTATTTGCATTTTTGAAAGCTAAATAAAGATATATTATTTATCAAAAAAAGACTTGTGTTGTCATTTCCTTGTCCAACCCTTTCTTTTACATACTGCATTGAAGAATAATGTTTACACACAGATGGATATAGATCAATAGAGACTGTAGGTAGGTATGCATTACAATATACAGTCATATGTTAAAGTTTGGGCACCCCTATTAATGTTAACCTTTTTTCTTTATAACAATTTTGGTTTTTGCAACAGCTATTTCAGTTTCATATATCTAATAACTGATGGACTCGGTTATATTTCTGGATTCAAATGAGGTTTATTGTACTAACAGAAAATGTGCAATCTGCATTTAAACAAAATTTGACCGGTGCAAAAGTATGGGCACCCTTATCATTTTCTTGATTTGAACACTCCTAACTACTTTTTACTGACTTCCTGAAGCACTAAATTGGTTTTGTAACCTCATTGAGCTTTGAACGTCATAGCCAGGTGTATCAAATCATGAGAAAAGGTATTTAAGGTGGCCACTTGCAAGTAGTTCTCCTATGAAGAGTGGCATCATGGGCTCCTCAAAACAGCTCTCAAATGATTTGAAAACAAAGATTATTCAACATAGCTTTTCAGGGGAAGGATACAAAAAGTTGTCTCAGAGATTTAACCTGTCAGTTTCCACTGTGATGAACATGGTAAGCTAATTATGCAAATTGTCTCTTCAGAGAGGAAGAGGACTAGAACTCTAGTGCCACCTATTGGAGGTAGCAATCCTAAAAGTCAATGTTGACCCATTAACGAGCCTAGTTACATGACTTAGGATAAAAGCCAAGCCAGAATCTCCATTTGCAGACACTGTTTCGGGGTACTGCCCCTCATCAGTGCAAAGTGGGAGATCTGGTTTGGCTGTGAGAGAGGCGTCTGACCAATATCCAAGAAGTATCATTTCTCCTTGCAGAGAATGACATGCTAAGCATGTCGAGGTGAGGAGACTTAAAGCCAAACCAGATCTCCCACTTTGCACTGATGAGGGGCAGTACCCCGAAACACAGTGTCTGCAAATGGAGATTCTGGCTTGGCTTTTATCCTAAGTCATGTAACTAGGCTCGTTAACGGGTCAACATTGACTTTTAGGATTGCTACCTCCAATAGGTGGCACTAGAGTTCTAGTCCTCTTCCTCTCTGAAGAGACAATTTGCATAAATAGCATATTTCCCAGAGGAGCATTGCGGCTTTAAGTCTCCTCACCTCGACATGCTTAGCATGTCATTCTCCGCAAGGAGAAATGAACATAGTAAGGAAATGGAAGAACACAGGTACAGTTCTTGTTAAGCCCAGAAGTGGCAGGCCAAGAAAAATATCAGAAAGGCAGAGAAGAAGAATGGTGAGAACAGTCAAGGACAATCCACAGACCACCTCCAAAGACCTGCAGCATCATCTTGCTGCAGATGGTGTCACTGTGCATCGGTCAACAATACAGTGCACTTTGCACAAGGAGAAGCTGTATGGGAGAGTGATGCGAAAGAAGCCGTTTCTGCAAGCATGCCACAAACAGAGTCGCCTGAGGTATGCAAAAGCACATTTGGACAAGCCAGTTACATTTTGGAAGAAGGTCCTGTGGACTGATGAAACAAAGATTGAGTTGTTTGGTCATACAAAAAGGCATTATGCATGGAGGCTAAAAACACAGCATTCCAAGAAAAACACTTGCTACCCACAGTAAAATTTGGTGGAGGTTCCATCATGCTTTGGGGCTGTGTGGCCAATGCCGGCACCGGGAATCTTGTTAAAGTTGAGGGTCGCATGGATTCAACTCAGTATCAGCAGATTCTTGACAATGTGCGAGAATCAGTGACAAAGTTGAAGTTACACAGGGGATGGATATTTCAGCAAGACAATGATCCAAAACACCGCTCCCAATCTACTCAGCCATTCATGCAGAGGAACAATTACAATGTTCTGGAATAGCCATCCCAGTCCCCAGACCTGAATATCATTGAACATCTGTGGGATGATTTGAAGCGGGCTGTCCATGCTCGGCGACCATCAAACTTAACTGGAATTGTTTTGTAAACAGGAATGGTCACAAATACCTTCATCCAGGAACTCATTAATAGCTACAGGAAGCGACTAGAGGCTGTTATTTTTGCAAAAGGAGGATCTACGAAATATTAATGTCACTTTTATGTTGAGGTGCCCATACTTTTGCACCGGTCAAATTTTGTTTAAATGCAGATTGCACATTTTCTGTTAGTACAATAAACCTCATTTGAATCCAGAAATATAACTGAGTCCATCAGTTATTAGATATATGAAACTGAAATAGCTGTTGCAAAAACGAAAATTGTTATAAAGAAAAAAGGTTAACATTAATAGGGGTGCCCAAACTTTAACATATGACTGTATGGAGGACTATGGGGAGCCATTTCTATGCTATGAAAGGTTGTGTAGAATGCATGATAGTGTTTGGAGCGCTTAGATGATTTCTTTATACTTTATGGAGGGCTGTATTGAGGGCGTTCATACAGTGCAAAGTGGTGCGGGGGCCATTATACTGCATGTAGGGCTGTGTGCGTCCCAGGTGTACCGGGGTCACCATACAGTGCCAAAGTAGTTGAGGGTATGGGAAGCAAGATGTGCCACAGTCCGCGCTGCTGAATCCACAAAATCACCTGGGATGCAAGATGTAGTAACAAAGTACTTCTTTATTCCTTCCTACGCGTTTCTGAGGAAGGTGCCAGGAAGGGCGCCGAAACGCGTAGGAAGGAATAAAGAAGTACTTTGTTACTACATCTTGCATCCCAGGTGATTTTGTGGATTCAGCAGCGCGGACTGTGGCACATCTTGCTTCCCATATTCTCTGGCAGTTTTTCCACTTTGGAGTGGTCGGTGGAGGTCCTGCAGCAGCTGATACTGTGTTATGTCTTCAAGCCAGTTGTGGGTCACACAACTGGAATAGGTGAGTGGAACTGCATTACACCACTCACATCGTAGTGTCACTAGTGATAGGGCACTATTGCGCCTCTTGTTCCCCCACCCTTTTTGTATTGATAAAGTAGTTGAGGGGGTACAGTGGGGGTCACAGTGTGTGGAGGCTACTGTGAAGGAATTAATTATGGCGTATCATAGTGTATGAGGGGCACTTTTGTTGGCTTCATGCTTTATGGGGCCAATGAAAGGGGAATCTAAGGGCTCAATAGGAGGGAAATTTGCAAGGGCAGCAATAGGGCACTGGGAGAGAGCACCAGAGGTCCCCCCAATTTACAATCGCCGCTGTGTAATTACACAGCCACAATCTACCACCAACTGCATGGGATGATTTGTCAGGTGGATGATTGCCCGACAGATTATTAGATTTAAAATTGTTCTTCCTCTGTAGGTTTGTGCTTGGTTTCATCTTCTCTTGTTTGGCGTGTGAATCCAGGAAATCCCTGGATTGTTTCAGTAATTCATAGTTCTTGTGGCCTCTGACCTACAGAAAGGTGTGTGATTAAGTGTATGGAGGAGAAATAGGAATGTGGACAGATGTGGGCAGGACATTACCTGCAAGAAAAAGATCTTCCTCCATTTCCTCCTCCATTCATTGTCAATTTCCAGGTCTTTCATTAACTGAAGCAGCTGAAATCCATAAATATCAAATTGTTAGTGAATATTTTATGTTACATCACAACCTAATATTCTTTATGACTCCTATGTATTTTCTAGCCAAAAGGAATTGTGGAGTCCCGAGATGGAAAGGACTTATTTTTTGCACAGCGTTTATGCTGCGTTTTTCAGCTGCACAAACACTGTAGTATAAAAATAAGCACAAATGCCAAGTGGGCACTTATCCTTAAGACTTGCACTGAAGGCTCATGTACCATGCCACAGTAGTGCTGCGTCCCCCCCATGTGAATCATCATCATTAGAATCAGAGGACTGTGCTTCCACATATGGGGTAACCATTCACTAAATTACTAAGTAAATAAATGTAGTAATTATATTCTGCACAGGTATGTTTCCACGAAATTGCTGAGGATTGGACGCTGCGTATAGCTGCAGTGTCCAATCCGCAGCGGCCAGATGTTACAGCATAGTGGAGGGGATTTTATGAAATCCCATCTCCTCTGAGTGCAGAGATGCAGGCGGCAGACCCGCGTATACACACATGCGGCGCGTATTCAAAGACCGCAGAATGTCTATTTATCTTGCAGAGACTCTCATTCCTGCACTGCTTCAGAAGTAGTCACAAGTTCACACTCCCAGACTCAGTCCTCTAAGGGTATGTGCACACGGTGCGGATGCTTCTGCAGTTTGGCTCAGTGGTTAGCGCTGCAGCACTGGAGTCCTGGGTTTGAATCCCACCAAGGACAACATCTGCAAGGAGTTTGTATGTTCTCCCTGTGTTTGCGTGGGTTTCCTCCGGGTACTCCGGTTTCCTCCCACATTCCAAAGATGTACTGATAGGGAATTTTAGATTGTAAGCCCCATCGGGGACAGTGATGAAAATGTGTGCAAACTGTAAAGCGCTGCGGAATATGTTAGCGCTATTTAAAAATAAAGATTATTATTAGTTCTGCAGCAGATTTGGCCCTGCAGAACTGTAGCAGAGCTGCAAGTGATGTACAGTACCATTGAAGGCTATATAAAACAAAAACCGCTGTGCACATGCTGCAGATATTTCCGCACAGATTTGGTGCGGATGTAAAACTGCAGCATGTCACTTCTTCTGTGCAGTTCTGCTGCAGTTTTACATCTGCTCCATTATAGAAATCCGCAGGTGTAAAACTGCAGGGGAAATCCACACAAAAACTGCACTAAATCGGCAGGTAAAACGCGGGTCATTTTACCTGCGGATTTAGGAAAATTCCACAGCAGAATCTGCAACCTGTGCGCACACCCTTAGAGTTGAAGTTACGTTTTATTACAATTAATTTCATGCCCATAGTGCTGTGATCAGGGATATAAAAATATATGCTGGCACATGGCATCTATATAGCACTGTCTTTGCAGAGCATTAACTCTTTCTCCATCAATAGATGAGCGGTAATGGGAATATTTAAAGGCTTTGTGTCTGGTCACCTGACACCAAGCAGCAGCTCATGAGACTGAGGAGCCACAGAAGTTAACCCTTAACCCCTTTCCTACATTAGACGTACTATTCCATCCCTGTGACCTGGGACCTAAGTTGCAAGGATGGAATAGTACGTCATAGCAAGCAGGGGCGCCCCCCCGTGTAGAGCGCCGCTGATCGTGGCTGGGTGTCAGCTTCTTATCACAGCAGACACCAGGCACTATGTGTCAAACATGATCTCAGTGCATAGGGGGCACAGGAGAGTAGCGTGCAGGGAGACCCCTGAGACCCCCGCAGCAGTGCAATGTGCAGTGCTGCTGCTGGGATCTCCTTTCCCGCAGGTCCCTGGATCCAATATTGTGGCGGGGGCCTGTAGGGAGCCGGCCTCCTCACTGCCCGCAGAGCGCAGGCATGAGGAAGCCTGTGTAGCGCCTGTGTCACACTGCTGATTTGTCACAGCGATCTGTGATGTGTCAGATCAGCGATCTGTCACATGACAGTGATGTCCCCCCTGGGACAGTGTAAAAAAGTAAAAAATAAAAAGTGTAAAAATAATTTTATATAAAATCGCTAAATAAATTAAGAAAAAAAAATATTCCCTAATAAATTCATTTTTTGAAAATAAAAAAAATAAATAAAAGTACACATTTGGTATCGCCATGTCTGTTACGACCCACCCTATAAAACTGTCCCACTAGTTATCCCCTTTATTGAACCCCTTAAAAATTAAAAATAAAAAACAAAGCAAAAAATAATGCTTTATCATCATACCACCGAACAAAAAATGCAATAACGTGCGATCAGAAAGACGGATATAAATATCCATGGTACCGCTGAAAACGACATCTTATTCCACAAAAAATGAGCCATGATACAGCGTCATCAGCTAAAAAATAAAAAAAGTTATAGCTCGCAGAATAAAGTGATGCAAAAATAATTATTTTTTATATAAAATTGTCTTCATAGCATAAAAGTGCCAAAACATAAAAAAATGACATAAATGAGGTATCGCTGTAACCGTACTGACCTATAGAATAAAACTGCCTTATCAATGTTACCGCACGCGGAACGGTGTAAACGCACCACCCAAAAGAAATTCATGAAAAGCAGGTATTTGTTCATTCTACGACACAAAAATCGGAATAAGAGGCGATTAATTGGTCACGTGCCCGAAAAGGATACCAATAGAAACGTCAACTCGTACCACTAAAAAGACCTCACATGACTCGGTGGGTCAATATATGGAAAAAATATAGCTCTCAATATGTGGTGATACATAAACTATTTTTACAATAAAAAGCGTCTTTCAGCGTATGACAGCTGCCAAACAAAAAAAACAGCCATAAATAGTAAATCAAACCCCCATTTATCACCCCTTTAGTTAGGGAAAAATAATAAAATAAAAAAAGTATTTATTTCCATTTTCCCGCTAGGGTTAGGGCTGATATTAGGGTTAGGGGTGTGTTGGGCTTAGGGATGGAGTTAGAATTGGGGGGGGTTTCCACTGTTTATGTACATCAGGGGCTTTCCAAATGCGACATGGCGTCTGATCTAAATTCCAGCCAAAAAAGTCAAATGGCGCTGCTTCCATTCCAAGCTCTGCCATACGCCCAAATAGTGGTTTACACCCACACATGGGGTATCAGCGTTGTAACGAGGTCTTCCTATCTCGGGTACCTCTTTCAGTACCACCCCGTGTTTCCGGAGGTCCACTCTGCTGTAGCTGGAGTCTGAGTGAAGGATGCTGGCTGGAATTCCTTGGTGGCATGGGCGCATATAAAAGATCACTGCTTCGCCACGTATTTACAGTCTGACAACACTTTACTCACAGGACACAGAATGTATCACACAGATACAGAGAGCAGGCAAATAGAAAAGCGGCAGGCCGGACATACATTACAATAGCCGCAGGTGGCCGGAGCCTGCCGATATTTACTGTGGGAATTACAAAGGTGGGGGCCGGACAAAAGGGGAATATCATGCTCCCTCTGCCCAGGGGTGCAGCCTGTGGGCTGATGCATTAGGGACATGATCTCCCATGGAACCTATTATACATATACTGTATATAACTGCACAACATATTCTGGGTGCTGAGTGGTTCCGTAACACGGCTCCCCTTTTCAGCGACGCGATCGGCATACACAGTCTGATCCTTAACGGATCGGATTGGGGATGACCGAAGTTTATGGGGTTGTTGCAAGTTCCGTTTGACGACTTAGTCCATCGGCGTTACCATTTTGTTTGCCGGGTCTGTAGTGAATGGTGAAGTCCAGAGGTTGTAGGGCTAAACTCCACCGCAGCAACCTGGCATTGTCGCCGGAGACCCGATCAAGCCAGACTAGGGGATTATGATCCGTTAGGAGGGAAAACTGTCATCCATACAAATATGGTTGCAACTTTTTGAGTGCCCATACTACCGCCAGGCACTCCATCTCGATGGCCGCATAGCTTACTTCACGGGGAAGTAGTTTCTGACTCAGGTAAGCTACTGGGTGTTCTTGGCCGTCAGGCTCGACTTGGCTCAGTACTGCCCCCAATCCAAACATAGAAGCATCTGTGTGAACCAGGAAATGTTTAGTTGGATCGGGTGCGGCCAATACAGGGGTATTGGTGAGGGCATCCTTTAGTTGGCGGAAGGCTTCCTCTCACTCTGGGGTCCAGTTTACCTGGCGGGGTTGGTTCTTATGGGTCAGATCAGTGAGGGGCTTGGCTACGCTGCCGTAATTGGGAACGAATTTCCTGTAATACCCCGCTGTCCCTAGAAACGCCATGACCTGGGTTTTAGTGCGTGGGGTCGGCCATTTGGCTATGGCCTCAATCTTGGCTGGTTCTGGTCGCTTTTTCCCACTTCCCACCCAATGTCCTAAATACTGAACCTCTGCTTTGCCCACATGACACTTGTTTGGGTTCAGGGTGATTCCGGCCTGGTGGATCCTGTCCAATACTGTCTCTAGGTGATTTAGATGCTCTTCCCATGTCACACTGTAGATGGCAATGTCATCCAGGTAGGCACAAGCATAGCCCTGGAGACCATCCAGAAGCCGGTCAGCCAGCCTTTGGAAGGTCGCCGGGGCATTCTTCATCCCGAATGGCATAACTCGAAACTGGAATAAGCCAAACGGGGTGACAAATGCCGACTTGGGAATAGCATCAGGACTAAGGGGAATCTGCCAGTAGCCTTTGCATAGATCGATGGTGGTCAAATACTTTGCCCCCGCCAGCCGGTCTAACAACTCATCCACACGCGGCATGGGATATGCATCCGTCACTGTTTTCTCATTGAGCTTACGATAGTCTACACAAAACCGTGTAGTCCCATCCTTCTTGGGCACTAACACTACGGGGAATGCCCAGGGACTATCTGACTTTTCGATGACCCCTAAACGCAACATCTCTTGTATCTCTTGTGGCATCCCCTCTCGTACAGACTCATGGATCCGGAAGGGGTTTTGTCGCAGGGGGGTCTGATCCTGGGTCTCAACCTTGTGTTGTGCCAGGTGAGTGTACTCTGGTCTCCCCGAAAACATCCTCTGTCGCTGCCTCGACAACTCCTCCGCCTGCTGTCTCTCCCAGGGGCCTAGGTCTTCACCCAAGTGTACCTGGTCCTATGTTTTAGACTGAGTCCTTTCCCCTAAGACATCCGGCAAGGGAAGTCCGGCTAAATCCTCTGCTTCAGGTGCACAGATGGCCACTACCTCTTCAGGGCGCTCCCGGTAGGGCTTCAGCATATTCACGTGGAACATGCGGATAACCCTGGGGTCGTCACAATCGGTGATACTATAGGTTGTGTCGGCTATTTTCCCCACTACCTGGTAGGGCCCCTGCCATGCAGCTTGGAACTTGTTCTGCTTAGTGGGCTCTAACACCAGGACCTTCTGTCCTATTTCCAAGGTGCGCTCTCTGGCCCTCCGATCGTACCATACGCGCTGGCACCGCTGGGTCGCCTGCATGTTCCCACGTACAGCCTGAGTCAGCTCCTATAGGCAGTCACGGAATTCCAGCACATAGGGTACAATAGGTACCCTTTCTATGGGGCCCTCCCCTTCCCAGTGTTATAGCACTAAGTCTAGGGATCCCGTTACCCGTCTCCCGTATGCCAGCTTGAACGGGGAGAACCCCGTGGATTCTTGGGGCACCTCCCGATAGGCAAACAGGAGGTGTGGCAAGAATTTCTCCAAGTCCCTGTAGGTCCTGGTAAAAGTCCCAATGAGCTGTTTTAATGTCCTGTTAAAGTGTTCACACAACCCATTGGTTTGCGGGTGGTACGGGGCGCTTCTAATGGACTTTACGCCGCACATCTTCCACAGTTGGTTGGTCACCTCTGCTGTAAACTGGGTACTCTGGTCCGAGATAATCTCCTGGGGAAATCCAACCTGTGAGAAAACCTGGAGCAGGGTGGCCGCCACCGTCTCTGCCAGTATGTTAGGTAACGCAACCGCCTCTGGATACCGTGTGGCATAATCTAGCACTGTCAATATATACCTTTTCCCTGACGGACTGGGTTTGGCTAACGGCCCTATCAGATCGACCGCTACTTGGCTAAATGGTTCCTCCACAGTGGGGAGGGGGCGTAATATGGCCTTGCATCGATCCCTCCTCTTGCCAATGTGCTGGCAACTGTCACAGGTCTGGCAGTACTGACGAACATCATAGGTTACCCCAGCCAAAAGAAGTTTTGTGTCAGACGATGCCTGGTGCGACTGACGCCGAAGTGCCCGGCCAAGGGTATGTCATGAGAGATTCGCAGTAACTCCTGCCTATACTTCTTGGGAACTACCAGCTGTCTTTTTATAGTGGAGCTCGTCCCTGTGTGGTGCTGCTCTGTGATCCGGTAGAGGAGTTCCTGCTTCCATACAAAACTGTTCCCCTTCTAGTACCCCTCTCCCCTCCTGTGCCTTCCCACGATATCTCTCCAATGAAGGATCCTCAAGTGACTCCCTCTTAAATTCATCTGGGGTGGCCCAAGAAATGTGTCTGGCTATGGGAATAGATGTAGGGCTTGGCTGTCTTGCCTGTCTTGCCTGGGCCTCCTCTGAGTGTGATTCCGCCTCTGCAGCTCGAGCTTGTCTCTGGGTGGTCACAGGATATGTCTCAGCCAGAGGGACAACCGAGAATGCAGACAACATAGGCCCCAAGTCATTTCCCAGCAAGACGTCTGCAGGCAAATCCTCCATCAAGCCGACCTCAACAAAGCCATCCCCGACTCCCCAGTTCAGGTGAATCCTGGCAGTGGGCAGTCGATGTATAGCTCCCCCTGCTACACGGACTGCCACTGTCCGGTCCATCCTCTTTTGGTCCCGGACGAGATGAGGCTTCACAAGGGTCAGACAACATGGGCACCAAGTCATTTCCCAGCAAGACGTCTGCAGGCAAATCCTCCATCAAGCCGACCTCAACAAAGCCATCCCCGACTCCCCAGTTCAGGTGAATCCTGGCAGTGGGCAGTCGATGTATAGCTCCCCCTGCTACACAGACTGCCACTGTCCGGTCCGTCTTCTTTTGGTCCCGGACGAGATGAGGCTTCACAAGGGTCAAAGTTGCCCCGGAATCTCTTAGTCCCTGCATACGTTTCCCATTAACCCACACGACCTGTCGATGCTGTTGTCGATTATCTGCCCGGGCTGCCTGCACGGGGTCTACTTCATGCAGCACTTCCTCCACCTCTTCCACCCCTTGGTTAGTCATAGCCCCCAATGCCGGGTCAGCTTTGCCTTGGTAGCAGTGTACAGCAGCCCGGATGAAGGTAGATGGTCCCGCCTTTGGCCACTGGGTATGCTGAGTCCGGTTGGGACATTGCCTTTGCAGGTGGCCCAGCTGACGGCAGGTGTGGCATCGCGCCCAAGGGGGACAGTGGTAGGCCGGGTTTCTAACTGGTCCTCCTACAATCTTCGGTGGTTTGGGGCCCTCCAGGTCCATGGGCGGGCCCCTAGTAGCATCATGATGTTCATCGGCCAGACGAGCAGTTTCCTCAAGAGTCGTTGGCCGCCTGCCCGAAGCCTGTGTCATGGGGGTTAGTCCATTAAAGAATCTTTCTAACAAGAAGAGCTGGAGGACGTCCTCCTTAGTGGTTGCTTGGCTCCCTTGTACCCACTGTAGCAGTGACCGCCGTAATTTACAGGCCCATCCAGCGTGGGTGTCAGTTACGCGTTTTATAAGTCCGCGGAACTTTTGGCGGGATGCCTCTTGTGTCAGCGCATACCGGGCCAAGATCACTTCTTTGATCCGCTCATAGTCCATACAGTCCTCATCAGGTACCGTGCGATAGGAGTCCGCTGCCTGGCCTGTCAGCTTGCTGGCCAGAATCTCAACCCGTTCCTCCGGCTTTACTTGATGAAGGGCACACTGCCGCTCAAAGTCCTGCAGAAAGCCATCAAAATTCAAAAATACAGCTAAAAAAAAGGGCAGCACTGATTACCTGCCCAGGTCTGTGAACAAATGCACTACAAGATGCAGCCAGCCCATATATCAAAGAAGTTGCAAAACTAATAGGCTGAGAACGAGACACTATGCATTACCTACATGTGAACAGCGTCCTATTCAGGCCTCTATTGTGCAAATGTATACTAAGCAGTCACCCCCTCCATGAATGGGTAGGTGGTGAGTGGCTGTCTATTTAGTATCTTGCACCTGTGTTGCCAACATCTTTGCTATATGGGTTGGCTGCATCCTGTAGAGCATTTATTCAGAGACCTGAGCAGGTAAGCGGAGCTGCCCTTTTTCAGCAGTATTTTTGGAGGATTTTTAGTCTCTTCTGTGGTTTTGTTACTAAGTTTAATGTTAGCAGCAAAAAACACACTACTTTTTATAAAGTTCAGAATTTTTTTCAGCCATTGAAACCATAAAACACAGCTACCCATGTTCGGTATGACCGCAATTGTAATGAGCTGGAGAATCCTAATGTCAGGTAATTTTTATTGCACAACGAACACCGTACAAATAACACCCAACAAACAATGACAAAATTGTGTGGGTTTTTTTCACCATTTCCCCACACATGGAATTATTTTTTTGCTTAATTTTATATGGTAAAATAAATGAACTCCAACATCTTCCACATAAAAAAAAGTTCTAAAAGGATGACCATGTAAAAAGGGAGCGGAAAAAAATGAAACCGCAAAAACGAAAATTGTCCGTGTCCTTAAAGGATCAAAGGCAAAAGTAGGAAAAAGGAAATGTTCCAGCTTCTGGTAAAACTTTCTGAGTAAGGCCGGGGTCACACTTGTGAGAAACTCGCAGTAGTATCGTGTCTCAATACCCGCCACTGCCGCCGACACTCGGGACCGGAGTGTGCGGCTGCATGCATTTCTAAGCAGCTGAGCGCTTCGGTCCGAGTGCCAACGGCAGTGCCGGTTATTGAGACACGATACTACTGCGAGTTTCTAGCAAGTGTGACCCCGGCCTGATCTTTATTCCATCAAAAAAAAAATATAATTAACAGGAGCAAGCGAAGCATTTTGAACAGTGTTCTTTTTCCTGTAATTGCTACATGTGAGTGGTCTGCTCGTGGTTCCATGCATGTTGGACTCCTATAAACTTCAACGGTGAGCTGGCATTATAGTTTCTGTTTTCTGCATCAAAGAAAGAAGTGTATGGTGGGGCCGGGCAATACATGGATGAGGATAAAAATGACATGCTTGAAAAATAATGTATAAGTGGCATTCATTTATACATTGCATAAAACATAATGTTTGATCTTTATTATATTGATGATTGATAATTTTATACATGTCTTAAAGGGGCACTCCAGCAGATATTCTTTACTTCCTCGTATAGTGCAGTACAGGCCTTTATTGAGGAATAATGTAGAGTTTTCTGTGTATGCCTCGGGTACACCTCTTTACTTGATGTAACTAGTTTAGGTTGTTGGCCATTTTGATTCCTTCTTCTCCCTCTTATATGGTTCCCCTAGTGCAGACTACATTTCCCATGATGCCACAGTCTCAGTATAAGGCCGGGGTCACACTTGCAACTGCAATGCGAGAACCTCCCGCATCAATACCTGGGACTGCCTCTGGCACTCGGGATCGGAGTGTGTGGCTGCATGTTTTTCTATGCAGCTGAGCGCTCCGGTCCCGAGTGCCGGCCGCAGTGCCCGGTATTGATGCGTGAGAGTCTCGCATTGCAGTTGCAAGTGTGACCCCGGCCTAATTCTTTCTTCCATGTAATGTCAGCCAGTGATAGATCAGTGACACACAGCTGCTGTTCCTGGATGTATAGAGCTTTGGTGTATGTAATGTGATGCAGCTTTTTGCCTACTAATATCGCTGCTCTCTGATATAAAGCAAAAACAATAGGCCGAATTTATTAATCTGTCTAGAAAAAGAGCGACCAATGAGAGTGCAGCTTTCATTTTACCTCAGCAGAGAACAAAACAAATGATTTTCTGTGGTCACCTATACTGCCCATAGCAACCAATCATAGAGCAGGTTTAATTTGTCAAGAGACAATACAAAATAGAAGCTGCTCTGTGATTGGTTGATATGGACTGTACAGGCAGTTTTGTTTTTCATCAATATCTTTAGGGACAAGAAGAGTGGAGCAGCATGAGGAAGATGGGGAAGAGGGGTGCCGCCAGGAGGGCTTTTAATAGCTAAAAATGTCATCCTATAGATCACAGGAAATCAGAAACTGACACCCTGTGTGCACATTGGATCATGTACCGGAGTGGTTGTCAGACTTGAGAACACTTGACCCATCTTCCTATGATTAAAGGGGAAATGTAGAGATGTAATGGAGGTTGGAGGAAAAGAATTCTACACATAAAATCCTTGTTTATTATCAATATTCTAATTTATAAAAAGGCTTTTCACATTTTCCAATGTCGTGGTTGTTACCGCAATGATGTGACAGGTTATATTCCTGTTTACCTTATTATATTTGCCTTCTGCATTCTTGTGTGTTGTCAGTATAGGATGGCATCATTGCCCATGACCCGGCCCATCTGCCATGTCAGTAGTCTGTGGCCACCTGACATGAGCAGCTAAGAGGCGAGAGAACCAAATATAACCTACCAACATCTACAGCTCTCCTCTACTAGCCAGGCCAGACGCCTCTCATTTACAGCAGACATAAAGAGTGAAGCAAAGCGGCAGTAAAATATATACCAACAAACGATTGCAATATATAGAACTCAAGCGATCAGATGTCAAGGTTCTTAACCCCTTAATGACCAGAGGTATTTTTGTTTTTGCATTTTCATTTTTTGTTCCCATTCTTCCTAGAGCCATAACTTTTTTTAAATTTTGGGTCAAAATGGCCGTGTGAGGGCCTGCTTTTTTTTGTAGGATGAGTTGTACTTTAAAATACACCATTGGTTCTAACATATCATGTACTGGAAAACAGGAAAAAAATTCCAAGTATGGTTAAATTGAAAAAAAGTGCAATCCAGCACTTGTTTTTTTTTTTTTTTTTTCTTTCCATGTTCACTAAATGCTAAAACTGACTCTTGCAATTATGATTCTCAAGGTCATTATGAGTTCATAGACGCCAAACATGCCAAATTTCGTTTTAATTTAAGTGATGAAAAATATTCCAAAATTTCTTTAAAAACAAAAAATTGCGCCATTTCCGATACCTGTAGCATCTCCATTTTTTGTGATCTCGGGTTGGGTGAAGGAATTTTTTTGCATGCTTAGCTGTTAGTTTTAATGATACCATTTTGTGCAGATATAATCTTTTGATCGCCCATTATTGCATTTTAATTCAATGTTGTGGCAACCAAAAAAATGTAATTCTGGCTTTTTTTTTCTCGTTACGCTATTTATTGATCCGGTTCATCTTTTTTATATTGATAGATAGATTGGGTGATTATAAATGCTGCGATACCAAATATGTGTTTGTTTGATTTTTTTATTGTTTTATTTTAAATGGGTTGAAAGAGGGTGATTTCAACTTAAGTTTTTAAATGAAAAAAAAATATATATTTTTTTAAATTTTGGCATGCTTCAATAGTCTCCATGGGATACTACAAGCTGCCAGAATCCGATCGGCTCTGCTACATACAGTCGATGATCAGATGACATGTGCCCAGAAAAGTGCGGGCTTAGCGCCCACTATACAGGGGGAGTCTGACATAGGCGTACTATTACGCCCAATGTGGGTAAAAGGTTAAAAAGACTAAAAAATTAAAAATGTATATATTTTTAAATATAAAATAAATATTGTAAGGTGGCTGCCAGACACATAGCAGAGGGAAGATACATATCACAGAGGTGGATGTCCTCTGTGATATAAATCTAGAATAATGATCTAGCATACATAGTACTAAGAGGGTTTAATCCATCATAACAGGCACCGGGGTTTAATGTGAGCATTGAGGAGTTGGATGGGACCCCTACTCACCATATCTCCACCTATGGTGCGCATTTTACATGAAGCTGGTGCTGCACACCCAGAGTCAGTGCGTATGCCCGAGGAGCGGATGGGCAGCGCACATGCGTGGGACTGGATACTTGGTTGCCATGACTTCTGGCCAGTCACAGCAATCAAATGTCATCCTTGGGCATGCCTAATTCCAAAAGTACACCGATTGATCCGTGACTAAGAAGATGAAGTCCCCACTCCATGACTGAAAGAAAAGGTATGAGAGGGATTCACCTAAAGATAAAAAAGTTGTAAAAAATACAATACTTGGTCTTTTTTGACAAAAACATGTTAGTAATGTACACTGCTTCACTAAGAGCACACCGGGACAAGCTTAAGGCCTCATACCCATTGGCGATTAAAAGAAACGGTCCGATTTCTGGACTGTAAAAAAGGGTGGTGTTATGCGAGTGTCATGCGATTTCTATGCGATTTTGAATCTTTCCATCCGTTTTCCATCCGTTTTACATGCGTTTGCAATCCGTTTTTATTTTCCCAGTAACTTTTTTTCTACAGTCATTTACAGGACCATTTACAGGGTTCTATACCACAGAATGGTAATGAATCCGTTTAAAATGGATGGTTCGTTTTGGTGCGTTTTTTTAATTGCACCCATTGACTTGTATTGGCGAAAATCGCTGCAAATTACAGCATGCTGCGATTTTTTTTCTCAGACCGATTTTGGATGAGAAAAAAATTGCAAGTGAGATGTCACCCATTCACTAACGTTGGTCAGAGTGCAATCCGATTTAAAATCGGATTGCAATCGTCTGATTTTATCGCCAGTGAGTATGAGGCCTAACAGCTAAACACAAGATGACAGGTTCCCTTTAATATCCTGAAATCAGCATGTGACTGGCTATATTCCCACAATAGTTTTATATTTAAATCATTCTTGTTAAAGGGAAACTGTGATATCCTTTTTCATTATTAAAACTGCCCCCAATATCTTGCTTGTGCATCACTAACATGGTCTTCTCATGCAAAACTTTCCACTATTTATCTAAAAAAAAAAACACTTTTTATCCTTTGGTGATTCACATACCTTCTCTTCCAGGCATGAGGTGGAGCTTTTATCCTTCCAATCACAGGTCTCTTCAAATTAATTTATGCCCATCGCACTCTGAGCGATTGTCTGGACTGCCTTGATGTCGTGGCAATTGCCCAGTAAATAAGATGCAGTGCAATATTAGGTGCATGTGCATTGAATGTGAGTGTGTGTTCCCAGCTTAATTTCATATCTGCGCATGCTCTCGAGCTGCAGAAACCAAGTCCAGTGCATTTGGTGCACGCTCACAATGCATATGTCACTCAGACATTGACTCTCTGCGGCTCCAGAGCATTGGGACCTCGTAGTCATTGCATATGATGTAGTCACCTAAGAATGTTATTGATGCACATTGCATCACTAGCAAGACATCTGTAGTTTCACTTATGAAAGATAGTCGGTAGTGATGGGTGAGTAGCATCGTTGCTCTGGTCTTCCCGAGCATGCTCAGGTGGTCTCAGAGTATTTTGGCATGCTCAGAGATTTAGTTTTTTGTCGTCTCAGCTACATGATTTGCAACTTGTAGACAGGCTGAATACATGTGGGAATTGCCTAACAAACAGGCATTCCACATACGTATTCAAGCTGTCTAGCAGTCGCAAATCATGTAGCTGAGGCGATGAAAGTTAAATCTCCGAGCATGCCAAAATACTCAGAGATCACCTGAGCATGCTCAGAAAAACCCGAGCAACGAGTATACTCGCTCTTCACTAAAAGGCGAGTTTCCACAAATTCTTAGAGATAAAGAAGATCCAAAAATCTGCTCACAAACACTCCCAGTCCCTTAGATGATAGGTCTACCTATAGAGTTGAAGAAATCTTTATGGTTTTTAGGTAGCAGATAAAAGGTGGAGACTACCAACCATTTCATAATGAGTCATTCTTTATGTTGATGAATTGCTCCACACCACTTGTAAGCATTGCAAGGGGTTGACTCAGTCAGCTGCTTACAAAGGTAAGCACAGGAAGGCTTCTTGTGGTAAATCGCCTGCTGGCTTATTAGAGCACAGCATAAACCTTAGCAGGGTTGAACAAAGTAAATGTGGCCTTTCTGGCCTAATGTAAAACAACACAAAGATAAAGTTCAATAGAGTCCTTTTTCCTGCAAGACTGACCCACAGGCAATGCTCAAAGTCCTTAGCTCCTCCTGGAGCCACGTCTGGAGACTGCCCTCTCCAAACACACTCAGAGAAAGAAAAACAGTGGCTGCATATTTAACTCCCCAGCCAATGCCTTGAGGCTGATACACTGTTATCCCTTGAGATTCTATCCCTAAAGGAACATTAGATTACATTTACAGTAACAGATAATAAGGTGCCGCATGTGTTACATGTGCACAGTGTCCACAGAAGGGAGAAGGCAGTCGAGGGTTCCCGCCACCTCCTTACATGAGCATGCCCAAGATACTCGGATAAAACATAAGCATACTCAGATAAGACTTATTCCTAGCATGTTGGTCCATCACTAGTTTCAAGTTCTCAACTATTCAAAGATTTCAATGCAGACTGGGGTTTCAAGATGTGTTTTTCAAGTTATTTTTTTAAGAAATGCCAAGAAATAGGGTGCACTGTAGACCAATTAGTTGGCCAAGTAAATTTAGTGTAGCAGATAAAGAAACATCATGGTTGCTTTCGTTCGAAATTGGAAGACATTCAGCAGTGCCATCAGCTAAGAACTGGCTGTGACAAGCGGGAATTGGCTCTAAACATCTACTGTTTGGATTAATCTGGTCAGAAGTGATTATTATGGATGAAGAAAACATGGAAACAAGGCAAAGTGACACAACAATACAATAAAACATTGGAGTGATGATATGGCCCCAGAGAGACCTGATCTCAACATCCAGTCTGTCAGGGATTACAGGAAAAGACAGAAGGGTTTACCTAAATTTACAATGGCAAGATGTTTGGTACAATCTCCTGCTGAGTCACTCGAAAAATTTGTGCAAGTGTAACTAGGAGAATTGATGGATGCAAATGATGGTCTCCAAATATTGATTTAATTTAGATTTCTTTTTCCTTAATTTTAGATTAACTCTATATTTTGCAGCATTTTTTCCACACATGTTTAGAAAAGTTCATTGTACTCTATATATTATATTATGTCAGGCTTGAGATCCACATTAACCAGGTTTTCGTAGACCATTACATTTTCCTATAATTTCATTGTGGCAGTTTGATCGGAGTAGGATTATCAGGATTTATGGCACATTTCATATTTGAATATTTTAGATTAGTAAGCTGATAAATAATTCAAAAGTTTAGGATCAGGCTGCGATTTGGAGTCAGAACATGGCTACCTTGAAAATGTGTACATTCAAAAGAAGAATATTCCACCCTTGAAAGCAACAGTCCAGCATTATATCCTTCACACCATCCATCAGTGGCAGGTCAGTCAGGACAGTTGGATTATGTACAAATCATCTTCTTGGTATATTCTTGGATTCTATTTCATTGACAGTGTGTACAGTATCTGTCCTAACATTCTTATTTCCGTGCTGGCCACCAGTAGGGTAATGATCTCATCTGCTTTCAACCACCACTAGAGGGAGATCTGTATACATCGGCTATTCCTGTCGTTAGGAGTGTTATACCACTTTGCATAGATTGCCCCCTAGTGGTGGTGACAGGCATCTTGTGAGTGGCGTAGTTATGTGTCTGGGAAAGAAAATCTGTTTATTTACTAAAAAAAATGGTACCACAAGTAAAGTTTACCACCATGGTACCGCACATACGTATGCTTGCACCTATCAGGTATTTAGTTTAGGTATACAAGTGTTGAGAGTGCCCAAAATGAATCACCTCTTAGTCAGGGTCCTTGCTTGGCAACTTTTTTATATACTTTGTATTTTCAACCACATTCAATATCTCTCCTTGCTGTTAGTAAGTAAAAAAAAAAATCATTTTCACAAATGCCTCTACTTATGAAATACTTCTCACAGCTGATGGTTTACCACAGATGTAATCGGTGTAGACAATCCTCTGAGAGTTCATCACCCAGGAGTGAGACTTGTGCTGCTAAGCACGAGATGAACAGCTCCTTAGTGACCACCAATGTGTCTATGCACTGACCTGAGATATAAAAGAATAGCTTCTCCCGACAGATGAGAATGCCGCAGATGTTGGCTGCACACTACAGCTGATACCCCACTGCATCAGTTACGATCGGCGTTGGCGCCCTCTATGGCTGTGTAGCCCCTCAGATGCTGCTGTCCATAGTGACTACGGCATCCAGATGGTTAACAGAGTGTGGAAACTCTCCTTAACTCCATTGGCACTCTGAGATCATGATTGGGTGGTCCTAATGGTTTCCGTGGCAATTCATGGCCAATTAACAGCCTTAGAGTCTGACGGCTATAGGGGCCTGTTCAGATGTTAGCTTCATTTAAGTGGTAAAAATAACATTTTTCTTTCCTGTTATGCCAATTTGAATTAATTTGTGAAAAGCACCTGAAGGGTTAATAAACTAACAGCAGTTTTGAATACTTTCTGGGGCACTGTTTTTAAAATAGTATCACTTTTTAGGGTTTTCCATTATATACGGGGGCCTCTCAAAAAATTAGAATATCCTGAAAAAGTAAATTTATTTGACGACTTTCATATTCTATAGAGTCATTACACACAGAGTGATCTGTTTCTTGTGTTTATTTCTGTTAATGTTGATGATTATGGCTTACAGCCAATGAAAGCCCAAAAGTCATTATCTCAGTAAATTAGAATAATTAACAAAAAACACCTGCAAAGGCTTCCTACGTGTTTAACCCCTTTACTCCCAAGGGTGGTTTGCATGTTAATGACCGGGCCAATTTTTACAATTCTGACAACTGTCCCTTTATGAGGAACGCTTCCATGGATCCAGGTGTTTCTGACCTTGTTTTCTCATGACATATTTTACTTCATGATAGTCTAAAAATTTCATTAATATAACTTGTGTTTATTTGTGAAAAAAATGGAAATTTGGCAAAAACTTTGAAAATGTCGCAATTTTCCAACTTTGAATTTTTATGCCCTTAAATCACAGAGATATGACACACAAAATGCTTAGTAAGTAACATTTCCCACATGTTAACTTTACATTGGCACAATTTTGGAACTTTTTTTGTTAGGAAGTTATAAGGGTTAAAATTTGACGAGCGATTTCTCATTTTTACAGTTTTTTTTTGTACCACATCACATTTGAAGTCACTTTGAGGCATCTATATGATAGAAAATACTCAAAAGTGACACCATTCTAAAAACTGCACCCCTCAAGGTGCTCAAAACCACATTCAAGAAGATTATTAACCCTTCAGGTGCTTCACAGGAATTTTTTTTGAATGTTTAAAAAAAATAAACATTTAACTTTTTCTTCACAAAAAATTACTTCAGGTCCAAATTTTTTTATTTTACCAAGGGTAACAGGAGAAATTAGACTGCAAAATTTATTGTGCAATTTGTCCTGAGTATGCTGATACCTGATATGTGGGGGGAACCACTGTTTTGGCGCATGGTAGAGCTCGGAAGGCATGGTTATTTAAAAAATACTAATAAATAAAATATTAAAGTTTTAAACATATTTTAATGGATCATAACGCATAAAAAATTACATGTGCATTATATAATACAAGGCAGGACAATATACCAAAACCACTGAAATATAAATAAATGAGGCACCAATGAAATATCAAGATATAAAATCCAAGATTGGTGGACATAAGGTGACCCAAGGTTTATAACAAAAGGCTAAATTAATAAAAACGGGTAAGACAATGCCACAGTACACATAATGAAGAATATAAAATGCATAATGAATCAAATGTGCTTAAAAAAGACGAAAAGAAGAAATTAACTCGCTACAATAAAGTGCAATGTCGTAGCTCAATATAATGCAATACTACGTGGTGACTCAATACACATTTTGGTTTAATTGTCATGTATTGGCACTCCTAGACTCATAAAGGTTATGCACATTTGAGAGTTATGTACCAACGAAATGTACTCCATACCATGGAACAGTCTATGGGTGAGCAATATAATACTGATAAAATTCTGGGAAAGTTGAGACTTTTATGCCATCGAAATCTACACAAGAATATTCAAAAGGTAGGGGAGAAAACAAGGGGAACTGCTACCTTGGATCTAATCCTTATAAACAGGGAGGAAATGGTTGAGGAGGTAAAAGTGGCTGGGACCCTAGGAGGTAGCGACCATGCTATTTTAGAAGTTTGGATAACTAGAGGTGGAAGACCTGTGAAGACTCAGACGTCAAGGTTAGATTTCAGAAAGGCAGATTTTAAGGGATTCAGAAAGAGAATTGGAGGGATTCAATGGCTGGATATCCTTAAAGACAAAAATGTCCAGGAAGGATGGGAAATCTTGAAAAATGAAATTCTCAAAGCACAGTTGTTAACAATTCCGAAAAGAGGGAAGAATAGGAAGCATTTAAGGAAACCAGGATGGATGAACACAGAACTTAAGCACATGCTAAAAAGGAAGAAAAAAATGTTTATAAAATGGAAAGATGGAGGCATATCTAAAGAAGAATATAATGCTGTCTGCAGAACCTGCAGGGCACAAATTAGATTATCTAAAGCTGAAAATGAATTGAGGCTTGCAAGAGATGTCAAAAGCAATAATAAAGGATTTTGGGGATATGTCAAAAGTAAAAGAAAAGTCAAAGATGCTATAGGATTTTTACAGGATGAAAATGATGAAATGGTAAGACAGGATGTTGAGAAGGCTGAACTTTTAAATTCCTATTTTGCATCTGTTTTCTCTCAGAAAGGAAATGTAACATCAACTGTTCTTCACTGTCCTATTAAGGGAATAGAAGAATCCAGGATATCTATAAACAGAAAGATAGTGAGGAAATACTTAGCTAACCTAAATGAATTCAAGTCTCCAGGTCCAGATGAATTACACCCCAGAGTACTGAAGGAGATAGCAGAAGAAATTTTTGAACTCCTCTCCATAAGCTTTGAAAATTCTTGGAGAACAGGAGAAGTGCCAGAAGACTGGAGAAGAGCAAATGTTGTTCCTATCTTCAAAAAGGGGAAGAAGGTGGACCCAGGCAACTATAGGCCGGTGAGTCTGACTTCTATACTAGGAAAGATCTTTGAACAAATTATTAAACAACATGTATGTCAATACCTGGATAAGAATGAAGTGATTAAACAGAGTCAGCATGGGTTTGTAACTAATAAGTCATGTCAGACTTACTTAATTTCGTTCTATGACGGTATCACTGATTGGGTGGATCAAGGAAATGCTGTAGATATAGTATATCTTGACTTCAGCAAAGCATTTGACAAAGTCTCTCATACAATCCTTATTGAAAAAATGATTAAGTATGGAATGGACAAGGCAACTGTTAGGTGGATTCATAACTGGCTTAGTGATCGGACCGAAAGAGTGGTCGTAAATGGCTGCACATCCAGATGGAAGAATGTCTCAAGTGGGGTACCACAGGGCTCTGTCCTGGGCCCTGTATTGTTCAACATCTTTATCAACGATTTAGATGAAGGAATTGAGGGTAAACTGATTAAATTTGCTGATGACACAAAGCTAGGAGGGATAGCTAATACTAGAGAAGAGAGAGAGAGGATTCAAAAAGATTTAAATAAACTGGAGAAGTGGGCAGCAACTAACAGAATGGTTTTTAACAGGGAGAAATGCAAAGTACTACATCTGGGCAATAAAAATGAAAAAAGCATATACAGAATGGGAGGAATAGGGCTTAGTGACAGCACATGTGAAAAAGACTTGGGTATACTAATAGATCACAGACTGAATATGAGTCAACAATGTGATGCAGCAGCAAAAAAGGCAAATGCAATTCTAGGATGTATTAACAGAAGCATACAGTCTAGATCACGTGAAGTCATTATTTCCCTCTACTCCTCTTTGGTCAGACCTCATCTGGAATATTGTGTCCAGTTTTGGGCACCACATTTTAAAAAAGACGTCAACAAACTGGAGCAAGTTCAGAAAAGAGCGACCAGAATGGTGACCGGTCTGCAAACCCTGTCTTATGAGGAAAGGTTGCAGGATTTGGAATTGTTTAGTTTGCAAAAGAGAAGACTGAGAGGAGACTTAATAGCTGTCTACAAATATCTAAAGGGTGTCAGAGACACCGCACTACACTTGCTCATAGAGCCAGTGCACGTGTCCTGAGTACAGAAGCTGTGCTAAGAGTTACCTGGGGAGCAGGGCAGCAGAGGTGACAAAGCGTGCTTCAACTATTAGTGTCAGAGAAGCCAGAGAACTCAGATTATGGCTAAGCAGAAGTCATGCACGGTACAGACCAGCGAGGTACAGGAGGGAAAAACAGACGGGAGGTCAGACAAAGCAAAAGGTCATACACAAGATATCAGTACAGTACCAGGGAGGAGACAGAGCGGATAATCAGGGCCAAGCAGAGATCAAAACCAAACAGACATAGGAGGTACCAGGCAGAATCCAAAGCAATATCCAGGGAACAGACCGAGTCATACACAGAGAATCAAGCAACCAGAACACAGCACTAACACACTCAGGGGTCACCACACAATGCCAAGGGCAAGAGTATAACTGACAGGGATGGGAGCATCCTGAGGCTATAAGAAGCCTCCCCCAGAACCAGGGAGAGGCCACAATCATAGCCCCAGGTGTGCAGGTAAGCCTGCATCTGGATCACAACCTTTAACCCCAGAAATGCCAGTCATTAGCACTGGTTCCAAACATTAACCCCACGTGTGCGAGTCAAACCCGCACTGAGATCATGACAGTACCCCCCTCTCAACGGGGGGCCTCTGGACCCCCAGGCTTGCCCGGGTACTTAGCATGGAAAGCCCGTACCAGGCGATCAGCATGCATCAACTGGGCCGGTACCCAGGACCTGTCCTCCGGTCCATACCCCTTCCAATGAACCAGGTACTGTACCGACCGCCTTACCAACCTGGAATCTACGATATGACCAACCTCGTACTCCACCTGCCCCTCGACCAAAACAGGAGAAGCAGCAGACTCGGAGTCTCCCCAGACTGCTTCAAAAGGTTTCAGTAGAGATTTGTGGAAGACGTTAGGGATCTTGAAAGAGGGTGGAAGGCACAGCCTATACGCCACTGGATTGATTTTTTCCACAATCTTGTACGGGTCAATGAATTTGGGTCCTAACTTGGCTGACGGAATCTTTAACTTAATGTTTCGCGTGGAGAGCCAAACTTTTTCTCCCACCCGAAACATGGGACCAGGTGTTCGTTTCCTGTCCGCGAAAAGCTTATACCTGCCTTGAGACCTGGATATACGCCGCTGGACTTCTGCCCATGTATCTTTTAACTGCTGAACAGAGTCCTCAGCCCCGGGGCACCCCGAATCCAGTCGAGAAAACTCACCAAAATGAGGACTGAACCCATAGTTAATCAAGAAAGGGGACATACCAGTGGATTGACTCACCCGACTATTGAAGGCAAATTCAGTCAACGGCAGTGCATCGCACCAGTCACTCTGTCTAGCAGAGGTTAGACACCTGAGGATCTGTTCCAGGGACTGGTTAGTGCGCTCCGTCTGCCCATTGCTCTCAGGATGGTATGCAGACGAAAAGGACAGAGACATACCTAATTTTTTGCAGAAAGCATGCCAAAACTTAGCCACAAACTGCACACCACGATCAGACACCACATTCAGGGGAACCCCATGCAACCGGATCACATGCTGCACAAACAACCTGGACAACGTCTCAGCTGACGGTAGTGCGGACAGGAGTACGAAATGAGCCTGCTTAGAAAACCTGTCCACCACTACCCATACCACTGTATTACCCTTAGATGGAGGGAGATTGGTAACAAAATCCATGGATAAGTGAGTCCATGGCCTTTCGGGCACTGCCAAGGGTATCAGCTCCCCTGCCGGCCGGCTATGAGAGCTTTTAGAACAAGCGCAGACCCCACAACCAGCAATGAATTTTTTTATGTCCGAACCAAGGGTAGGCCACCAAAAGATCCTAGCCACCGCCAGACGTGTGGCTGAAATACCAGGGTGAGCACTCAGCTTGGATTCATGGAACTCCTGCAAGAGTTTCAGGCGAAGTTGCTCTGGGACAAACAACTTCCCCTCCGGCTTGGCCGCCGAGGCCTGCGACTGGGCCCCCTGAATCTCCCGTTCCAATTCAGATGAGACCTCTGCTATCACAACCCCAGGGTGAAGAATGGAGGACGGTGGCTCAGGGGGCGACACCGGCTGAAAACTGCGTGATAAGTAGAGTTGAGTGACTTTTGGTTTTTTAGGGTCGAGTTTCGTTTCGTGAAACCCGACTTTTCCAAAAGTCGGGTCGAGCAAGATCGTCCGATTATAGGGAAAAGTTGGGGTCGTCCCGAAACACGACACCCAATGTAAGTCAATGGGGAATAAAAGTCGGCAGTGAGAGGAGGACAGGAAACACACCAACAGTGCCCATTTGAATGCCAAAAGCATCAATTCTTCTTACTTAAGCTTGTCAACCTTAATTAACTTCATAATACAAGTTACGCACTGAAAAATGGGGGTTATTTGGCTAAAGTTGTGGGGGGGGGGAGGGCTGGCTCCAGGTTTTCATGTGCCCTGAGCGAAAGAGCGCCCCTTTAACACATACCACAACTCATCATGCTCCGATACGGCAGAGAAATAGCGGTATAGTACAATGAAAAATACCTCACTTTTTACATCTCATGACGAGGCCCATCTATTTCTCCATACAGAATCATTGGTCCCATATAATGTTTGAAACAGTATATGATGAGCTCCACATAATGCTACAGTATATGTTGGTCCCCATGGATGAAGCTCCACTGTCTTATGGGCCCAAATAATGCTCCAAACATAATGGGCCCCATTTCTAATGCTCTAGTGTATAATGGGCCCTGTAAATGCTGCTCCAGTGTCTGATGTCCACCTTTGGAATGTTCCAGTGTATGGTGGGCCCATCTATCATTCTCCAGAGTATAGTGCTCCCCAAAAATTGCTGTCCCAACATTGAAAACAATCAAATAAGTCTCCTCGCTAGGGAATCCCTGGACTAGTCTAGACTCCTCGTCGTCCCCATCTTCCATCTCACTGCACAGTATTTCAACTTTGCAAGTGCTGTGATCCTGAGCAAGCAGGGGGGGCCCACTCGTTGGCGACGGCACTGGCACAGGGCCCCTGATAGTACGGTGGTGTGTCTGATGGCGGGTGGGCCGAACCTGCACTTTCATCTGCAGCTTCCTCTTTGTCACCATGTAAGATGGAACTGTATATGGGAAGGGTAACCTGAGTTGCATCAGGGTCAGATTCAGGCCGGGTAGCGTGCGAGGGGAATGTAGTGGTCTGGGTCAATGTACCAGCAGATTCATCAAGCCGTGGCTGGGCATCAGTGCACTTGTGTCGCCCCCAGGAGTACGGTCGCCACAGTGGCATTACCTTCTTCCTAGGGAGTGTGATGTCATGCTTGGGAGCAACGAAGGATCTCTCTAGCAGGTTAACTGATTGGGCGGCGTTATTCCCACGAGTCATGACCCTCCAAACAGCGTTCATGAAGGCAAAGTGTTTGTTTTACGTGGGCAGTATGGTTGCAAAGCTGAACCTTAAAGGAATGTCCAGAAGGGCACCACCAGGAGTGGAGCCTACGGTTAAATTCGACTCCACCTGGGAAACCTCATCCATGCCAGCTACAGAACAGATGCACACATTGCAAGCTTAATTCCGTTAACAAACGAGACTCCGTCATGCCCCGCGGTCCGAGTCCGGCTTACTAGAGGGACACGTGAGGCTCTGGCACATGAGATTGGCCAATAACTGGTGTGTCATGCCCTTACATGTCCGTGGCTGCATGTGCACTACACTGAAAAGGCCAGCGTTTGTCGCTTACAGGTGCAGATAACCCGCTGAACAACGTTAGTGATGGGGATCACTGATTACAATTATTACCCGCGAACAATGATTTCCCAGTAAGTGCAGGTCAACCACAGTTCCGGAATTAGGCCTAACCGTCATTCCTGAAAAAATGAAAAACTTACGTGTGCAAACCACAGGTGCTGTAGCTTGCTTAACAGCTCGCCAGCCGTTCTCACGCCCAGTATGGATTACACGTGATTGCACAAAGGTGAGAAAGGGTACCGTATCCCCAGATAACATGTATGAATAGCGTACACATTCAAAATATATGTCTATACATCAGGAGGCAGGCTCAGACGGTGTCAGGCCCAGTATGGATTGCACAAAGGTTAGAAAGGGTACCGTATCCCCGGATAACATGTATGGATAGCGTACACATTCAAAATATATGTCTATACATCAGGAGGCAGGCTCAGACGGTGTCAGGCACAGTATGGATTGCACGTGATTGCACAAAGGTTAGAAAGGGTACCGTATCCCTGGATAACATGTATGGATAGCGTACACATTCAAAATATATGTCTCAGGAGGCAGGCTCAGACGGTGTTAGGCCCAGTATGGATTGCACGTGATTGCACAAAGGTTAGAAAGGGTACCGTATCCCTGGATAACATGTATGGATAGCGTACACATTCAAAATATATGTCTCAGGAGGCAGGCTCAGACGGTGTTAGGCCCAGTATGGATTGCAGTGATTGCACAAAGGTTAGAAAGGGTACCGTATCCCCAGATAACATGTATGGATAGCGTACACATTCAAAATATATGTCTCAGGAGGCAGGCTCAGACGGTGTTAGGCCCAGTATGGATTGCACGTGATTGCACAAAAGTTAGAAAGGGTACCGTATCCCCGGATAACATGTATGGATAGCGTACACATTCAAAATATATGTCTCAGGAGGCAGGCTCAGATGGTGTTAGGCCCAGTATGGATTGCACGTGATTGCACAAAGGTTAGAAAGGGTACCGTATCCCCGGATAACATGTATGGATAGCGTACACATTCAAAATATATGTCTCAGGAGGCAGGCTCAGATGGTGTTAGGCCCAGTATGGATTGCACAAAGGTTAGAAAGGGTACCGTTTCCCCGGATAACATGTATGGATAGCATACACATTCAAAATATATGTCTCAGGAGGCAGGCTCAGACGGTGTCAGGCCCAATATGGATTGCACGTGATTGCACAAAGGTTAGAAAGGGTACCGTATCCCCAGATAACATGTATGGATAGCGTACACATTCAAAATATATGTCTCAGGAGGCAGGCTCAGACGGTGATAGGCCCAGTATGGATTGCACGTGATTGCACAAAGGTTAGAAAGGGTACCGTTTCCCCGGATAACATGTATGGATAGCGTACACATTCAAAATATATGTCTATACATCAGGAGGCAGGCTCAGACGGTGTCAGGCACAGTATGGATTTGACGGCCCAGATTACACAGCGGAGGAGCAAGGAGAGGTAAAGATTGCAAATGCTGGGGCCCTGCCCAAGCAAGGGGGGCCCACTCGTGGGCGTCGGTACTGGCACTGGGCCCCTCATAGTACAGCGGTGTGTCTGACGGCGGGTGTGCACCACCACCGTCAGAGACACTTGATTGCACTATGAGGGACCCTGTGCCAGTGCCCGCGCCCAAGAGTTGGCCTACCCACCTGTCCAGGGCAACGGCACTCGCACGGTGTCGTGCGCTAGGTGGTGACCACGGCCATGGGGGGGGAGGCAGCACAGTTAGGGAGTTTTAGAAAGTGGCATATGTTGATGTTGGACATTCAGCTGATGCAAAAGGCGAAATAGGTGAAGTCCCAGGAAGAGGTGGACCATTTTTCTGTTACCTTATGTGTCATCAGGGGAAGGTGGGACAAAATCCTTGGAAACCCATGCATGGTTCATTTTAATGAAGGTTAGATCATCCACATTTTGGGTTGACAGACGGGTCCTTTTTTCTGTCAGGATTGATCCAGCTGCACTGAAGACTCTTTCCGATAGCACACTTGCAGCTGGGCAAGCGAGCTCCTGTAAGGCATATTGGGCCAATTCAGGCCAGGTGTCCAGTTTAGCGGCCCAATAGTCAAAGGGGAATGACCTGTGTGGGAGAACATCGATATGGGAGGAAAAGTAGTTTGTAACCATAGCTGACAACTGCTGTCTCCTGTCACTTTCCATCGATGCAGTATTACCAGTTGTGTGAGCGGTACTTGAAAAATCAGTCCACAACATTGTCATGAAACCCCTGTCTCCAACGCCACTTCTGCTGTGTGCACCACGAACACCTCTGCCAAGCTGCCCCCGGCACCGCTGCTGTGTGCTGGGAATGCCTCAAACAACCGATTTACCAGAGTTGCTTGTTTATTAGCCAATATTAGGTCAAGGTTCTCCTGTGGCATGATGTTTTGTAATTTGCCTTTATAGCGTGGATCCAGGATGCTGGCCAACCAGTAGTCGTCATCGTTCATCATTTTGGCAATGCGGGGGTCCCTTTTTAGGATCTGCAAGGCATAATCTGACATGTGGGCCAATGTTCCCGGTGTCAATGATGCACTGCGAGTGCTGGGTGGAGGAGCACTTTCTGGCGAATCCACATCCCTCCAGTCACGCACAAACCCTGTACCAGACCTTGCCACGCCAACATTTTCACTTGCCCCACGAGATGCATCCTCCTCCCCTAAGTAATCATCCCCATCATCATCCTCCTCCTCCTCTTCTTCCTCCACCTCGTCCAGGAGAGGTCCCTGAGCAGACAATGGCTGAATGTCATCAAGGATTCCCTCCTCCTCTTCCTCCTCATCAACATTGGCTGCAGACGCCTGCTCCTTAAGGTGCGTCAAAGTTTGCATGAGCAGACGCATAAGTGGGATGCTCATGCTTAGGATGGCGTCGTCTGCGCTTACCAGCCATGTGCATTCCTCAAAACACTGAAGGAATTTACAGAGGTCTTTCAGCTTCGACCACTGCACACCTGTCAACTCCATGTCTGCTCTCAAAGTGCCTGGCCGTGTATTCTCCCACAAATGCATTATGGCCTGCCTCTGCTCGCACAGCCGCTCCACCATGTGCAGGGTGGAGTTCCACCTTGTTGCAATATCGATAATGAGGCGGTGGTTGGGAAGGTGGAGCAATCGCTGCAGCTTCTGCATATGAACGGAGTGTACAGGCGAACGGCGGATGTGTGCGCACAGTCTTCGCACCTTCTGGAGCAGGGCTGTTAACTCCGGATAATTTTTGAGGAAGCACTGCACCACCAGGTTCAAGGTGTGAGCCAAGCAAGGTATGTGGCTGAGTTTTGAAATGGCTATGGCTGCCACAAAATTACGGCCGTTATCACTAACTACCTTGCCTGCCTCAAGATGTACACTGCCCAGCCATGACTCAGTTTGTCGCTTCAAGTACTCGGTCAGCACCTCGGCGGTGTGTCTGTTGCCCAAACACATCATCTGCAACACAGCCTGCTGACGCTTTCCACTAGCTGCTCGATAGGGGGACACATCGTGTGCAACAGTGGCAGCTGAAGATGGAGTGCTCGTACGACTGCGCTCTGTGGACGAGCTTTCGCTTCTGGAGGAGGAGGAGGAGGAGGAGGGTCGAACGCCTACAGCCAACTGTTTCCTATACCGTGGGCTAGGCAGCACTGTCCCACCACCGCTGTCCCCTGTGGACCCTGCATCCACCACATTAACCCAGTGCTCAGTGATGGACACGTAACGGCCCTGGCCATGCCGACTGGACCATGCATCAGTTGTGAGGTGCACCTTTCCGCTCACTGACTGCTTGAGTGCATGGACAATGCGGTCTTTCACATGATGGTGGAGGGCTGGGATGGCTTTGCGAGAGAAGAAGTGGTGACTGGGTAGGTCATAGCGTGGTACTGCATAGGCCATGAGTTCGCGGAAAGCTGTGCTTTCCACCAACCGAAAGGGCATCATCTCAAACGAGATTAGTTTGGCAATGTGGGTGTTCAAACCCAGTGTACGCGGATGAGAGACTGAGTACTTTCTTGACCTACTCATAGTGTCTGGGAGGGTGAGCTGGACTTGAGAGCTGCATATGGAGGAAGTAGCGGTGGACAGGGCGGACTGAGAGAGGGTTGATGATGGAGATGGAGTTGGTGTTCTTTCTGATGGCCTAGAATCAGTCTTTCGTTGATATAACAGTGGGATTCCCTGACTGCTGTGGCCATGCAACGACACCTCAACATTTGCTGCTGTGCTAACCGGTGGGCTTACAGTGGGGGAAACAATGTAGCATTGCTGACTACCTTCGTTGTGATCAGTTGCACATGTGGCACTTGAGGTTTGGTGTTGTGTCCACGCTTGCAAGTGCATGCTGGTTAAATGTCTAAGCATGCAACTGGTATTCAAATTTTTCAGATTTTTCCCTCGGCTAAAGGTCTTTGCGCACTTCTTACAGATAACCTTGGCCTGATCATGAGGATTTTGTTCAAAAAAGTGCCACACTGCACTCTTCCTACTTTGGCAGACATTTTGCGGCCTAGCACGCTGTGATCTTTTGACCCTCTGGACAAGCTGTCCAGCAACTCTTTTGATGTTTGGAACCTGTCTTTGGAGTGCTCCGGGCCTGCCAGATAACAGCTGTTGCGATGTCGATGTCTGCTGTGGATGCTCCTCATCTGAGCTATTGGAAGCAGCACCCTCTTCCCCCAATGGATGCCAATCTGGGTCAACAACTGGGTCATCCATCACCTCCTCTTCTATGTCATGTGCACCTTCCTCTGTGTCACCGTGTATGGTGGTATAGTGTGCGGGAAGGGGCACCTGAGTCTCATCAGGGTCAGAATCTGGCTCTGTACACTGCGAGGACAATATAGTGCTCTGAGTGAATGTACCAGCAGAATCATCCATCAGCGGCTGTGCATCACTGCACTCCATGTCAGATTCATCTTGGCATGGGTAATTCACCATTTCACTTGATAATCCAGGCATGGTATGTGAAAACAGCTCCATGGAGTAATCAGTAGTATGGCCTGCGTCATCCTTCAATCTTGGTTGGGGTGAAGGACACAAGGAAAGGTGTGGTTCATGAACATGAGCCTCCAATGACGACTCAGTGCTTTTACTTTTTACAACTGAAGAAGAGGAGGCGATAGAGCTGGAGGCTGAGTCAGCAATGTAAGACAAAACTTTTTCCTGATGCTCTGGCTTTAAAAGCGGTTTGCCAACTCCTAGAAAACTAAGCGTTCGAGGCCTTATGTAGCCAGACGATGACGCAGGCTCAGCACCTCCTGCATTCGGTCCTATTTTGCTCTTGCCACTACCATCAGATCCACCACCAACACCATCATTACCAGCTGCCAACCCCCGCCCAATTCCACGGCCTCTTCCACCAGCCTTCCTCATTTTTGGTAGAAATGTAGACAAAATCCAACAAACTATATAGTAATGTAAAACAAGGTACAAGGTGTCTATAGGACAGGGGAGATTTTGAATTTCTGCAGACACTTGTGGACACTGGACACTTTTGGATTGTGTGAGGCCCACTGATATCTGAGCGCTATGTCACAGGCTCGATGGCACAGCTGTGACCAAAGTGACTAGAGGATAAGGGAGATTTTGAATCTCTGCACACACTTTTGGACACTGGACACTTTTGGATTGTGTGAGGCCCAATGAATATCTGAGCGCTATGTGACAGGCTCGATGGCACAGCTGTGACCAAAGTGACTAGAGGATAAGGGAGATTTTGAATCTGCACACACTTTTGGACGCTGGACACTTTTGGATTGTGTGAGGCCCAATGAATATCTGAGCGCTATGTGACAGGCTCGATGGCACAGCTGTGACCAAAGTGACTAGAGGATAAGGGAGATTTTGAATCTCTGCACACACTTTTAGACACTGGACACTTTTGGATTGTGTGAGGCCCAATGAATATCTGAGCGCTATGTGACAGGCTCGATGGCACAGCTGTGACCAAAGTGACTAGAGGATAAGGGAGATTTTGAATCTCTGCACACACTTTTGGACACTGGACACTTTTGGATTGTGTGAGGCCCAATGAATATCTGAGCGCTATGTGACAGGCTCGATGGCACAGCTGTGACCAAAGTGACTAGAGGATAAGGGAGATTTTGAATCTCTGCACACACTTTTGGACACTGGACACTTTTGGATTGTGTGAGGCCCAATGAATATCTGAGCGCTATGTGACAGGCTCGATGGCACAGCTGTGACAAAAGTGACTAGAGGATAAGGAAGATTGGATTGCTTTTAAAAAAGCAGTTTGCGGAGCAGTGGGTAAACAGCAATGCCAGCCTGTCAGGAAGCCTTAAAAGGCAGCCCAACAACCAACACCACTGATACACCACTATATAGCCTCCCCTTGCACTGCACACACAGTGACTGGTGTGTTGTGCAGGCCAAATTGCTAGCAGCAGAAGCATTTTTTTTTTCTTCTCAGCAGGACAAAAAAAAAAAAAATTGGGATTGCTTTTAAAAAAGCAGTTTGCGGAGCAGTGGGTAAACAGCAATGCAGGAATGTCAGGAAGCCATAGAAGGCAGCCCAACAACCAACACCACTGATACACCACTATATAGCCTCCCCTTGCACTGCACACACAGTGACTGGTGTGTTGTGCAGGCCAAATCGCTAGCAGCAGAAGCAGTTTTTTTGTCTTCTTCCCTGCCTAACGCTCTCCCTACAGAATCAGCAGCAACCTCTCCCTATACTGAGATCGGCAGAAGTAAGATGGCGGTCGGCGTGCACGCCCTTTTATACCCCCTGTGACGCCCACCAAAGCAAGCCAATCACTTGCATGCCCTTCTGAAAGATGGTGGTGACCCCTGCCTATGTCATCACGTTGCCCACAGTGTCCGTGGATCCTAATTGGCTGAAAAAGAGCGCAAAACAAACTTTTGAAACGCGACTTTGGCGCGTAAGTCGCCGACCTCGTGGCCGACCTCATCCTAGGGTCGGGTTTCGTTTCATGAAACCCGACTTTGCCAAAAGTCGGCGACTTTTGAATTTTTTCGACCCGTTTCGCTCAACTCTAGTGATAAGGCGTCAGCTTTGACATTCTTAGACCCTGGACGAAATGTAATTGTAAACTGAAAACGGGAAAAAAAAAGTGACCAACGGGCTTGTCTGGGCGTTAGTCTTTTAGCAGACTCAATGTACGACAAATTTTTGTGATCCGTGATCACCGTAACCGGGTGACTGGCCCCCTCCAAAAAGTGCCTCCATTCTTCAAATGCCAATTTGACCGCAAGAAGCTCTCTATTGCCTACGTCGTAATTTCTTTCCGCAGCAGAGAACTTCTTGGAAAAGAAAGCACATGCCCTGAGGTTGGTTAGAGTGGCAGGCCCTTGGGACAACACCGCCCCCACCCCCACCTCAGAGGCGTCCACTTCCACGACGAATGGTTTGGACGGATCTGGCTGCACTAACACAGGAGCAGACATAAAACATTTTTTCAGCGTCGCAAAGGCCTCTTTTGTGAGCGAGGACCAATTTCTCACATCCGCACCTTTGCATGTTAGATCCGTGAGAGGTTTGACCACTTGCGAAAACCCCCGGATAAATTTGCGGTAATAATTGGCGAACCCCAAGAAGCGCTGAAGACCCTTAAGATCTCGGGGTTGCACCCAATCCGCAATGGCCTGCACCTTCTTGGGGTCCATGCGAAAACCCTCACCGGATACAATTAACCCCAAAAAGGACAACTCTTGTACACAGAATACACATTTTTCCAATTTAGCGTACAAATGATTTTCTCTCAGCCTTTGGAGCACAGTTCGTACATGTTCCAAATGAGAATACTTGTCGGGGGAATATATCAAAATATCATCTAAGTAGATAACGACAAAACGACCAATGAGATCCGAGAATACCACATTGATGAAATTCTGAAATATGGCAGTGGCGTTGGTAAGACCAAATGGCATGACTAAATTTTCAAATAGTCCCTCGGTCGTGAGGAACGCGGTTTTCCATTCATCCCCCTCTCAGACCCTTATCAAATTATATGCCCCCCGAAGGTCCAGTTTAGAAAACCACTTTGCCCCTGATAGTTGGTTACATAAATCGGGAATCAACGGAAGGGGGTACGTATTCCATACAGTAATTTGATTAAGCTCCCAGAAGTCAAGACAGGGACATAACCCGCCATCTTTTTTCTTTACAAAAAAGAAACCTGCCGCCACAGGTGAGACTGAAGGACGTATGTGTCCTTTGCGCAGACTTTCAGTAATGTACTCCTTCATAGCCAAGCGCTCAGGACCGGACAAATTAAACAGACGGGCTTTGGGTAATTTAGCCCCCGGGACCAGCTCAATAGCACAGTCAAAGGGTCTATGTGGTGGTAACGTCTCGGCCTCGCTTTCGGAGAATACATCTTCGAAGTCCTTCAGGCATTCCGGAATACCTTCCAGCTCGACAGATGATACAGACACAGATTTAACAGGTTCAACCAGCAGTGCGGATTTATCATATAACTCAAAATCATTAAACCCCCATTGTACAATCTCCCCCGTTTTCCAGTTAATAACTGGGTTATGGTGTTGTAACCAGGGCATGCCCAACACCAACCCTGCAGGTAGATTGTCCAGCACAAAACAACTTATGTTTTCCACATGAGTAGCGCCCACTCTGAGCGAAAACACATCAGACATAAAGCGAATTCCCTCCTTAGTGAGGGGAGATGAGTCAATGGCCATCACCTTGATCGGAACCTTGAGCCTAACTGTCCCTATCTTGCAGTGTGTGACCAATTGGGAGTCAATAAGATTAATAGATGATCCGCAGTCCACGAAGGCTGTAGAGGAAAAAGAACTACCATCCACAAACAGTTCCACAGGCAGTACTACTTTAGAAAACGAGGAAAATGGTACCTGAGGGTCTGAGCAGCCTCCCAGTTGACTACCCAGACCTAGTCGTTTCCCGCCGACCGGGTTTGAAGACGGGCAATTCGGGCACTCCCTTTTCCAATGTCCCGTTTTACCGCAGTAAAAGCATAACTGCTTGTCCTTCCGGCGTTTCCTCTCCGTATCCTTCAGGGAGAGGGCGCCTACATCCATGGGCTCAGGGGCAGTCTCTTTTCCACTGGGGAATAATGGAGTATCCACCTGCATCACCCCTCTGGCCCGCAGCCTGCGGTCCATCCGGACGGCCTGGGTCATGGCGTCCTCGAGAGAGTTAGGTGGGGGATGTAACGCCAAGGCATCCTGCAGCCGCTCGGACAAGCCTTTGCGAAAGAGTCCTCGGAGTGCGGCGTCGCTCCAAGAGACCTCTGCCGCCCAGCGGCGGAACTCAGAACAAAACCACTCAGCTGAGTGTTTCCCCTGACAGACACTCATCACCATGTCCTCTGCCAATCGCATTCGGTCAGGTTCATCATAAATGTGCCCGAGGGCCTCAAAGAATGCGTTCACTGACATACGTTCAGGAGCAGAGGAAGACAGTGAGAAAGCCCATGTTGCGGAGCCCCCCGAAGTAGGGAAATAATGACCCCCACCCTCTGGAACTCATCCCCGGAGGAGCGGGGCCTTAGAGAAAAAAAAAGCTTGCATCCTTCTCTGAAAGACCTGAACTCCTTTTTATCCCCTGAGAAAAGGTCTGGTAATTTGACCGGAGATTCGGGGGGCGCTAATGACACATCCCTACCCCCAGAACCAGAAGCCCCTGCATCGACAGCCCCCTGCACAGTAACCACCAACTGTTGCTGGATCTGGGCCATCGTGCGTTGTTCCACATTGAGCTTATGGAACATTTGGGTCAGGTGCTTGACCTGATCAGCCAAGGCTTGTATGGGATCCATGAGGATAACACACTTTTTTTTTTCTTCAGAAAAAAAAAAAAAAAATGAATTGGTCAGTTATAATGTCAGAGACACCGCACTACACTTGCTCATAGAGCCAGTGCACGTGTCCTGAGTACAGAAGCTGTGCTAAGAGTTACCTGGGGAGCAGGGCAGCAGAGGTGACAAAGCGTGCTTCAACTAATAGTGTCAGAGAAGCCAGAGAACTCAGATTATGGCTAAGCAGAAGTCATGCACGGTACAGACCAGCGAGGTACAGGAGGGAAAAACAGATGGGAGGTCAGACAAAGCAAAAGGTCATACACAAGATATCAGTACAGTACCAGGGAGGAGACAGAGTGGATAATCAGGGCCAAGCAGAGATCAAAACCAAACAGACATAGGAGGTACCAGGCAGAATCCAAAGCGATATCCAGGGAACAGACCGAGTCATACACAGAGAATCAAGCAACCAGAACACAGCACTAACACACTCAGGGGTCACCACACAATGCCAAGGGCAAGAGTATAACTGACAGGGATGGGAGCGTCCTGAGGCTATAAGAAGCCTCCCCCAGAACCAGGGAGAGGCCACAATCATAGCCCCAGGTGTGCAGGTAAGCCTGCATTGGGATCACAACCTTTAACCCCAGAAATGCCAGTCATCAGCACTGGTTCCAAACATTAACCCCACGTGTGCGAGTCAAACCCACACTGAGATCATGACAAAGGGCTGTCACATTGTAGAAGGATCAACTTTATTCTCATTTGCACAAGGAAAGACTAGAAGCAATGGGATGAAACTTAATGGGAGGAGACACAGATTAGATATTAGAAAAAACTTTTTGACAGTTAGAGTGATCAATGAGTAGAACAGGCTGCCACGAGAAGTGGTGAGTTCTCCTTCAATGGAAGTCTTCAAACAGAGGCTGGACAGGCATCTGACTGGGATGATTTAGCGAATCCTGCTTTGAGCAGGGGGTTGGACCAGATGGCCCAGGAGGTCCCTTCCAACTCTACGATTCTATGATTCTATGATTCTATGTAAGTCTATACATGAGCTTTATAATACTGATACATTTTGAACACTTTTTTTGAGGGATCTATACCAGCAAAGTGTAGCCAAGAATAAGTAAATTTATGGATGAGCAATATAATACTGATAAATTTGTGAAAAATGTTTTGTGGTTTGATACCACAGAAATCTACCCTAGAACATGTAACACCCTATCTATAAGAAATATAATGCCAATACATTTTGAACAAGTTTTTGAGGGGTATAAACCAATAAAATATACTCAAGAACATGTAACACTGTATGGATGGTCAACATAATACCAAAAAAATCATGACAGAAAAGCGTATCAATTCTAGTCTTACACAAACTGAACATAAAGCGTTAAATATACTAAGAGCCAATGAAAATATCGTCATAAAAAATCAGACAAAGATGGGTCCATTGTGATACTTGACAGAGTAGTATATGAAAAGGAAATCCTAAACATGTTACAGGGTAGAAGAGTTTACTGCAAAATATCTAATGACCCTACCAAACAATTTGAAGATAAATTATCATCACTTCTACAACATGGAATAATGGATACAGATGTCATAAATAACAAACAAATGGAATATCCCAACCCAGAATATGCAAGAACTCCACTTTCCCACACTCTTCCCAAGACACATAAACAAAAGTTTCCTCCATCATTTAGATCCATAGTGTCGGGAACTGGGTCTTTTAGCCAATAGTCTAAAACCACTAATTCAAATTTCTCCTAGTTATATAGAAGACAGTAAACATGTCCTCAATATAGTGGAGAAAATGATATGTGATGAAGATTATTTTTGGATTACCTGCAATGTCAATCCACTATATACGGCAATATCACACAATGTAGCAATTATTGCAGAGTATAAACGGCTTCACAAATATACAAATTACTCAAACGAGCTAATAGAATTTACAGTATTTTGGAAGTGATGGAATATTTATTGACACAGAATTATTTTTCTTTCATGAGTGTATTTTACATTCAGTGCCCAGGTTGCTCTATGGGCGCTGTGTTTTAAATGTCCTTACCAAATATTTTATGAATTGGTGGGAAGAGAAATATTTGTATAATGTATCTGACTTATAATTGGCATCCATTGTTTGATACAGATGTTATATTGATGATGTCATAATTATATGGCAGGGAGGTGAACTATCTGTTCCTAATTTCATTGTATATGTAAATGATGATCCTGATAACATATGATTCGCCTACAATTACAATCGAGTTACAGTTCCTTTTCGCGATATTTTATTATATGGAGATCCATCCAAAAATGACGTAAAATGTGAACTGTACAGGGAAACCACGGCAGGCAGCTCACTATTATATGTCACTAGTTGTCATCCCAGACATGTCCTACACAATTTACCCACAGGTGAATATATTAGAGCCAAACACTGTTGCTACTTAGACAGCAAATACATCACTGAATGCTCTGTCATTGATGCCAGCTTCCAGAACCGGGGTTATTCGTAACAGGTTTTAAATCGTACCAAAAAAATGCCAACTCAAAGAATAGAACAAAATTGCAGTCTAAAGCCTAAAAAAAAACTACAATTCAATAAACAACCAGTAGTGTTTTCTACAAATTAAAGTGCTAATTAATATCAAGTGATAAATATCCTAAAAATAAAAAGCGATTTTTATAGACAGATAATGAACTAAAAAATATTTTATGCACTGGATGTAACTTTGTGTCAATGCATAGCCTTGCAATTGGCAATCAAATTACACCTAGGTCCCAAACTAATATGGGTATCAAAAATAAAAATAAAACCTGGTTATCCACTGTCTGCGTCTTCAGCGTCAGACAAAATGTGTGGACTGTGTCCATATATGTACAATTACTAAGAAATGCAAATCAAAGAAAGATGACATAGAACATAACATAGATGATTTCATAAACTGCGGTACAAATTATATTTTCTGTATCTTATGACAAATGAGAGTACAATATGTTGGGTGCACTACCCGAACTCTGCGCAGACTCATCTCAGAACACGTATATGACATATTACGTAACATTACACGCAGTCCTTCAGGTGCTTCACAGCATTTTATTAATTACCAAAGCGGAGATCTGAACAGTCTCAAAGTGAATGCAAATCGAAAAAGTCCCTCCACCCAAAATGGAAGGAGACAGATCATATCATTCAAAACAAAAAGAAGCATCATGGATTTTGAAATTGAATAAAAGAATGAATAGACAAACAGATCTAATGAGTATATATTGATTTTCTTTTTAACACTCAGCACAAAATATATTTCTGTATTCTAATGAAATGATGCAGTCACTATATGAAACCGCCCTTGTGATAGTCGGTATCTTGCTGCACTATGAATAAGAACTTATCGTTCAGAACCCGTCAGTGCCAGTATACCTAGGTGTACATAAGAACCTTTATTTTAATCGTGACTCCTTTAAGAATTTTATTCAATAAACTATTGTTTTTAAGACTTTTTTCCATCTGAAATTGTAGCTGGAATTTTTTTTGATCAATTATCATTTGCCTGGATACCGACCCAAGCCTTACATCCCTGCACCAACCGGACAAATCTTTATTGGTGAGCTGGATATTTTTCCTTTTTTTTCATATTTGAGTGATAACCGAGTATCACCAGGCACGTTTGCTCATCTCTAATCACAGCACAAAAAGCAAAGAGACAACGTCCTACAAAAAATCTTCAATTACACAGTTATCACAGACTATAAAATTGTATGTAATGATGCACTTATCTGACTCCTCGTACTTTAACCCCTTAATCCCATGTGACATACTATCCCATCCATGTGCCCTGGGACTTAATTCCCAGTGACGGGATAGTACGTCACAGCGATCAGCGGCGCCCACGTGGTGAACGTCGCTGATCGCGGCCGGGTGTTAGCTGATTATCACAGCTGACACCCGGCACAATGTGTCAGGGGCGGTCACGGACCTCCCCCGACACGTTAACCCCTTGCACACCGTGATCAAACACGATCGCGGTGTACCAGGAGTTAAACGGAAGCATCGGCAGGGAGGGGGCTCCCTCCGTGCTTCCCTGAGCCACCCACAGCAGTCAATGTGCAGCGCTGCTGCGGGGGTCTCTTTCCCTACAGGTCCCCGGATCCAAGATGGTGATGGGGACCTTCGGGGGCCTGCAGGGAGCTGGCTTCCTCATGCCTGCAAACCGCAGGCAAGGAGGAAGCCTGCAGCACTGCCTGTGACAGATTGTTGATCTGTCACAGTGATCTGTGATGTAACAGATCAGCGATCTGTAACAGGACAGTGATGTCCCCCCTGGGACAACCTAATAAAGTTAAAAAAAGTGTAAAAATAATTTTTAAAAAAATCGCTAAATAAATTAGAAAAAAATATTCCCCAATAAATTCATTTTTTGTAAATAAAAAAATCAGTAGAAGTACACATATTTGGTATCGCCGCATCCATACCGACCTACCCTATAAAACTGTCCCATTAGTTAACCCCTTTAGTGAACCCCTTAAAAAATAAAAATAAAAACGAAGCAAAAAATAATGATTTATTATCATACCACCGAACAAGAAGTGCAATAACGCGCAATCAAAAAGACACATATAAATATCCATTGAACCGCTGAAAACGTCATCTTGTCACGCAAAAAACGAGCCACCATACAGCATCATCAGTGAAAAAATAAAAAAGTTATAGCTCGCAGAATAAACGATGTAAAAATAATAATTTTTTATAGAAAATAGTTTTCATTGCATAAAACCGCCAAAACATAAAAAAAGACAAAAATGAGGTATCCCTGTAACTGTACTGACTTGAAGAATAAAAGCACTTTATCAATTTTACCGCACGCGGAACAGTGTAAACGCACCCCCCAAAAGAAATTCATGAAACGCTGGTTCTTGTTCACTCTGCGTCCCAAAAATCGGAATAAAAAGCAATCAAAAAAGTCACTTGCCCGAAAATGGTACCAATAAAAACATCAACTTGTCCCGCAAAAAATAAGACCTCACATGACTCGGTGGGTCAAAATATGGAAAAATTATAGATCTCAATATGTGGTGATGCAAAAACTATTTTTACAATAAAAAGCGTCTTTTAGCCTATGACAGCTGACAAACATAAAAACCACCATAAATAGTAAATCAAACCCACTGTTATCACCTCCTTTGTTAGGGAAAATAATAAAATTAAAAGAAAATGTATTTATTTCCATTTTCCCCATTAGAGCTAGGGTTAGGGCTGAGATTAGGGGTGTGTTGTGGTTAGGGTTGGAGTTAGAATTGGGGGTTTCCACTGTTTGGGCACATTAGGTGCTCTCCAAATGCAACATGGCGTCAGATCTCAATTCCAGCCAATTCTGTGTTGAAAAAGTCAAATGGTGCTCCTTCCCTTCCAAGCTCTGCCATGCGCCCAAACAGTGGTTCCCCCCCACATATCAGGTATCAGCATACTCAGGACAAATTGCACAATAACTTTCGCAGTCCAATGTCTCCTGTTACCCTGGGTAAAGTAAAAAAAATGAACCTGAAGTATTTTTTGTGAAAAAAAGTTAAATGTTCATTTTGTTTAAAATATTCAAAAAATTCCTGTGATGCACCTAAAGGGTTAATAAACTTATTGAATGTGGTTTTGAGCACCTTAAGGGGTGCACTTTTTATAATGGTGTCACTTTTGGGCATTTTCTATCATATAGACCCCGCAAAGTGGCTTCAAATGTGATGTGGTCCATAAAAATAAAATGGTGTTGCAAAAATGAGAAATCGCTGGTCAATTTTTAACCCTTATAAAATTCCTAACTAAAAAAATTTTGGTTCCAAAATTGTGCTGCTGTAAAGTAAACATGTGGGAAATGTTACTTATCAAGTTTTTTGTGTGCTGTATCTCTGTGATTTAAAGGCATAAAAATTGGAAAATTGCAAAATTTTCGCCAAATTTCTGTTTTTTTCACAAATAAGTGCAAGTTATTTGAATGAATTTTTACCACTACCATGAAGCACAATATGTCACGAGAAAACAGTGTCAGAATCACCGGGATCCATGGAAGCGTTTCAGAGTTATTACCTCATAAAGGGACAGTGGTCAGAATTGTAAAAATTGGCCTGGTCATGAACGTGCAGACCACCCTTGGGGCTTAAGGGGTTAATGCAACCATGGCATCACTCAAAGGCCTGGTTTGGAGTCTCTGAGACTTGTTATGCACTACATGATATGTTAAAAGCCACTTATGAACTGTTTATTATTAACACATTTTCATCGAATGTGAATGATGCCTTTACCCTTAAGACCCCGTCTCATGGCCCATACAGTTAGGTGGGTCAATAGCCAGTTACAGACTCAAACAAAGTTTCATTATTTTCTCCAGCATAGTTTACGTTATGATGCCAATTACCTATTGAGTGTGAAAACAGATGCTGTGGTGACGCGACTGCGTCTGCAAGTGTTTATATATGAGAGAGAGAGACCGTGCAAAGAAAGATTATGCAAAAAAAGTAATGTTTATGTTTTTTACACCGTAAATCACCCAGTGAGCATAAAACTGGGTGTGCTGCAGCAAACGGGAGTGTATCCGAACGCACAGTTGTTTCCACCGCTCAATGAAATCGCTTAAAAAGGTGTTTCTCCATAAGTGGCTAACGGCCCATACATTTAGGTGGGTCATTAACCCTAAAGAGGGGAGTCTTTAACTGGCTAGGAGATATATAAAATTACACACACACCGCAAAGAAACACTGCACCAGAAAAATAAAGTTTGTTTTTTTAACACCATAAATCATCCAATAAGTGCAAAAATGGGCTATGCAGTGAATGGGAGCATATCTGCATGTACAGTTATTTCCACTGAGCAATGATATTGCTCACAAAGTGTTTCTTTAGAACTGGGTAATGGTACACGCTTTATAGGTGCTTGTGGTAAATGTTAAGCGAATAATAATATTTATTATTATTTCTTTATTTTTTCTTTATTATTAATATTTCATTTAGTTATTATTTATTTGTTTTTTATTTATTATTTAATAATTTAGTATTTAGGTATTTATTTTTTATTTATTGTTTGTTATTATTTATTATTTATTTAATGTTTAATATTATTATTTTTTTATTTATTACATTTATTAATTTATTATTATTTTATATTGTTATTGTTTTTATGTCCAGAGTTGGCTAACGGAGCATTACTTTTGAATGTGTGTTAGCCAGTTCTAGAATCGATTAAACAACTGCAAGGCAAGAGCTAAATTTAGTGCTAAAATTTCAGTGGTGCAGCAAGCTGTAGAACTGGCTAAGGCCAGTAGCCAAAACCTTGCCCCTTTGCCACCTCAACGAAAGAAAATTTGCACCACAAATATGCGAAAATGTACGTTTTTGCCCCAGAAACACTTTCAAAAGTGTAAACGGAGGCTGAAGAGTGAAAAGGAGCATAAACCAAGGCACAGTAGTTGAAAATACAGCAAAAACTGGGTTGCGGCAAGCGCACTCCCAACTTAGCTAGAATTGTACCTAGAGTCAGCCTACAGGATCACTTCGCGGGAGTACTGGAGGGCACATTCTATGGTGGCGTGGGAGCGTCCGGACCACCTGTAGGTCAAAAACACAATGTCTGCTAACGAGCACCAGAGAACAGGAAAAATCAAAGTGATCCTCATGTTAGCAATTCAATTCAATGTTAGATTTCTAGAGAACTTATTAATGTCCAAAAGAGCTTTAAAAATGTCAAATTTTTGAGCAGGTGAAAGGGAGATTTGTGCTTCTGATAAGACATAGATGGAGAAATTCCAAATGGGACAGTTTAGCATCACTTTTTGTTCCATTGGGGATATTTACTTCCTCTGATGTTTTCTTCTCACCCTCCTATGTTGTTTCTTGACATTGTCTGCGCTGCGGGTCTCCGATTGTAGATTGTATGATCCCAGATCAAGGTAGTAGAATCATCTGATAAATCCTCTGATGAGACATACGAATTGGAAGATGTCGCAGAGAGAGTTATGTTGGAAAAACTGGCATTCCATCCCTCCCTGTTATTATAATGTCTCTGATATTGTTTATTTTTCCAAATTGAAGTGTAAGATTTATTTTTCTTCCAGGAGTACACTTCACTGGATTCATAATCTCTGGTGTCTCACTCAAATTTATTCTTTTTCATACTTGAGATGAAGTCTTCTAGTGTCTGCAAATTTTTGAGCATAGCCTGATTAGCTCTGTTACACTCATCCAGTTGAGTATATGATTTAAGTGTTAAATGAATTTTAGTAATTTCATCCTTAAAATTAACAAGTTCAGTTCCTTCATGATTGACTCTTAGCTCCATTAATTTGATAGAGCAAGCAGTCAGGATGAAATTCCACTTATTTAAGAAAGCGTCCGTATATAAGAAGGTGAAATTTTTATTATTCCCCAAACCTCGAGAGATCATATTTGTAGAGATGTAGGATTTCATAAATGCAGAGTCCCATATTATGATATCTTCAGATTTTTTATTTTCTAATTCCTTCATGAGGCTGGCCGTGTTACTGTCCAGTGGATTCTCTATGGTGCCAGTTACATTTATTACAAATGGATGTAAACTTCTCCTACCGCTAAGTAGTACTATTTATATTTTTAAATCCATGCAATGTTGTACAATACATGAGTGCAGTTCATGGAAACATAATGCACGGTGGGAGCATTGACAGAATCAAAACGCAAGGGACGGAAAGGGAATGGGAGTCAGCTCACCACATCCAGGAGCACATTGCTGTATCAGGTGAAGCCAAATGAAGCCGTCCCAGTCCAGGAAAAGAATTAAATAAGAAGGAGGTCCTCCAACGGCAAATGTCCACTATATAAATTGATGTTCCAGTTGGAATTAAAAAAAGAAAATTGCTTGACTAAAAGGTTAGAGGTACATGTCCATCTGTTTGTACTTTCCACTCCATCCTATAGGGTTAAATTTTGCTGCAATTACCTATTCCCTATACAATTGACCTGTGTTGTGAGGGGGTGAGATATAACCGAATCCTGTTCTGTATGCTGTGATACACACCATGATTAAGGCATTTCACTGAAGTGCATTGGTTTCTACACATGCCTTCACCTTAGTTGACCAGTCTGTTATGAATGAGTCACCGTAGGAGGCAAAAACAGAAATACTAGCTAAGTCCAGAAAACCAGAGAAGTTGGCAGCTATCGGATTGCAGACCCCTGAACCTATCAACAACAACTAGCAGTAGCAGTGGGGGGTTCCTACGGTGCCCTAGACCCCTCGATCACAGCCGGAGAACTAAATAGCCTAAAGACAGAAAGGGAAATAGGGAAATCTAAACTGCCCCAGAGCAGACCCCAAGGCAATAGGCAGCCCCCAACGTATAATGACGGTGAAGCAAGATGAAAAAACACTCACACAGATAGAAAGATAGGCTGAGCAAATGATGGGGCCCAAGCTAACTAAATAGGACAGGATAGAAAAGCTGCGGTCTGTAATCCGCCAAAACCCTATCAACACAAGAGCCAACAGACTGATAGGGAAAAAAGCCCTGAAGACGCTAGGCTTCAAAAAGGCTATATCAGTGCTCAGGTATTTTCTGAAGACAGAGCAAAAAGGAATTCAGCTCACCCCAGCAGGGAATGGCAGAAATCCAGAAAAACAAGGCAAAACAAAACCAAAACACAAATGCAAAAAGCAGAGCAGAAAACTTAGCTTTTGAGGAGCAGGAATCAGACTGGTCTCCTAGAATCCCTCAGAGAAATCACCCGCAAGGCAGAAGGGCGTCAGCTGCCTTATATCTAGTCAGCAATTCCAGTCACCCAGTCATCATCATTCTGCTCAGGTGCTTGGTAATCAGCCTCACTACCTTCCTTCACCAGAAGAGGGAGTTCATCAGACCTCAATGGTGAAGGGGAAAATGAACTCACAACACCAGTCTTTATAATTCTTATTTTGATATAATAAAAGGTGACTATTTATTCCAACTGGAACATCAATTTATATAGTGGACATTTGCCGCTGGAGGACCTCCTTTTTTGATGCTAATAATAAGGTGCATGTTGCAGACCCTCCACCCTGCGCCTCTAATAACAGAGAAATAAACAGGACTCAACAATGGAGTTGAATAAAGTGAGAAACCTGAGGCTAAATGCCCGCGATCAGGAAGAGCAGAGTTTTGGACTCAGATCACCTACGCGGAGTCAAAAATGCTGTGTTCTACATTAGAATCACAGTGGATGGGATTTATAGCATTTCCATGCCCAATGTGCTCCTTTTTGACGCTGCATAAGCTCACCGGCGGTGCAGGTTTAAGAGCCGCAGCATGTCAATTTCAGCTGTGGAAATGCTAGTCTCCGCTAAAGAGATTTCCACAATGCAACGTTATTAGATTCAATAAATCCACATTGTTCACTGAACACATGCAGATTTATCTTCGTGATCGCAGTGTTTTGGAAACAGTAAAAATACGCTGCAAACAAAGCGCCGCTATATTCTGATCGTGGGCACGTAGCCTTATAGGCCAAATGCATAGAAGATTTTTTAGCTTTCTAATGACCCTATGCAGTACAGAATCATTGTGTGTAGAGGTCACTAAAGTAACACATGACTTTATTTCTTTTATTCTTTCCATCTGTCGATCTATTTGCAAAAAGGTGAAATAAAGCAACTAAAGTAGCTTATTTCTTTAAAATATGGGAAACATTGCAACATTTCAGATCTTCTATAGAGTCATTTTCAAGCTCTGTGATTTCCATAATGGCAGGAACTTTCCATGTTGGTGCTGCAATTTAAATGTAGAGAAGAGTATTTTCTCATATATATATTCTAGATATGTGTGTCTATTTAGAAAGATAGATATGGGATAGATAAGATCATTTCCCAACAATATGCAGCTATAACATATTTTCCCATTATCTATTGGATCCCATTCTTTAATAACCTACATTTTAAATGATGATTTTGTGACAACTTGGGTCTTTATTAGAGTAAAATTTGTCCAGTTTCTTGTGTAAAAATGTTAATGATGTACAACCCCATTTCCAAAAATTTGCAATGACTCCGCACTTTTTTGGAATTGGTGTTACGCTACATAATAATGGGAGCTGTGCTGTGCCAGACAGATGATCAATTTAGGGAATGACTTACATATTTGTAACCATCTCTAGTCCCCAGGGGACCAATGTACTCCCAATGTTTGATGGCCTCAGAATGTTCCTTATTGGCTTTCTGCTGTAAATCACTTTAATAAATCCCTGCAGATGGTCCTTTATAATCAGAGTTATCTACTAAATTCCGTATCGTCTGCATATCACTAATTGGCAGACGTCTGTTTTCACTCAGTCTTCCACCTCGTGTTTGACCTGATGCAAAGACTTCTCCCTTTGTCCGGCCATATTCTATTTTTAGTATTCAAAAATATTGAATACCATTTTGACCAATAGTGAGTCTCTCATTATTCTCCCAAAATGTGATGTTTATTGAATTCTTTAAGAATTACATTGCCCCAGATAGGAGAAAGTTCAAACCCCTCTTTTATTCCGCAAATTTGCCTTATCTTATGCCAGACACAAACTGTTTGTAGAAGTCAAGCATTTTTTCCACTATATTATCAAAAAGTTTTAATCTCCAATATTTAGTAAACTGTGCAATTCTCACTCTGTCAATGCACAGCCATCTCAACGTGTTGGGTGCTTCAGGTGGGGGGGCTAAAAAATAACCAAAAATAAATAGTGATCGGACCCAAAGAGTGGTCGTAAATGGCTGCACATCCAGTTGGAAGAATGTCTCAAGTGGGGTACCACAGGGCTCTGTCCTGGGCCCTGTATTGTTCAACATCTTTATCAACGATTTAGATGAAGGAATTGAGGGTAAACTGATTAAATTTGCTGATGACACAAAGCTAGGAGGGATAGCTAATACTAGAGAAGAGAGAGAGAGGATTCAAAAAGATTTAAATAAACTGGAGAAGTGGGCAGCAACTAACAGAATGGTTTTTAACAGGGAGAAATGCAAAGTACTACATCTGGGCAATAAAAATGGAAAAAGCATATATAGAATGGGAGGAATAGGGCTTAGTGACAGCACATGTGAAAAAGACTTGGGTATACTAATAGATCACAGACTGAATATGAGTCAACAATGTGATGCAGCAGCAAAAAAGGCAAATGCAATTGTTACGGAGTGTGTTTCGGATGGCAAAAAACAAGGAGAGCAACACGGAGTGGACCCTCTGGGTCACGGCCCCAGAGCCCCTGCGGACGAGCTGGACCAGGTGGAGCCACCCCCTATACAGGGAGTGTTAGGGGCAGGCCCACAAGGGATGGAACAGTGACAGCCGGAGCCAAAGGGACGACTGGGTGAGCACCAGAGGAACTAGGGTGGAGAGTCAGCGGAGCAGCGGCACGGGAGGTCAGTGGTAGGAGCCAGAAGGACGCAGAGACTTGGAGGGTTCGAAGCAGGTAGTGGCTGGAGGCTGCAAGAGAGGAAGCAGTTAAGAGAGGGCACGGACAAGGAGTTCACAGGGGCGCAAGCACACCGGGAAGGAGGCAGGGAAACGGAACAGCCAGAGTGGCGAACCCAGAAAGAGAACAGCAAAAGAAACCTAACTGAGCGGGGCTAGGAGGAGAAGCGTAGCAGGGCCTGAGAGCGTACAAAGCGCTGGCCAAAAGGACAGCAGCCCGGAACGATACACAGGCGTCTTACCTGGGGAGACGCCTGCCAGAAATAGGCGATGGGCGCCGCCATGTTGGGGGCGGAGCCACCGCATCACATGACGCCATCAGAGCTCCTCCGGCCAGAGGAGCTTGGGAGCGACGTCGGGGAGGCCGGAGGTCAGCAGCGGAGACGCGCCGGGGAGCGGGTGCGCGCCGGGAGGTGCGCACAGGACCCTGCAGGTGAGTATCAGCGGTGGCCGTGACAGCAATTCTAGGATGTATTAACAGAAGCATACAGTCTAGATCACGTGAAGTCATTATTTCCCTTTAGTCCTCTTTGGTCAGACCTCATCTGGAATATTGTGTCCAGTTTTGGGCACCACATTTTAAAAAAGACATCAACAAACTGGAGCAAGTTCAGAAAAGAGCAACCAGAATGGTGACCGGTCTGCAAACCCTGTCTTATGAGGAAAGGTTGCAGGATTTGGGATTGTTTAGTTTGTAAAAGAGAAGACTGAGAGGAGACTTAATAGCTGTCTACAAATATCTAAAGGGCTGTCACATTGTAGAAGGATCAACTTTATTCTCATTTGCACAAGGAAAGACTAGAAGCAATGGGATGAAACTTAATGGGAGGAGACACAGATCAGATATTAGAAAAAACTTTTTGACAGTTAGAGTGATCAATGAGTGGAACAGGCTGCCACGAGAAGTGGTGAGTTCTCCTTCAATGGAAGTCTTCAAACAGAGGCTGGACAGGCATCTGACTGGGATGATTTAGCGAATCCTGCTTTGAGCAGGGGGTTGGACCAGATGGCCCAGGAGGTCCCTTCCAACTCTACGATTCTATGATTCTATGATTCTAACCATCACAGAAATTCACTGGACGTTGTAAGAATTAAATCTTCATTCTCAGCTGTCTTTCCCTCCATACTAACTCTATAAATAATACATTAAAGATATTGAAGGCATTTCTGCTGTCCATTACAGTAAATATGAGAGAGTGTATAAAATAAGGGGGAGATTGGTAGAATTACATCAATAGTTATCTGCCAACATGGAAAGTTTATTTTTTCCACAACTGCATTTCCCTTCTCAATTTATCTACCAGGGACAATAAATTTAAGGTAATAAAATCAAATCAATGCAGGGTGAAACATTGATCTCTCCAGATATTTTACAGACCCTTCCTCAGCCACAATTTGTCTCCATCACATGTATGTATTGGGATTAGAGTTGAGCGATACCAGCCGATACTTGAAAATATCGGATCGGAATGGATCGGCCGATCTTAAAAAAAAGTATCGGTATCGCCGATTCCGATACCGGGAACCAATGCAAGTCAATGGGGCCAAAATATCGGAATTAAAAAAAAACCTTTCTTTCCTTGTAGGTTAATTCTACATGAAGAAAAACAACTAAGAATAATGTAGAATGTATTGTGGGAGGTGGAGGAGACATTAAAGCCATAGAGGTTTAGCCCAATCAAATGGAATAGCAGGAATTAAACTTTTTTTTTTAAAGATGTTAGGAGTTACAAAGATATTGACTATGTTAGCCTCATTTATATTTTGCCAGACATGTATGTCTTCTTCTTCTACTTCCTTTTTTTACATTCTTCTTCTTCTTCTTCTACTTCCTTTTTTTACATTCTTCTTCTTCTTCTTCTACTTCCTTTTTTTACATTCTTCTTCTTATTCCTTTTTTTACATTCTTCTTCTTCTTCTTCTACTTCCTTTTTTTACATTCTTCTTCTTCTTCTTCTTCTTCTTCTTCTTCTTCTTCCTTTTCTTACATTCTTCATATTCTTCTTATTCAACAATTATTATTCTACATATTCAGCTTCTTCATCTTCTTCCTATTCTTCTTCATCATATTCTTGTTTGTGTCAGGCATTCCTGTAGTTGTTATCTAGAAAAGTTAGAAGTTTACACCTTCCGTTCTGCCTGTCACAAAAGATTTACAACAGGATTTGTCCGCGTTCAGTTTGGCCTGCAGAAGCAGGCCTTTTCCAGGGGCACCACGAGGAGGAACGGACTCACCCCCATACACTGCTTAGTCTTCTTCTGCTTATAAATAAGATAATATCATTTGCTCAGAGTATTAGTCTTATGCTTAATGTTCTTCTGCTTTGTTTTTTTTATGCTTCTTTGTCTTCTCTCTCTTGTTGTTCTGCATCTTGGTGGTTGTCTTCCTGTTCTTTGTCCTCTTGAACCAGCTGACGGTACTGGCACCCGGAGGGGCAGCAGAAGGAACAAGAGCCAATGGCACTACCGAGGACCAGCTGACGGTGCTGGAACCCGGTTACTAAGCAGGAGGTACCTGTGCTACAAAGCACTACCAAGGACCAGCAGACGTTGCCGGAACTCGGATACCGAGATGGAGGCACCTAGGCCAAAGGCTCTGACGAGAACCAGCTGACGGTGCTGGAACCCGGAGGGGTAGCATAAGCTGCAAGAGCAAATGGAAATAGCGAGGACCAGCTGACAGTGCTGGCACCCGGAGGGGCAGCAGAAGGAATAAGAGCCAATGGCACAACCGAGGACCAGCTGACGGTGCTGGAACCCGGTTACTAAGCAGGAGGTACCTGTGCTACAAAGCACTACCAAGGACCAGCAGACGTTGCCGGAACTCGGATACCGAGATGGAGGCACCTAGGCCAAAGGCTCTGACGAGAACCAGCTGACGGTGCTGGAACCCGGAGGGGTAGCATAAGCTGCAAGAGGAAATGGAAATAGCGAGGACCAGCTGACAGTGCTGGCACCCGGAGGGGCAGCAGAAGGAATAAGAGCCAATGGCACAACCGAGGACCAGCTGACGGTGCTGGAACCCGGTTACTAAGCAGGAGGTACCTGTGCTACAAAGCACTACCAAGGACCAGCAGACGTTGCTGGAACTCGGATACCGAGATGGAGGCACCTAGGCCAAAGGCTCTGATGAGAACCAGCTGACGGTGCTGGAACCCGGAGGGGTATCAGAAGTTACCCCTGAAAAGCAAAGTTGGCATGCCGCAAGCTGGCCGCAGTTACCGAATCACACAGTCCTACAGGGGGTGCTTGTCCTACTGGCACTATGGAACAAACCTTTCTTACCAGAACCCGCAGTCCACATAGGAAGCACCTAAACTGCTGGCACCCTAGCCTCGGCTAACCCAACCGCAACACGACATGGCAACTTGGGGTGGCAAACTGACATTGACACTTCCCGGAAACAGCAGGCAGGGCTGGAACCAAGCTGGGCAGGAGGGAGTACCCGTGCCAAAGTCAGTTATGAGCAGCAACTGGCGATGTTGGAGCCCAGGACAAGCACTTAGCAGGCTGAGGCCTGATGTGCTGTCAATTGGGAGGCAGCAGGACAGATTGCCATCAAAACAGCAGGGGAACAGCTGACGTTACTGAACCCCACAAACACAGGAGCTAGTGTTTTACTCTGTGAAGACGGCACTTCCGAGCAACAACTGGCTGTGTTGAAGCCCAGGGACAAGCACGGAGCAGGCTTAGGCTGCATTGAAGAAATTTTAAGATCGGTTGTAGACTACTAATTTGAACCAAGCTCCACTTAGGCCTGTGGATTCACTGATTTTCGTATTTCCCCTGTCCTCCAACCCCGCCAGTTACAGCTCCGAAGTGGCGTCTGCACAATCCACACTTGTTCCTGTGTTACAGGTGTTCAGTCCGGTCAGTTAATCCCCTGATGTGTGTCCGGCAATGTCGCCTGCTCTGTCCACATTCCGATAATGGGAATGTGGACAGAGCAGGCGACATTGCCGGACACACATCAGGGGATTAACTGATCGGACTGAACACCTGTAACACAGGAACAAGTGTGGATTGTGCAGACGCCACTTCGGAGCTGTAACTGGCAGGGTTGGAGGACAGGGGAAATACGAGAGACAGTGGAGCCACAGGCCTAATTGGAGCACGGTTAAAAATCAGTAGTGGTACGACTGTGTAGGCAGCAGGAGACTTTGCCATCCACACAGCAGGGGATCAGCTGACATTACTGAACCCCACTGAGACACGGGAGCAAGTATCTCTTTCCGTGTGGACGGCACTTCCGAACTACAACTGGCTGTGTTGAAGCCCAGGAAATAGGAGGGTGTAGGCAGAGGCCTACTGTATTTTGAATGAGTTTACAGCAGGAGAGACTGCCATCCACACAGCAGGGGATCAGCTGACGTTACTGAACCCCACTGAGACACGGGAGCAAGTATCTCTTTCCGTGTGGACGGCACTTCCGAACTACAACTGGCTGTGTTGAAGCCCAGGAAATAGGAGGGTGTAGGCAGAGGCCTACTGTATTTTGAATGAGTTTACAGCAGGAGAGACTGCCATCCACACAGCAGGGGATCAGCTGACGTTACTGAACCCCACTGAGACACGGGAGCAAGTATCTCTTTCCGTGTGGACGGCACTTCCGAACTACAACTGGCTGTGTTGAAGCCCAGGAAATAGGAGGGTGTAGGCAGAGGCCTACTGAATTTTGAATGAGGTGACAGCAGGAGAGACTGCCATCCACACAGCAGGGGATCAGCTGACGTTACTGAACCCCACTGAGACACGGGAGCAAGTGTCTCTTTCCGTGTGGACGGCACTTCCGAACTACAACTGGCTGTGTTGAAGCCCAGGAAATAGGAGGGTGTAGGCAGAGGCCTACTGAATTTTGAATGAGGTGACAGCAGGAGAGACTGCCATCCACACAGCAGGGGATCAGCTGACGTTACTGAACCCCACTGAGACACGGGAGCAAGTATCTCTTTCCGTGTGGACGGCACTTCCGAACTACAACTGGCTGTGTTGAAGCCCAGGAAATAGGAGGGTGTAGGCAGAGGCCTACTGAATTTTGAATGAGGTGACAGCAGGAGAGACTGCCATCCACACAGCAGGGGATCAGCTGACGTTACTGAACCCCACTGAGACACGGGAGCAAGTATCTCTTTCCGTGTGGACGGCACTTCCGAACTACAACTGGCTGTGTTGAAGCCCAGGAAATAGGAGGGTGTAGGCAGAGGCCTACTGTATTTTGAATGAGTTTACAGCAGGAGAGACTGCCATCCACACAGCAGGGGATCAGCTGACGTTACTGAACCCCACTGAGACACGGGAGCAAGTGTCTCTTTCCGTGTGGACGGCACTTCCGAACTACAACTGGCTGTGTTGAAGCCCAGGAAATAGGAGGGTGTAGGCAGAGGCCTACTGTATTTTGAATGAGTTTACAGCAGGAGAGACTGCCATCCACACAGCAGGGGATCAGCTGACGTTACTGAACCCCACTGAGACACGGGAGCAAGTATCTCTTTCCGTGTGGACGGCACTTCCGAACTACAACTGGCTGTGTTGAAGCCCAGGAAATAGGAGGGTGTAGGCAGAGGCCTACTGAATTTTGAATGAGGTGACAGCAGGAGAGACTGCCATCCACACAGCAGGGGATCAGCTGACGTTACTGAACCCCACTGAGACACGGGAGCAAGTATCTCTTTCCGTGTGGACGGCACTTCCGAACTACAACTGGCTGTGTTGAAGCCCAGGAAATAGGAGGGTGTAGGCAGAGGCCTACTGAATTTTGAATGAGGTGACAGCAGGAGAGACTGCCATCCACACAGCAGGGGATCAGCTGACGTTACTGAACCCCACTGAGACACGGGAGCAAGTATCTCTTTCCGTGTGGACGGCACTTCCGAACTACAACTGGCTGTGTTGAAGCCCAGGAAATAGGAGGGTGTAGGCAGAGGCCTACTGTATTTTGAATGAGTTTACAGCAGGAGAGACTGCCATCCACACAGCAGGGGATCAGCTGACGTTACTGAACCCCACTGAGACACGGGAGCAAGTGTCTCTTTCCGTGTGGACGGCACTTCCGAACTACAACTGGCTGTGTTGAAGCCCAGGAAATAGGAGGGTGTAGGCAGAGGCCTACTGTCTTTGTAATGCGGAGACAGCAGGAGAGACTGCCATCTCCACAGCAGGGGAACAGCTGGCAGTGCTGAACCCCACTAACACTTGAACGAATGTGTTTGGCTCTGTGGAGACGACACTTCTGAACACCAACTGACGCTGTTGGAGCCCAGGATTAGGCGAGGAGCAGGCTGGGGCCTACTGGATTTTGGCAGGTGAAGGCAGCAGGAGACTTGCCATCTCCACAGCAGGGGAACAGCTGGCAGTGCTGAACCCCACTAACACTTGAACGAACGTGTTTGGCTCTGTGGAGACGACACTTCTGAACACCAACTGACACTGTTGGAGCCCAGGATTAGGCGAGGAGCAGGCTGGGGCCTACTGGATTTTGGCAGGTGAATGCAGCAGGAGACTTGCCATCTCCACAGCAGGGGAACAGCTGGCAGTGCTGAACCCCACTAACACTTGAACGAACGTGTTTGGCTCTGTGGAGACGACACTTCTGAACACCAACTGACGCTGTTGGAGCCCAGGATTAGGCGAGGAGCAGGCTGGGGCCTACTGGATTTTGGCAGGTGAAGGCAGCAGGAGACTTGCCATCTCCACAGCAGGGGAACAGCTGGCAGTGCTGAACCCCACTAACACTTGAACGAATGTGTTTGGCTCTGTGGAGACGACACTTCTGAACACCAACTGACGCTGTTGGAGCCCAGGATTAGGCGAGGAGCAGGCTGGGGCCTACTGGATTTTGGCAGGTGAAGGCAGCAGGAGACTTGCCATCTCCACAGCAGGGGAACAGCTGGCAGTGCTGAACCCCACTAACACTTGAACGAATGTGTTTGGTTCTGTGGAGACGACACTTCTGAACACCAACTGACGCTGTTGGAGCCCAGGATTAGGCGAGGAGCAGGCTGGGGCCTACTGGATTTTGGCAGGTGAAGGCAGCAGGAGACTTGCCATCTCCACAGCAGGGGAACAGCTGGCAGTGCTGAACCCCACTAACACTTGAACGAATGTGTTTGGCTCTGTGGAGACGACACTTCTGAACACCAACTGACGCTGTTGGAGCCCAGGATTAGGCGAGGAGCAGGCTGGGGCCTACTGGATTTTGGCAGGTGAAGGCAGCAGGAGACTTGCCATCTCCACAGCAGGGGAACAGCTGGCAGTGCTGAACCCCACTAACACTTGAACGAATGTGTTTGGTTCTGTGGAGACGACACTTCTGAACACCAACTGACGCTGTTGGAGCCCAGGATTAGGCGAGGAGCAGGCTGGGGCCTACTGGATTTTGGCAGGTGAAGGCAGCAGGAGACTTGCCATCTCCACAGCAGGGGAACAGCTGGCAGTGCTGAACCCCACTAACACTTGAACGAATGTGTTTGGTTCTGTGGAGACGACACTTCTGAACACCAACTGACGCTGTTGGAGCCCAGGATTAGGCGAGGAGCAGGCTGGGGCCTACTGGATTTTGGCAGGTGAAGGCAGCAGGAGACTTGCCATCTCCACAGCAGGGGAACAGCTGGCAGTGCTGAACCCCACTAACACTTGAACGAATGTGTTTGGCTCTGTGGAGACGACACTTCTGAACACCAACTGACGCTGTTGGAGCCCAGGATTAGGCGAGGAGCAGGCTGGGGCCTACTGGATTTTGGCAGGTGAATGCAGCAGGAGACTTGCCATCTCCACAGCAGGGGAACAGCTGGCAGTGCTGAACCCCACTAACACTTGAACGAATGTGTTTGGCTCTGTGGAGACGACACTTCTGAACACCAACTGACGCTGTTGGAGCCCAGGATTAGGCGAGGAGCAGGCTGGGGCCTACTGGATTTGGGCAGGTGAAGGCAGCAGGAGACTTGCCATCTCCACAGCAGGGGAACAGCTGGCAGTGCTGAACCCCACTAACACTTGAACGAATGTGTTTGGCTCTGTGGAGACGACACTTCTGAACACCAACTGACGCTGTTGGTGCCCAGGATTACGCATGCCGCATGCAGAGGCCAATGGGCAGCGGTTTTTATGGAGGTTGTGGACTACTACTGATTCTAACCATGCTCCACTTAGGCCTCTGGCTCCACTGTCTCTACTATTTACCCTGGCCTCCAACCCCGCCAGCTACATCTCTGAAGTGGCGTCAGCACAATCTACACTTGTTCCTGTGTTACTGGTGCTCAGTCCCATCAGTTGATCCCCTGATGTTTGTCCGGCAAGTTCGCCAGCTCTGTCCTCATTCCCACTACTGGTTATGGGAATGTGGACAGAGCAGGAGACCTTGCCGGACACACATCAGGGGATAAACTGATGGGACTGAGCCACAGGAACACAGGAACAAGTGTAGATTGTGCTGACGCCACTTCAGAGATGTAGATGGCGGGGTTGGAGGTCAGGGGAAATAGTAGAGACAGTGGAGCCAGAGACCTAAGTTGGGCACGGTTAAAAATCAGTAGTGGTTTGAATGTTGATGGAGCTGGTGACTCTGCCGTCCACACAGCAGGGGATCAGCTGGCATTACTGAACCCCAGTAACACAGGAGCTAGTGTGTTTCTCTGTGCAGACGACACATCTGAGCGACAACTGGCTGTGTTGAAGCACAGGGATTATAGTTCAGGTGGTAGAAAAATGAACACACCAGCAGACCTGGATACAGTTGCCAACCACTAATTTAGTCTGTAAGAGGAATGGCAAAGTCTTTGGAGATCCAGGCCTTGTTCATTTTCAGAAAAGTCAGCCGGTCAACATTATCGGAAGATAGTCGCGTGCGACGGTCTGTTAGTACACCACCTGCGGCACTAAAGACACGTTCCGATAATACACTGGCAGCAGGGCAAGCCAGCACCTCCAATGCATACTGGCTAAGCTCTGGCCATGTATCCAGCTTAGAGACCCAAAACTTGAAGGGGGAAGAGCCATCTGGGAGTACAGCGACAGGGCAAGACATGTAGTCTGACACCATCTGACGGAAGCGTTGCCTCCTGCTGACTCGAGGCGTCGCTGATGGTGTAGACAATTGTGGTGGACACACAAAACTTTGCCACATTTGGGCCATAGTGGTCTTGCCTTGTGCTGCGGCACTGCCTCTGCTCCCTCTTTGTGCAGAGTTTCCTCCACTGCCTCGACGCACAGAGCTGCTTTGTAAAGCACTTGCAACAATGCTGTCGGGTGGAATGGAAAACATTATGGACTGCACCAGTGACTCTTCGTACTCCCGCATTTTACGCTCCCGGTTCAACGTTGGTATGAGCCTTTGTACGCTGTCCCGGTAGCGAGGATCTAGGAGGGTGTACACCCAATAATCAGCCGAGACGAGAATGTGGGCGATGCGGCGGTCGTTTCTCAGGCACTGCAGCATGAAATCAACCATGTGCTGCAGACTCCCAACTGCCAAAGAACCGCTGTCCCCTGTTTGAGGCGTGACCTCGACCTGCTCTGCATCACCCCACCCTCGCTGTACATACTGAGTAGAGGTTTGTGTACCTCCCTCCTCTGGAGAGATGTCTTCCTCCTCCATCGACTCCTCCTCATCCTCCTCACAAAGTGTCCCCTGCCTAGGCCTTTGTGAGGAAACACGTAGCGCAGACTGTCCAGAAGCAGATGGCATTTGGGACTCCTCATCCTCCACCTCTTCTGAAACCTCATCCCTTAGTGCTTGCAGTGTTTGTTGAAGCAGGCAGATAAGGGGGACAGTCATGCTGACTAGTGCATCATCTGCACTCGCCATCCGCGTGGATTCATCGAAGGCACGCAAAACGAGGCAGATGTCCTTCATAGAGGCCCACTCAATGGTGCTGAAGTGTGAACGGCGCACAGTGCGACTTGTTTGCGCCTGATGCAGCTGGTACTCCATGACTGCTGCCTGCTGCTCACACAACCGCTCCAACATATGTAACGTTGAATTCCACCGGGTGGGTAGGTCACATATGATGCGATGTTCTGGAAGGCCAAATCGTCGCTGCAGAGCAGCGAGGCGCGATCTTGCCGTGCTGGAACGTCGCAAGTGAGCGCACTCTATGCGGACCTTGTGCAACAGTGCATCAAGATCCGGATAGTCCCTCAGAAAGCTCTGCACGACCAAGTTAAGAACATGTGCCAGACATGGGATGTGTGTGAGGTTGCCTAGGCCAAGAGCTGCCACCAGATTTCGGCCATTGTCACACACTACCAAGCCCGGCTGGAGATTCGCTGGCCCAAACCACACATCGCTCTCCAGCTTGATAGCATTCCAGAGCTCCTGCGCTGTGTGGCTTCGATTCCCCAAAGAAATTAATTTGAGTACAGCCTGTTGACGTTTGGCCACGGCTGTGCTCATATCGGTCGTAACAGGCTCCTGCTCTGCTGTTTCTGAGGAACTTGAGTAGGAGGAGGAGTCTATGTGTACAGACTGGAGTCCTGCAATCCGTGGCGTTGGAAGAACACGTACAGCGCCACTCTCCAGATCCGTACCCGGCTCCACAACATTGACCCAGTGGGCAGTGAGGGAAAGGTATCGTCCCTGTCCATGGTTACTGGTCCACGCATCGGTGGTCAGGTGGACCTTGCTACTAACGGCGTTTAGTAGCGCATGTTTTATTTTGCCCTCAACATGTTTCTGCAGGGCAGGGACGGCTCGCCTGCTGAAATAAAAGCGGCTGGGCACGTTGTATTGGGGGACTGCCAATGCCATTAAGTCCCGGAAGGTGTCAGTGTCCACCAGCCTGAATGACAGCATTTCAACTGCCAGAAGTTTGGCAATGCCAGCATTCAGAGACTGTGCTCGGGGATGGTTTGCCGAGTAAGGGCGCCTTTTATCCCATGCCTGTGCTACCGATGGCTGTGATGGATGGGAACGTGCTGTTATGGGTGGAATCTGACAGGGTCTCCGGACAACAGTGGCAGAGGTTCTTCCTTGGCGATCCTGTGAGGAAGCCGAACCAGCAGTGTGTGAGCTGGAGGAAGAGGGCCCAACACGAACTGAAGAGGTGGTAGGTGGTGCTGTACGTTGGCCTACGTCTTGAGGGTGTCTATGCAACTCCAACTCGTGCTTGGTGCGCACATGTTTCCACATATTTGTGGTATTGAGGTTGCTGACATTTCTCCCTCTTTTGACTCTCTGATGACACAGCTTGCATTTGACAAAGCAAATGTCATCTGCAACTGTGTCAAAAAAGGACCACGCACTGCAACTCTTGTGAGCGCCCGGTTTGCCTTTGGAAGGAGGAATGCTCCTAACGGGTGCCGAAGTGGAGGGTACAGGCAACCAAGTCTTCCCCCTCCCTCTGCCTCCTGTTTTGGCCGGTAGGGGAATCTCTTCCTCCGAGCTGCTCCCACCACCTTCCTGTTGCTCACGCCATGATGGGTCAAGGACCTCATCATCTTCCCTCCCCTCTTCAAACAGCTGCTTCTCCGGGGTTGTCTCGCCAGCACCGTACGCACCAGAAAGTGGCAACTGAGTCTCGTCATCATCTGATGCGTACTGAGGTGTGCTGACCATAGGCACTGGCCCACTCGCCTCTTCAGATTCAGAGGGACAAAGAAGTTGCGCATCACTGCATACTCCCTCTTCTTCACATTCAGGAATGCTGCTTGGCTGGCCCCCTCTTTCCAAGCCAACAGATTCCGAGAACAGAAGTAGAGATTGTGATGGCTCCTGTCCATGTCTCTCTGACTGCCTGGGCACTTTGGCAGGTGGTGAAGAGACAGATGGTTGCTCTTCGGTGCTCTGACCCTGAGAGGATGCGGAAGTAATTGAAGTCGATGCGTTAGCTGCCATCCATCCGACAACGGCTTCAATTTGTTCCTCCCGCAGCAGTGGGGTACGTTGAGGTCCTACAAAGCTGCGCATAAAGGACTGTTGCCTGCTAAAACTGGGGGATGCTGATCCACTGGTGCCCGCAGCAGGCCCAGAATCCCCACGTCCTCTACCTGTAGAATCCCCACGTCCTCTCCCTGCAGAATCCCCACGTCCTCTCCCTGCTGAAACTCCACGCCCACGCCCACGCCCCCGCGCCTTACTCCCTGCCTTCTTCATCTTGCAAGACTGCTTAAGATAGGCAAAAAAGGACAAAGGGGGGCCTTAGTGTGCTTATTCCTGAACAGCTGGTTACAGGTACAAGAAACACTAATTTTATGAAGTGTGTGTGTGTGGACTAGACTTTAATAGGAGCTGATGTGGCCTACACAAGTTCAAAATGTAGTGTTTGGTGAACTTTTTATGTGGTTTCTTTGTTTGAAACAAACTCAAAGTATGAGAACAAAGAATTGAAACTGATAGTATCACCAACTTTTTGGAGCTATTACAATGCAGGCAGGTAACCTACAATGCAAAAGATGAGGCTCCAAAAAAATTGGGTAATACTAATCTGGCTGCGCCGGCAGGGCACAAGCCAGAAAAAAAGGCTCCTCTATCTACTCCTATATAGTGTTTGCAACCAACCAATGTTGATGGATACGGATGGATGCACACTAATAGGAGAAGAAAAAATGAGCTGCACTCAGAGACAAATATGTGTGAGGCAGTGACGCACGTTGAGCGTCCTACAACCAGACGTAGCTGCAGGACACTCTACTCAGCGTGAGCTGCACTCACACACAGTCAGAGACCTCTCAGACAGCCGTCAACAGTGCAGCTAAGTGGGCACTGGCACTGACAGGCTGCAGAAAGGCTCCGCTGTGTACTCCTATATAGTGTTTGCAACCACCGTAGATGGAGACGGATGGATGCACACTAATAGAAGAAAAAATGAGCTGCACTCAAATAAAAATATGTGTGAGGCAGTGACGCACGCTGAGCGTCCTACAGCCAGACGCAGCTGCAGGACACACTACTCAGCGTGAGCTGCACTCACACACAGTCAGAGACCTCTCAGACAGCCGTGAACAGTGCAGCAAAGTGGACACTAGCACTGAAAGGCTGCAGAAAGGCTCCGCTGTCTACTACTAGTGTTTGCAACCAACGTATATGGATACGGATGGAAGCACACTAGATTGAAATTATTTAAAAAATGCAGCTCAAAAAATAAAAGATGTATGAGGCAGCAGTGATCACACTGGGTGGCCTACAGCCTGACGTGGCTGCAGGACCCACTCCACAGCGTGAGCTGCACTCACACAGCCCTTGCAGACAGCTGTGAAAACAGCGCTGCTAGGGAAAAGCAAGCTACAGTGGTGGTTTATGTAGCCTGGATAAAGCACAATATTGTTTTTAGAATCGCTATTTCTAACTGTCCCTCACAGTCTTCTACAGCAGCCTGTCCCTAACTGAATTCACAGCAGAGTGACCAGAAATGGCGGCTGCGGTGGCTTTTATAGTGCATCATGACATCATTTCGGCAGCCAATCACAGCCATGCCAATAGTTAACATGCCTACATGCCTAACAGGATGTGCCCACACTTCGGAGGATTCCCATTGGCTTAATCAAAGCAAGCAGGCTCATAGCATGATGGGAACTTCCTATTCCGATTCCGATCCCGGAATCCGATATGAAAAAAGTATCGGAATTAAGTATCGGAATTCCGATACCGCTGATATCGGCCGATACCCGATACTTGCGGTATCGGAATGCTCAACACTAATTGGGATACAAGCAGATTTAGCCTAATTGATTACCAGATCCAGATCGGACCAAATGTTCTCTATGTCTCCTACAGACACCATTAGTCTCAAGAAGAAATAATATCAGCTTATAATCCCATCATTTCATTTTCACTTACATAGTTAAAACCCTGGTATCATTATACTGCATAATCAGCGATGCTAAAGGTTCCAGCAATATTACAAATAATAATGGGGAAAGGGGACACCTCTGGTGAGGACATGATTGTACAATTAAGTGGTTAAAAATACAGTAGTGTGGAAAAATATTGGGCATGTGTGGAGAAAAACCTCTAAAATAAGATTAAAAAGTGTAAATAGATTTTTTAATTAATAAAACACGATTACACAAAACATAAGTTTAAATTACATCAATATTTAATGACCGCCCTTTGTCTTCTTCAGCTCGTCTAGGTATTTTTCACTTGCACACAGATTTTGAAGGAGTTCGGTTGGGAGGTTTATCCAAACATCTCAGAGATCTAACCACAGATTTTCAGATTGTGTTGCTTGTGCAAATCTTTGTTTGTACATGGCCAGGTAGGCAAATGAGCAGCTGCTGCCTGCTTTCTGTCCATATCAGGTTTTCTTCTCCTTACCATCAAGCTGTAGAGGAGTCAACTAGATGGTGACATAGCAAGTATGGCTGAAAAAAGTCCTTCAATTTCAGCTTTTAAAAACTTGCTGTTTAGGTCAAGAGAAAGGAAAAAGCAAACCCAGAGGACTCAATGTCAGATTATCTTCATATCATAGCGTAAAGCTTCCTTCATGGATGGTACTTGCATGGGGCTGATTGTTATCAGTCTAATACTCTGTAAGAAAAGAAATATACATGTCAAAATAAGATACTCATGTATATGCAGAATACTGGGAGATATAACGATAAGGTGTAAAGTGGGCAAGTGTGTTACTGGGTAGTGATCACACCATGGATGTCCCTACTTATTTTACTTACAAGTGTTCCATCTGAATGGTGGGTCAGATCTGCCGGACACAACCTCACTCCAGGAAATAGAGGAGAAGAAAGGGTGGGTTCTGAAGTACGATGTTATGGCATACCGGAAAAAAGGATTTTTGCACAGAAGCTAAAAAAGAATTGAGACCATTAGTCATTACATCATGTATCAAGTTATTACACAAAATTTATGTACTGTCGACATTTTCTTTTATCTCTCGTTATCCTCCATAATCCGTCTTCGTATAATTCTACTCACCCCATCTATGAGGTCAACAGCATCAAAGCAGATCCCGAGTGCATAATGCGGAACATCCTCCTCCAGAGACTGGCGGTACTCCTCCAGTGATCCTCGGCTATAAAATGGCTGATGACCAACAGCCATTATATATAGGATCACGCCTAAGGAAAAGGAGTCGGCTAGATGGTTATAACCTTGACCATCCATTACCTGTTGGAAAATAAGATAGGAGATGAGCTGACTATACCATTAAGGAGTTCTGCACACACTCAGTCAGGACCGGTCTGTGATTAGATATGAGCAGGATATATTGGGATCAGATTGCACCTCAGTCCTACTATTGGCACTAATCATACAGGGATGTTCCTTACCTCGGGTGCCATGTATCCCTTTGAGCCAACAAAGTTCTTCAATATCACTCCCTGAAACACATTTATGGCTGATAAGCCAAAGTCAGAGATTTTTATGTGTCCGTTGTCATCAATAAGAATGTTCTCTGGCTTCAGGTCGCTGCAAGAGGAAAGAGCAGACATTGATTGTCAGAATAAGTCATGAAAATAATTTTCAACAATAGATACGATACTATTGATACCGAAGGAAATTACAGCATCACAGCAACAGAACATAGACATGAATTACAACATAACAGCAGGATTTTTCAGGTATAATCTCATACATTCCTATTCATGACCGGTCAGTAAGATATACCATTAGAAAGCCAATGTAAGGAGACAGAGGGGACAGATTTATGAAAATGAACTGATTACCAATGTATGATGCCATGTTCATGCAGGAATTGGAGGCCGCATACCATCTCTGCTGCAAAAAGCCTGTGTAGTAGAAAGTAGAGGATGGATCAGTGGTTACATACAAGGACTTCAATGTACAGGCGCATGATTGTCAGAGTACAGTATAAGACTTCTACCTTGTTGTCTGAATATTAAACGGCATCCAATGTGTCATGTGGTTGAACAGGTCTCCTCTGACCATATAGTCCATACCAATTAAATAATCATCTGGTGTCTCCGCAAATGCCCGCAGTGACATTAAGTAACGGCACCCGGTGGCAATTTTCATAATCTCTAATTCTTTGTACACTTTCTCCTTTTTACGCTGTTTTTTTGCCATTATTTTTACAGCCACAAGTTCCTCAGTGACTGGGTGTGATGCCAAGACTACCTGGAGGAAAATCAGAAGAGATCAGAACAAACTGCCATATATTATATGAATCTGTGTAATGGATCACTACAGTGAATATGTATGTCCCTCCGGTGTATCTGGTGCAGGATACATTGGGGAACACTGTTGAGGATAAATCAGCACTTACTTCTCCAAATCCACCCTCACAGAGCTCTTTACAGAAGGAAAAGGTTGACAGGTCAATAGGATTTTTCGGGTTGAATGGTAAAGTACTGCATCTGGCATCACCATCCTCTTGAGCTGGCATGTCTGCTGTGTTAGAGGTCATCATTTGGCTTCCAACTGCAGGGATTATACAAGGTTTATTAATTTTATTTGAATCTCCAAATTTTCACCCAATAATAAATAAATATAATTAGCCTATTTGGTTTCACTACATCTGAATAAGTACAAAAATGTATAATTAATCCAATAAACCAAACCATACACACTGAAATGAGAAAAAAAATCTAAACCCCAGAAGTGTTTTTTTCTAAGTCGTCACATGCACCAAAAAATGCAATAAACAGAGATCCCTATGTCCTGCCAGTCCAGAAAAGGTATCAATACAATCTACAACTCAACACACAAAAAAACAAAATCAAGCCTTCACACAGCTCTATCAATTTGATGAAATAAATGTTACAGTGTCTCAGAATATGGCGACACAAATCAATTTTACTTTTATATATTCAAAACTCCTAATTTTCAATCAACATTTAAGTAAAGAAATTCATACGTGTTTGTCACTAGCACAGATGTAACTGACATGAAGAATCATTTTGTGATGTCTGTACAACTAAATTAACACTGGAAAGAAAATTCCATGACGGAAAATTTTTTTCCCAATAAATTTACCCTCATTGGTCTTATATTTTCACCCATAGAAAAAGTATTTATGAGAGCACCGGTCTGTGGACTTAGCCTCAGGATTAGACAAAGAATTCATATAGTGCACATGTCATTGGGTGTTGGGATGTGCTGCAGAAGACTGAAGAAGATGAAAATCTGCAGAGATGAGTTGTGGATGTGAAACATCATCATGGTATCTGGTCACGATGAAAAGAAAAAGATCTACTCAGAGAAAATGTCACCTAGAAGGTGGCTGGGGGTAAATGGTTATGTGTGAAAATGTCTTATCAGTATTGTGGCTCCTGTATGGTCTAAATACAACAACTCCCAGTATCTCCTTAACTTTGTTAAGTACATACTTTGAATTGGAGGTGAATGCAATACAATCCTATATAGGGCTAACTTTCCATTACAATTGGATGCTGTGCTAAGCACGGTTCTTGTACTCGAGTACTTATGGTGGTTCTGGGGATGTATTCCAGTGCTGATGACTTCTTAGTGATATATTCATGTACTGATATTGTATCTATTTTCTGATGATAGTTCTATTGCTGTATTCAAGTACTGATGATGGTTCTGGTGGCATTTATATACCGATGATGATTCATGTACTGTTGATAGTTCTGGTGTTTATTTATGGACTTTTGATGATTTTAGTTTTGTACTCATAGCGATGATGGTTGTGGTGATTAATTCATCACTAGAATCATCATAACTACATCAACAGAGCCACCATCATTACAGGAATACATCACCAGCACTAGAACAGCCATCAGTTTTGTTGCATGTCAGAAGCAAAAACCATCAGATATATCACTTTATAATGAAGTCTGTGTAGTTTACATTGAGGTATACGCCAAATGCTGGATACCGTATATGAAATTAGACTGCTTCTATTATAGTTAAGCTATATTACTTTCCATGACTGCCCATGAATGAGATATAAATTATAGAATGTCAGCCATAAATATCACTGTTTGTCCCTTGTATTGTGTAAATGGTCTGCAGACAATGATTCTACATTACATTTGGAAATTGTGCTCCCTGTTACGCCTCACCCCTGAAGTACCCCACATTTTTTGAATGAACCTTTCCATGAAGTTATTGACATGAAAGAAAAGGTCAAAGGTAAGATAATTCTAAATAGTTAATACAGAAGTGTTTGCATATAAATATTTTTTACATTTTTGGTGCTTAAGACAAATTTGAAATTTAGAATCTATGCCAGGTGTAATGTTACTAGAAAGAGGAATAAATGTGCAATGGCCATATGTGGAGAAGACGCAAAACACATAATAAATAACACCAACAAATATAGTATTGAAACTAGTAATACTAGTAATACTAGTATAGTATTGAATACTAGTACAAATATACTAGTACAAATATAGTATTGAAACTAGTAATACTAGTAATACTAGTATAGTATTGAATACTAGCATTGAATACTAGTATAGTATTGAATCTCAAGATGGAAGAGGCCAGGAGCCATTTGGTGAGCTGCATTTCTTGCTACATGTTCACAGACTTACCAGTGGAAAAGCCAAACTTCACATGCCACAAATGCAAGCTTGTGTCCCTGTTGGAGGAAAAGTTGCAAAATCTCGAAGAGAGGTTAGCTACGTTGAAGATCATTAAGGAAGGTGAAGAGTTCTTGGACAGAGCAGAATTATCTCTTCATGTTACAGAAAGAGAAGAAATTCGAAGTGCACCTGAAGAAACAGAGGAATGGAGACATGTGACCCAGAGAAGCAGGAAGATCAGGAGGCAGTCAGCACCCATACTGCTCAGAAACCAGTACCAGGCTCTCACGCAGGAAAACAATGAAGAAATACATCAGGATAAGACTTTGCCAACAAGCAGCAACCTTGTACGCCTTCAGAGTCCTCCTGGATGGAGAAAGAAAAATGTTGTGAAGAAGAACCGGAGAGTGGTGGTCATGGGGGATTCCCTGTTGAGAGGAACAGAGGCCGCTATCTGCAGACCGGATATAACTTCAAGAGAAATGTGCTGTCTTCCAGGTGCAAAAATTAAAGAGGTGTCTGACAGGATATCAGGACTCTTCAGACCTACAGATGACTACCCATTCCTGCTACTACATGTGGGGACAAATGACACTGCAAGAAACGACCTGGAAACCATCTGCAGAGACTTTGAAGACTTAGGCAAGAAAGTGAAAGAACTGGGAGCGCAGGTGGTCTTCTCTTCCATCCTCCCAGTGGATGGCCATGGAACAAGGAGGTGGAATAAGATTCTGCAGGTGAACAACTGGCTACGTCGATGGTGCCGTCAGCAACGATTTGGATTTCTGGATCACGGAGTGAACTACTTATACGATGGGCTACTTGCTAGAGATGGGGTGCACCTTACGAAGACTGGAAAGCATGTATTTGGAAGTCGCCTTGCTACACTTGTAAGGAGAGCTTTAAACTAGAACAACATGGGAAGGGAAGCAAAAGACCAGAAAAAGCCATACACCTGACAAATGCTATTGAGAACTCTGCTATTAGAAGTGGAAAGGAAGAACAAAGATGAAAGAATCTAATTAATTAAAATATTGGAGAAAGAGAAACCAATCACAAACTAAAATGTTTCTATACTAATGCACAAAGCATGGGCAACAAACAAGGAGAATTGGAACTACTAACACAGGAAAAGAAATATGATGTCATTGGAATCACTGAAACTTGGTGGGACAATACACATGATTGGAATACAAGACTAGAAGGATACAACTTATTTGCAAGAAACAGACTTGATAAACGAGGAGGGGGTGTCGCATTGTATGTTAGAAACGCGTATATCTGCACAGAGATTGAAGCTTCAGAGACTGGGAGTTCTGTGGAAACTGTTTGGGTAAGAATACAAGGACAGAACAATGGAAAGGACACCATTGTAGGCATTTACTACAGGCCGCCTGTGCAAGCTGAAGCTATGGATGAACTCTTTATGCATCAAATGGCCAAGTTCTCCAAAAAATATGACATAGTTGTCATGGGAGATTTCAACTATCCAGACATTTGTTGGGAATCTCTCTCAGGCAAAACTAACAGGTCAAGGAAATTCTTATCCTCTCTTGCTGACAACTTTATCTTCCAAAAGGTAAGGGAGAAAACAAGGGGAACTGCTACCTTGGATCTAATCCTTATAAACAGGGAGGAAATGGTTGAGGAGGTAAAAGTGGCTGGGACCCTAGGAGGTAGCGACCATGCTATTTTAGAATTTTGGATAACTAGAGGCGGAAGACCTGTGAAGACTCAGACGTCAAGGCTAGATTTCAGAAAGGCAGATTTTAAGGGATTCAGAAAGAGAATTGGAGGGATCCAATGGCTGGATATCCTTAAAGACAAAAATGTCCAGGAAGGATGGGAAATCTTGAAAAATGAAATTCTCAAAGCACAGTTGTTAACAATTCCGAAAAGAAGGAAGAATAGGAAGCAGTTAAGGAAACCACGATGGATGAACACAGAACTTAAGCACATGCTAAAAAGGAAGAAAAAAATGTTTATAAAATGGAAAGAGGGAGGCATATCTAAAGAAGAATATAATGCTGTCTGCAGAACCTGCAGGGTACAAATCAGATTAGCTAAAGCTGAAAATGAATTGAGGCTTGCAAGAGATGTCAAAAGCAATAATAAAGGATTTTGGGGATATGTCACAAGTAAAAGAAAAGTCAAAGATGCTATAGGATTTTTATGAAAATGATGAAATGGTAAGACAGGATGTTGAGAAGGCTGAACTTTTAAATTCCTATTTTGCATCTGTTTTCTCTCAGAAAGGAAATGTAACATCAACTGTTATTCACTGTCCTATTAAGGGAATAGAAGAATCCAGGATATCTATAAACAGAAAGATAGTGAGGAAACACTTAGCAAGCCTAAATGAATTCAAGTCTCCAGGTCCAGATGAATTACACCCCAGAGTACTGAAGGAGATAGCAGAAGAAATTTTTGAACCCCTCTCTATAATCTTTGAAAATTCTTGGAGAACAGGAGAAGTGCCAGAAGACTGGAGAAGAGCAAATGTTGTTCCTATCTTCAAAAAGGGGAAGAAGGTGGACCCAGGTAACTATAGGCCGGTGAGTCTGACTTCTATACCAGGAAAGATCTTTGAACAAATTATTAAACAACATGTATGTCAATACCTGGATAAGAATGAAGTGATTAAACAGAGTCAGCATGGGTTTGTAACTAATAAGTCATGTCAGACTAACTTAATTTCCTTCTGTGACGGTATCACTGATTGGGTGGATCAAGGAAATGCTGTAGATATAGTATATCTTGACTTCAGCAAAGCATTTGACAAAGTCTCTCATACAATCCTTATTGAAAAAATGATTAAGTATGGAATGGACAAGGCAACTGTTAGGTGGATTCATAACTGGCTTAGTGATCGGACCCAAAGAGTGGTCGTAAATGGCTGCACATCCAGTTGGAAGAATGTCTCAAGTGGGGTACCACAGGGCTCTGTCCTGGGCTCTGTATTGTTCAACATCTTTATCAACGATTTAGATGAAGGAATTGAGGGTAAACTGATTAAATTTGCTGATGACACAAAGCTAGGAGGGATAGCTAATACTAGAGAAGAGAGAGAGAGGATTCAAAAAGATTTAAATAAACTGGAGAAGTGGGCAGCAACTAACAGAATGGTTTTTAACAGGGAGAAATGCAAAGTACTACATCTGGGCAATAAAAATGGAAAAAGCATATATAGAATGGGAGGAATAGGGCTAAGTGACAGCACATGTGAAAAAGACTTGGGTATACTAATAGATCACAGACTGAATATGAGTCAACAGTGTGATGCAGCAGCAAAAAAGGCAAATGCAATTCTAGGATGTATTAACAGAAGCATACAGTCTAGATCACGTGAAGTCATTATTTCCCTCTACTCCTCTTTGGTCAGACCTCATCTGGAATATTGTGTCCAGTTTTGGGCACCACATTTTAAAAAAGACATCAACAAACTGGAGCAAGTTCAGAAAAGAGCAATCAGAATGGTGACCGGTCTGCAAACCCTGTCTTATGAGGAAAGGTTGCAGGATTTGGGAATGTTTAGTTTGCAAAAGAGAAGACTGAGAGGAGACTTAATAGCTGTCTACAAATATCTAAAGTGCTGTCACATTGTAGAAGGATCAACTTTATTCTCATTTGCACAAGGAAAGACTAGAAGCAATGGGATGAAACTGAATGGGAGGAGACACAGATTAGATATTAGAAAAAACTTTTTGACAGTTAGAGTGATCAATGAGTGGAACAGGCTGCCACGAGAAGTGGTGAGTTCTCCTTCAATGGAAGTCTTCAAACAGAGGCTGGACAGACATCTGACTGGGATGATTTAGCGAATCCTGCTTTGAGCAGGGGGTTGGACCAGATGGCCCAGGAGGTCCCTTCCAACTCTACGATTCTATGATTCTATGATTCTATGATTCTATGATTCTATGAAACATGGTCTGGTCTTACCTGGCTTGGCTTTTTGGTGAAGTTGAGAAGTTGGTTTCTGCTCCATTAAGTTGAATGATGTTGGTTTCTTTTGGTTTGGTCTAAGAGGTGCTGTCTCCACAGAGAAGCTCTCGGGAATAAGTTAGAGAAACCCATGAGCTTCTTGACTTTTTATACAGTAGAAGCTGGAATCTATGAAAATCCTACTCCTTTTCCAATTGGATGTCAAGATCATCAATTGAATTACTAATGAATGTGACACCTAGAACCAGGACATTCATGTACACTCTATTATCATTTAATTGGCTGTAAACAGAGGATGGAAGGAGCTGGTTGAGCCACAATGGTATCAGGGAGGCCCAACTTAGTATTGTTTATGCTTCTAGTAAAATGCTAATGTGATCAGTTCTGAAGTTATTTTATTCTTTAGTGTCACATCTCACCTTCCTGACCTCCTGCTGCTTTCACCAAAAGAGAAACTGGACCTGTGTTTTTATAGAAATATTCATTTGTCCTGCAGGCTCCTGTCCAGTGTTTATGGCAGTAAATTCACTTATAAAAAAATGGGGTAAGCTAACCAAGCCTCCAGGAAAACAGATAAACCAATAGTATATAACCTGAGGCTAAATTTTTTTTATCTTTGCAGACAGATGTTTATTGATTGAAGCATGGCACACAAAATAACAAAGAATCCCCAACATTTCGGCTATGTCAAGCCTTTATCAAGGGTTTTATCTATAAAATTAAATAGTCATAACTAGAGTTGAGCAAAATGGGTCGAAAAAATTCAATAGTCGCCGACTTTCGCCAAAGTCGGGTTTCATGAAACGAAACCCGACCTTAGCGTGAGGTTGGCCACGAGGTCAGTGACCATCGCACCAAAGTCGCGTTTCAAAAGATGCTTTAGTGCCCTTTTTCAGCCAATCAGGAAGAATGGACAATGTGGGCAACGTGATGACATAGGCCGCGGTCACCACCTTCTTTGAGAAGGGCATGCAAGTGATTGGCTTGCTTTGTGTGGCGTCACAGGGGGTATAAAATGGCATGCATGCTGACTGCCATGTTACTTATGCTGATCTCAGAATAGGGAGAGCTGCTGCAGCTGCTGATTCTGTAGGGAGAGCGTTAGGAAGGCCAAAAGAAAAAAAAACTTCTGCTGATAGCGCTTTTCACTGTAGTTAGTGTGCAGTGAAAGGTGAAGATTTTTGCTTTTGTGCAGCAGTGCTGGTGGTGATTAGGCTGCCTTTTAAGGCTAGCTGCATTGCTGTGTGCACACTGGTGTTCAAACTGCTTTTTTAAAGCAATCCAAATTTTATTTTTTCCTGGTGAGGTACTGAGCGTTCATTTTTTTCACACCAAACACAGGTGTACACTCCTCACACAGTACCGTGTACCGGCTGTTATCACGGCCAAATTGAAGCTGTGTGTGACTCTGTAAGGAAAAGCCGAGGAGTTTGTCTGTTCTTACAGACCTACACCTTTAGAATTTTGTCCGTTTTTCAAACAGTTTCGTATATATGCTGTTTGATTACATTCAAAACTAGAGAGAGACAGCATGTGTCAGTCCATATACAAAAACAAGGAGCTTGACAATCTGTGTGTGACTCTGTAAGGAAAAGCCGAGGAGTTTGTCCATTCTTACAGACCTACACCATAGAGGTTTGTCCGTTTTTCAGTTTCGTATATCTGCTGTTTGATTTCATTCAAAACTAGAGAGAGACAGTGTGTGTCAGTCCGTATACAAAAACACGGAGCTTGACAATCTGTGTGTGACTCTGTAAGGAAAAGCCGAGGAGTTTGTCCGTTCTTACAGACCTACACTCTAGGGAGATTCCAATTCTGCCCAATTCTATATACACCTTGTAGTTTGTCATACACTAGGCAATTTCTGTCTGTTACATTGCAGTGTAATATACACAGGGCCTGACAGAATCCAACTGTGTCCTGAAGTCTGTAGAGAGATTCCATTTCTCCCCAGTCCTCTATACACCTTTTTTTACACCATCCAAAATCAGCCTGTTACTTTGAGGTGTAAAATACACAGGGCCTGACAGAATCCAACTGTGTCCTGAAGTCTGTAGAGAGATTCCATTTCTCCCCAGTCCTCTATACACCTTTTTAACACCATCCAGAATCAGCCTGTTACTTTGAGGTGTAAATTACACAGGGCCTGACAGAATACAACTGTGTCCTGAAGTCTGTAGAGAGATTCCATTTCTCCCCAGTCCTCTATACAACTCTTTTACACGATCCAGAATCAGCCTGTTTCTTTGAGATGTAAAATACACAGGGCCTGACAGAATCCAACTGTATCCAGAAGTCTGTATAGAGATTCAATTTCTCCCCAGTCCTCTATACACCTCTTTTACACCATCCAGAATCAGCCTGTTACTTTGAAGTGTAAAATAAACAGGGCCTGACAGAATACAACTGTGTCCTGAAGTCTGTAGAGAAATTCAAATACTCCCCACTACTATATACACCTTGTACCTTGTTTTACAGTACCATATAGTTGGTGGTATTTTGGGTACATTTTCCCCAAAAATGAGGATGTGTGGTGGAAGAGTCCGTGGAAGTGGGAGGGGGTTGGCAGCTGGTAATGATGGTGTTGGTGGTGGATCTGATGGTAGTGGCAAAAGCAAAATAGGACCAAATGCAGGAGGTGTTGAGCCTGTGTCATCGTCTGGCTCCACAAGGCCTCGAAGTCTCCCTTTTCTGGGAGTAGGTAAACCGCTTTTAAAGCCGGAGCTTCAGGAACAAGTTTTGGCTTACATTGCTGACTCAGACCCAGCTCTATGGCCTCCTCTTCTGAAATTTTAAAAAATAAAAGCACTGAGTCATCATTGGAGGCTCATGGTCTTGAACCACACCTTTCCTTGTGTCCTTCACCCCAACCAAAATTGAAGGATGCGGCAGGCCACACTACAGATTACTCCATGGAGCTGTTTTCACATACCATGCCTGGGTTATCAAGTCAAATCGTGAATTACTCATACCAAGATGAATCTGACATGGAGTGCACTGATGCACAGCCACTGCTAGATTTATCTGCTGGTACATTCACTCAGAGCACTACATTGTCCTCGCAGTGTACTGAGCCAGAATCTGACCCTGATGAAACTCAGGTGCCCCCTCCCACATACTATACCACCATACACGGTGACACAGAGGAAGGTGCACATGACATTGAAGAGGAGGTGATGGATGACCCAGTTGTTGACCCAGATTGGCATCCATTGGGGGAAGAGGGTGCCGCTGCCAAATGCTCAGAAGAGGAGGAGGAGCATCCACAGCAGGCATCAACATCGCAACAGCTGTTATGTGGCAGGCCCGGAGCAGTCCAAAAACGGGTTTCAAAAACCGAAAGAGTTGCAGGACAGCTTGGCCAGACGGTCAAAATAGCACAGCGTGCAAGGCCTCAAAATGTCTTCCATAGTAGGAAGAGTGCAGTGTGGCACTTTTTTGAACAAAATCCTAATGATCAAGCAAAGGTTATCTGTAAGAAGCGCGCAAAGACCTTTAGCCGAGGGAAAAATCTGAGAAATTTGAATACCAGTTGCATGCTTAGACATTTAACCACCATACACTTGCAAGCGTGGACAGACTCCCAAACCTCATGTACCACATGTGCAACTGCTCCCAAATAAAGTAGTCAGCAATGCTCCATTGTTTCCCCCACTGTAAGCCCACCGGTTAGCACACCACCAGCAGCAAATTTTGAGGTGTCATCGCAAGGCCAAAGCAGTCAGGGAATCACAATGTTATATCAGCGAAAGACTGAATCTAGGCCATCAGAAAGAACACCAACTCCATCACCATCATCAACCTTCTCTCAGTCCGCCATGTCCACCGCTTGTTCCACCATATGCAGCTCTCAAGTCCAGCTCACCGTACCAGAGACTATGAGTAGGACAAGAAAGTACTCATCCTCTCATCCGCGTACACTGGATTTGAACGCCCACATTGCCAAACTAATCTTGTTAGAAATGATGCCCTATTGCATGGTTGAAAGCGCAGCTTTCCACGAACTCATGGCCTGCACAGTACCACGCTATGACCTACCCAGTCACCACTTCTATTCTCACAAAGCCATTCCAGGCCCTCCACCTTCATGTGAAAGACTGCATTGTCCATGCACTCAAGCAATCAATGAGTGGAAAGGTGCACCTCACAACTGATGCATGGTCCAGTAGGCATGGCCAGGGCCATTACATGTCCATCACTGCGCACTGGGTTAATGTGGTGGATGCAGGGTCCACAGGGGACAGCGGTGGTGGGACAGTGCTGCCTAGCCCAAGGAATAGGAAACAGTTGGCTGTAGGCGTTCGACACTCTTCCTCCTCCTTCTCCAGAAGCGAAAGCTCATCCACAGAGCGCAGTCGCACGAGCACTCTATCCGCAGCTGCCAGTGTGGCACACGAGGTGTCCCCTATTGATCAGCTAGTGGAAAGCGTCAGTAGGCTGTGTTGAAGATGATGTGTTTGGGCGACAGACACACCGCGGAGGTACTGGCCGAGTACTTTCAGCGACAAACTGAGTCATGGCTGGGCAGTCTACATCTTAGGGCAGGCAAGGTAGATAGTGATAACGGCCGGAATTTTGTGGCAGCCATAGCCCTTTCAAAACTCACACACATACCTTGCCTGGCTCACACCTTGATCCTGATGGTGCAGTGCTTCCTCAATAATTATCCGGAGATAACAGGCCTGCTCCATAAGGTTCGAAGACTGTGCTCGCACATCCGCCGGTCGCCGGTACACTCCAGTCGTATGCAGAAGCTGCAGCGATTGCTCCACCTTCCCAAGCACCGCCTAATTATCGACGTTGCAACAAGGTGGAACTCCACCCTGCACATGGTTGAGTGGCTGTGCGAACAGAGGCAGGCTGTAATGCATTTGTGGGAGGACACATGGGCAGGCACTTTGAGGGCAGACATGGAGTTGACAGGTGTGCAGTGGTTGAAGCTGAAAGACGTCTGTAAAGTCCTTCAGTGTTTTGAGAAATGCACACGGCTGGTAAGCGCAGACGATGCCATCATAAGCATGAGCATCCCACTTATGCGTCTGCTCATGCAAACTTTGACGCACATTAAGGAGCAGGCGTCTGCAGCCGAGGAGGAAGACGAGGAGGGAAGCCTTGATGACAGTCAGCCATTGTCTGGTCAGGGAAATCTCGTGGACGAGGTGGAGGAAGAAGAGGAAGAGGAGGAGGATGATGATGATGGGGATGATTATTTAGGAGGATGCTTCTCATGGGGCAAGAGAAAATATTGGCGTGGCAAGGTCTAGTACAGGGTTTGTGCCTGACTGGAGGGATGTGGATTTGCCAGAAAGTGCTCCTCCACCCATCACTCGCAGTGCATCATTTACACCGGGAACATTGGACCACATGTCAGATTATACCTTGCAGATCCTTAAAAGGGACCCCCGCATTGCCAAAATGATGAACGATGACGACTACTGGTTGGCCAGCATCTTGGATCCACTCTATAAAGGCAAATTCCAAAACATCATGCCACAGGAGAACCTTGACCTAATATTGGCTAACAAACAAGCAACTGTGGTAAACCGGTTGGTTGAGGCATTCCCAGCACACAGCAGCGGTGATGGTTCTTACACGAGCCGTAGGGGCCGGGGGCAGCTTGAAAGAGGTGTTCGTGGTGCACACAGCAGAAGTGGCGTTGGAGACAGGGGTTTCATTACCATGTTGTGGACTGAGTTTTCAAGTCCCGCTCACACGACTGGTAATATTGCATCGATTGAAAGTGACAGGAGACAGCAGTTGTCAACTATGGTTACAAACTACATCTCGTCCCATATCGATGTTCACCCTCACAGGTCATTCCCATTTGACTATTGGGCCGCTAAACTGGACACCAGGCCTGAATTGGCACAATATACCTTAAAGGAGCTCGTTTGCCCAGCTGCAAGTGTGCTATCGGAAAGAGTCTTCAGTGCAGCTGGATTAATCCTGACAGAAAAAAGGACCCGTCTGTCGACCGAAAATGTGGATGATCTAACCTTCATTAAAATGAACCATGCATGGGTTTCCAAGGATTTTGTCCCACCTTACCCTGATGACACATAGGTTGCCAGAAAAATGGCTTGCTTTGGTCCTCCTCTTCCTCGGACTTGAACAATTTTGCCATTAGCAGCAGCTGAATGTCCCTCATCAACACATGCCATTTTGTAAACCTCCATATCTGGGCTGCTTCCCCCCCCCATGGCCGGTGTCACCACCTAGCGCACGCAACCGTGCGAGTGCCGTTGCCCTGGACAGGTGGGTAGGCCGACTCTTGGGCGCGGGCACTGGCACAGGGTCCCTCATAGTGCAATCAAGTGTCTCTGACTGTGGGGTACACACCCGCCATCAGACACACTGCCGTACTATGAGGGGCCCAGTGCTAGTACCGACATCCACGAGTGTGCCCCCTTGCTTGAGCAGGGCCACAGCATTTGCAATGTTTACCTCTCCCTGCTCCTCCACTGTGTAGTCTGGGCTGTCAAATCCTTCACTGGGACTGCCACTACAAATTTGTTGAACTGATAGATGATGGTTAAGACGTAGCTATGCCCTGTCCTGCTGGCCGGGCTCTAGCTTCAGACGATCAATGGCTTCCATTTCTTATGGACATCGACTCACAGTGACATGCAGTGGTGGTTTATCATCAGCTTTCACAGTTTTCCTACTAACAGACGTGTGACATTCCGGCGCATATTTTTAAATGTGCCCTCTCATGCCAATCCCATAGAATCGCCCACGGCCTGTGGCTTCTGTCTTTTGCACTCCAAAGTTACGTGACAGATCATGATAGGCAGTGAGCACCATGTTTACATCTCTCCCTGTGATAAAAATTTGATGGAGATGAGTAAATGATGGGATCAACAGTACTGCGATACAGCAACACTTTCTTCACAAAGAAATGTTTTCTCTGTCTCCACACACAAATTAATTGAGGGTCAGCATCGCCTCTGAGAATTGTGACAGAAGTTTTTCCCGTGATTCTTAATTCCTAGATTTCTGCAGTCACTAGACTTTATTTCAGTAATTGTATGCATCTCATTTCCTATTGCGGAGAGGCTGGACTGTCTTACTGAGACAGAAATATATATGAATATTTAAAAATACCACCAAAAGTGTATACTGGTGTACGCTTCAAATACATTTCCTTTTTTCTACTTTTTAGATTGTTGTCTAATCCATACTGAGAACAGGGAGATTTCAAATGTTTAAACTATGCTATATATACCTGCTATCCAGTGATAATGTACCGTTTCTCAACTTTGTACTATCTGGTCTAATCCATACTGGGCCTGAGACCGTCTGAGCCTGCCTCCTGATCTATAGACATAGGTTTTTACTGTGTAAACTATGCTATACATACCTGTAATCCGATGATACGTTACCCTTTATCAACTTTCTACAATGTTGTGGAATCCATACTGGGCCTGAGAATGGCTGCCGAGCTTTTAAGCAAGCTACAGCACCAGTGGTTTGGACATGTAATTTTTTCATTTTTTCTGGAATGCTGGTTGGCCTAATTCCATAATTGCGGTTGACCTGTACTTACTGGGAAATCATTGTTCGCTGAGAATAATTGGAATCTCAGATCCCCATCACTAACGGTGTTCAGCGGGTTATCAGCACCTGTAAGCGACAAAAGCTGGTCCTTTCAGTGTAGCGGGCATGCAGCCCCGGACATGTAAGGGCATGATAGACCTGTTATTGCTCGATCTCACGTGCCAGAGGTTCGCGTATCCCTCTAGTAAGCTTGTGGGGTACCGCGGGGGCATGCCGGAGTCTCGGTCGTTAACGGAATAAAGCTGAGATATCGCTAGCACAACTACAAACAGACATACCACACCACACACAGAATCGACAAAGCTTGCAATCTGTCCATCTTTTCTGTAGCTTGTATGGTTGTGGTTTCCTGGTTGGAATCCAATTAAGCCACAGGCGCCACTCCTGGTGGTGCCCTTTTGGACATTCCTTTAAGGTTCAGCTTTGCAATCATACAGCCCCCGGAAACCAAACACTTTGCCTTCATGGACGCTGTTTGGAGGTTCGTGGGAATAACGCCATCCCATCGGCAGTTGGCATAATTTATAGGTGGGAAGTCCGACGGTATATGATCGTGTTCGATTTCAGAATTTTTTTTTGGTTTGCATTTTTCATTTATATTCCAGCCTTTCTGGACTTCATAAGGGCATGACAAGCCTCCACCTCCTCCTTTTACTCCTCCACCTCTTTTCTAAATGTAGTTGCCCTTTTCCATATGTTATTTTTGTCTTCTGAGCATTTTGTCTGCTTTGGGACACCTTTAAAGGTGTTTTGTAATTGTTTTCTATGTGTTTGTGTTTACCTGCCATTGTTTTCAATGGGGTTTGACGGTGTTCTTCGAATGTTCGATGAACATTCGACGAACTTGCCTCCTGTGCGATGAACCAAAACACTAGCAGGGTGGCTCAACACTACTCCTGATATATAGATGTACATTGTTAATGTTTAAAGTATGCTACATATACCTGGTATCAGGTGATACTGTACCCTTTCTGCCAGGAAGTCCTCCTCCAATCATCACTCTAAGTGTATCATTGACACCTGTAACATTGTCCCACATATGTGATTATTTCTTGCGGATCTTCTTGTTATATTGTGGTGTGATCCATCCTGAGCGTGTGAGTGTTTATGGGTTACTCCTGCAACTTAGATGGACATTTAAAAACTACCCCAACACTGTATACAGCTCTACGCTTGTGATACATTACCCATTTACAGCTTGTTATATTCTGGTCTAATCCAAACTGACCAAGTGAGAGTTATTTTCTGACTGTGGAAAAAAATACTGAGATTGACAACCATGACACCTACACTGTGTACAGCTGTGTTCTTGAGATCCATTACCGTTTTACGGCTTTTTAGATTGTGTTGTAATCCAATACTGAGCCTGAGAGTGTCTGTGTGTGCCTCCTCAAATATCTACGGAGATTTAGAATGTTTAAACTATACTATATATACCGGCTATCTGATGATAATGTACACTTTGTCCAATTTTTATATTCTTGTCTAATCCATACTGAGTCTGTGAGCGTCTCTGTGTGACTGATGGAATATATAGGGAGACTAGCTGAAGAGCCCGGCGCTGCCCGGGCATAGTAACTAACTGTGGTTAGTTATAGAAAATTATAATTATCCTCCATCCCATAGTCCCGTGCCCATATACCCATCATACATATCCACGATCTCATAGGCCCGTGCCCATATACCCATCATACATATCCTCCATCCCATAGTCGAGTGCCCATATACCCATCATACACATCCTCCATCCCATAGTCCCATGCCCATATACCCATCATACATATTCTCCATCCCATAGTCCCATGCCCATATACCCATCACACATCCTTGATCTCATAGTCCCATGTCCATATACCCATCATACATATCCTCCATCCCATAGTCTCGTGCCCATATACCCATCATACATATCCGCCATCTCATAGTCCCGTGCCCATATACCCATCATACATATCATCCATCCTATAGTCCAGTGCCCATATACCCATCACACATCCTCCATACCATAGTCCCGTGCCCATGTACATATCCGCATCCCATAGTCCCGTGCCCATATACCCGTCAAACATATCCTCCATCCCATAGTCCAGTGCCCATATACCCATCATACATATCCTCCATCCCATAGTCCCGTGCCCATATACATATCCTCCATCCCATAGTCCCGTGCCCATATACCTGTCATACATATCCTCCATCCCATAGTCCGGTGCCCATATACTCATCACACATCCTCCATTCCATAGTCAACCATTATGACATCATAATGAGCGGCGGCATGGCTTGCAACCTATGATGAGATCAGCGTCGCCATGGCAACCATTGTGACATAATGAGGGGCGGGACTTGGCGCGCACACACTGCTTCCCCAGTATGCAAATAGGGGCATTGTGACATCACAATGAGGGGCGGGGCTTGACGCGCACACACTTTTACCCTCAGTATGTAGATAGGGGAAAAATTGCTTGGTGAATTGGAACGCGCGGGTTTAAAATTTCGCCTCACAACATAGCTTAGGACGCTCTCGGGGTCCAGACGTGTGACTGTGCCAAATTTTGTGGCTGTAGCTGCGACGGTGCGGATGCCTATCCCGGACATACAAACATACACACATACATACACACTTTGAGCTTTATATATTAGATTGACAATTATCATTTGACTGAATAGAGCTGTACGCTGCTGATACAGTGCCATATATCTGATGTTATTTTGGGTCTACTTTCTGCAAAATTTTGAAGTTTGGTGTAAGAGGCCGCGGACGTGGGCGTGGGGGGCCCAGCTGGTGCTGATGGTGGTGGTGCATCTGCTGGTAGTGGCAAAAGCACAATAGCAGCTAAGGCAGGAGGTGTTGAGCATGCATCATGGTCTGGCTCTGGAACGCCGGGAAGGCTACCTTTTCTGGGAGTAGGTTAACCGCTTTTAAAGCCGGAGCATGAGGAACTGGTTTTAGCTTACATTGCCGAAACCGACTCCAACAAATATGCCCTCCTCTTCTGAAGTTTCAAAAAATGCAAGCACTGAGTCGTCAAGTGCTGGCTCCTGGTCAGGAAGAACCCCTTTCCTTGTGTCCTTCACCCCCACCAAAAGTGAATGATGCAGCAGGCCACACTTCACATTAGTCCATGTAGCTCTTTCTATCATACCATGCCTGGGTTATCAAGTCAAATCGTGAATTCCCAAGTCCAAGTTGAATCTGACATGGAGTGTGGGTGGCCAGCCAGGGCATTGGGGTTAATCGGTACCAGGCCAGTGTCTCACAGGGATGTGTCATGGTGGTGTTGACCCGTTGTGTGGCCCTGGGCGTCCATGCAAAGGGCTGAATTACGTTTCTAGGTGAATGATACGTGGTGCCACCTGTGGTTTCTGATTAGATTGACCAGTGCTGCAGTGTCGCTTCTCTGGGACAGATGTTGTGGTGCAGCTAAGTTGTAGAAGCCCTGCCCAGGTAGGGCCGTAGTCGCAGGGCAGATGAAAGCGTTGGTAGATGGTGTGCCGTGCAGAATGTAGCTGAGCCGTGCGCCAGGCGCAGGAGAAAGATGACAGACACAGTCGTGCAGTTCCTTTACCTGTACTTGGTAAGTGCCGTCCAGGACCCAGAGTACAGATGGAGAAGGAGTTGGTCAGCCTGGAAGCCAATTTCAAATTCTCTCTCTGCAGATAGGTAGTGTGGCCTCCGTTCTAGCACTTATCTGAGGTACTCGCAGTGCTGAGTTCAATGAAGTTCCCCCTGTTGACTCTCTTTTGGAACTTTCTCGTATGGCAGGCAGCCGTAGCCTTTTCCTTCTGGCTCCCACACGTTGATTCTGGGGCCTCCGAGCCTTAGTTGGGTACAGATCATTTACAGCTGCTACTTCCTCCAGTTTCTGCTGCAGGAACGTCAGTGTCCCTACAAACTCGGAGACCGGAATCTGGACCATGCGCTCCAGCTAGGAGTGAGCTTTAACTCTGCTCATCCTCCAGCTCCCCTTCTCACATCCACACACTTCCCCTTCCCTGCACAGAGTGCCCTATCTTACCTCCTCCCGACCACAGAGAGCAGCTCCTCAGCAGTCAGGTTCAGAGGTTTCCCTGCTGGCCTGGAGTGGGAAATGTGTTGTGTGTTGGTTTAACTGCTAGAGAGATCCTTCGTTGCTCCCAAGCATGACATCACACTCCCTAAGAGGAAGGTAATGCCACTGTGATGACCGTACTCCTTGGGACGCCACAAGTGCACTCATGCCCAGCCACTGCTAGATGATTCTGCTGGTACATTGACCCAGACCACTACATTCCCCTCACACTCTACACAGCCAGAATCTGACCCTGAGGAAACTCAGGTTCCCCTTCACGCATACTATACCACCTTACACGGTGACAAAGAGGAAGGTGCAGATGAAAGTGCAGGTTCCTTGAGCAGGTGGAGAGGCATACTCATGGGCGACGGCACTGGCACAGGGCCCCTCATAGTATGCAAAAGTGTCTCTGCCGGTGGGAGGGCCCGGGCCCACCCATCGTCAGACACACCGCCGTACTATGAGGGGCCCTGTGCCAGTGCCGTCGCCAGCTAGTGGGCCCCCTGCTTGCTCCGGATCACAGCACTTCCAAAGTTGAAATACTTACCTCTCCCTGCTCCACCGCCATGACATCTTCCATGTGTCCTGACAGTTATATTCTGATCAGAGAGTGCAATGACATCACGTTTGTACGCCCTCTGCCTAAAAAGCCAAGTGCAGTGAGATGGAAGATGGGGACTACGAGGAGTCCAGACTAGTACAGGGATTCCCTAGCGAGGAGACTTATTTAATTGTTTTCAATGTTGGGACAGCAATTTTTGGGGAGCACTATACTCTGGAGAATGCTATATGGGGCCCACCACACACTGGAGCATTCCAAAGGTGGACATCAGACACTGGAGCAGCATTTACAGGGCCCATTATACACTAGAGAATAGAAATGGGGCCCATTATATATGGAGCATTATTTGGGCCCATAAGACAGTGGAGCTTCATCCATGGGGACCAACATATACTGTATCATTCTGTGGAGCTCATCATATACTGTTTCAAACATTATATGGGACCAATGATTCTGTATGGATAAATATATGGGCCTCATTACTCTGTATGGCGCACTATGCAGTGCCCATTATACTCTATGGAGTTATATACTGTCCATTTTTGGAGCTATTGGAGAATTTAAAATGGATATCAGTCATGAGATGTAAAAAGTGAAGTATTTTTCAATTTACTATACCGCTATTTCTCTGCCATATCGGAGCATCATGAGTTGTGGTATGTGTTAAAGGGGCACTCTTTGGTCCAAGGCACATGAAAACCTGGAGCCAGCCCTACCCCCCCCACAATTTTAGCCACATAATCCCCAGTGTTCAGTGTGTAACTATTATTATGAAGTAAATTAAGGTTGACAAGCTTCAGGAATAAAAATTGATGTTTTTGCATTCAAATGGGCACTGTAGGTGTGTTTAATGTCCTCCACTCCCTGCCAACTTTGCTTCCCCATTGACTTGCATTGGGTTTCATGTTTCAGTCGGCCTTTGACTTTTCACGATAATCGTCCGATTTCGTTCGACCCGACTTTTGAGAAAGTCGTGTTTCTTGAAACCCGACTCGACCCAAAAAAAGGCAAAGTCGCTCATCTCTAGATATTAGATTTGTTGCCATTAAGTCATCTACACCAGGTAAATTGCACTCAGCTTCTTATTTATTAATGAATCAATCTAAACCACATTCTAAATGGCTCTCCCTTAATGTTTTTTATAAGAAGTGTGGATGTAAGGAGGTGGCGTAGAACCTCATTGCTTCCCTACTCTCCTAGGTGCTGATCCTGTGCACTTTATGTGGTATCCGGATGGTGTTCCTCTATCTAATGTTTTCCTGTGATGCATTGCTATGTGATGCTATGTTTGTAATGTGTTCTTGTGTGAAATTCTCTTTTAAATTGTTTATATGTATTGCATTAGCTTAGGGAAAGCAAAGCGTTAAGGTGTGGACTGGACTAGCAGCCAGGAAAGGCAGCAGGAAGCTCCTGCTTCCAGTCAGGCACTCAGCAACATCTGGCAACTTGCCGGAACCCTTGAAGGGTGCTGCCCTGGACCCACGGGCAGTGAAGTGGGCACAGGACTGCATGGTGCACCACCAAGTGTTCAGAAATTAAACTGAGGACTGTTACTGTTAACTGTTTCTATGGAATGTCACTGTAGATTGTCAATGTTGCAGCCACCATTGCTGCCGCTGATATGGTGATGAAGAGTAATAGGGAAAGAGCAGTAAGTTTTTTCAGATTTGCTGCATCTGCTTTTTCTACCTTTTTCCTACCTCATTTATTCCAAAATAAAAAGTTTTCCCTGTTGGATTATTACTGTGCTTGCTGTAGCAACTGTGGAGAAGAGGTAAATCGCCTGGGGTTGCATCTGTCCTGTCTGTTTCATGTGCAAGGGGCCGCGATGTTTGTGGACTTCTGCTCTAAGGGGACTCGACTGCGACTACCACCCCATGCCACCTTGTTACGTGGCCATGCTTTTTGTAAGGCTTGTACTAATGCTGAGAATTGAGAATGTGGCCTGTTATTAAAAAAAAATGCTACAAAGTGCTGTATATAATGTACAGTGACAGACAGGACTAAATGGAAAACCTGTCTAAACTGGCCAAACTTTGAGCACACACAGATATGAGCTGGCACAGAGATACCACACCAACAAATGTGTGGCCTGTATTTTCTTTTATTTTATGGCTAAATAGTGCAGTATATAAGTACAGTGACAGACAGCAAAAAATATTGAATTTAGGACTAAAAAGACCAAAGTTCTTAGCAGAAAGATGGATGAGTCATGTCACAGATATACTGCACTGTGAAATATGTGGCCTTTTTTGTGGAGGGATTCAGCAAAATAGTGTCAAAAAATTGTGTCAGACACACAAAAAAAATCTACTCAACAGTACCACAAAAAATTAAATATTTCTCTGTGCACTGAAAAGTGATTTTTGGGATCCCTTTAAAATTGCTGGACTTTCATGCTGTGCTAGGAAAAGGATCTGACTATTGTGCAGTGTCAAAAAGCAAATGGAGAAAGAAAGGGCTCTGGATTGCTTTGCAATAAAATAAAATAAATCTCTATTAAACTGGTAAAAAAAAATTTCCTAGCCAATTATACCTGGGGCTAGGTATATACGGTCAATATATGCCAAAGGTAGCAGCAGCAGACAGTAATGGAATGGACCCTCTTGATGTATGCAGTGATATCTATATACACACAAACAGTGCCTGCAGGCCTTCACTGATATGTATAGAGCGACTTACACTACCCTGCCTACCTAACACTGCAACCTACAGTTGTGGCCAAAAGTATTGACACCCCTGCAATTTTGTCAGATAATACTCAGTTTCTTCCTGAAAATGATTGCAAACACAAATTCTTTGGTATTATTATCTTCATTTAATTTGTCTTAAATGAAAAAAACACAAAAGAGAATGAAGCAAAAGCAAAACATTGATCATTTCACACAAAACTCCAAAAAAGGGCAAGACAAAAGTATTAGCACCATCAGCCTAATACTTGGTTGCACAACCTTTAGCCAAAATAACTGCGACCAACCGCTTCCGGTAACCATCAATGCGTTTCTTACAATGCTCTGCTGGAATTTTAGACCATTCTTCTTTGGCAAACTGCTCCAGGTCCCTGATATTAGAAGGGTGCCTTCTCCAAACTGCCATTTTTAGATCTCTCCACAGGTGTGCTATGGGATTCAGGTCTGGACTCATTGCTGGCCACCTTAGAAGTCTCCAGTGCTTTCTCTCAAACCATTTTCTAGTGATTTTTGAAGTGTGTTTTGGGACATTGTCCTGCTGGAAGACCCATGACCTCTGAGGGAGACCCAGCTTTCTCACACTGGGCCCTACATTATGCTGCAAAATTTGTTGGTAGTCTTCAGACTTCATAATGCCATGCACACAGTCAAGCAGTCCAGTGCCAGAGGCAGCAAAGCAACCCCAAAACATTAGTAAACCTCCGCCATGTTTGACTGTAGGGACCGTGTTTTTTTTTTTAATGCCTCTTTTTTCTCCTGTAAATGCTATGTTGATGTCTTTGCCCAAAAAGCTCTACTTTTGTCTCTTCTGACCAGATAACATTCTTCCAAAACGTTTTAGTCTTTTTCAGGTAAGTTTTGGCAAACTCCAGCCTGGCTTTTTTATGTCTCGGGGTAAGAAGTGGGGTCTTCCTGGGTCTCCTACCACACAGTCCCTTTTCATTCAGATGCCGATTGATAGTACGGGTTGACTCTGTTGTACCCTTGGACTGCAGGGCAGCTTGAACTTGTTTGGATGTTAGTCGAGGTTCTTTATCCAACATCCGCACAATCTTGCGTTGAAGTCTCTTGTCAATTTTTCTTTTCCATCCACATCTAGGGAGGTTAGCCACAGTGCCATGGGCTTTAAACTTCTTGATGACACTGCGCACAGTAGACACAGGAACATTCAGGTCTTTGGAGATGGACTTGTGGCCTTGAGATTGCTCATGCTTCCTCACAATTTGGTTTCTCAAGTCCTCAGACAGTTCTTTGGTCTTCTTTCTTTTCTCCATGCTCAATGTGGTACACTCAAGGACACAGGACAGAGGTTGAGTCAACTTTAATCCATGTCAACTGGCTGCAAGTTTGATTTACTTATTGCCAACACCTGTTAGGTGCCACAGGTAAGTTACAGGTGCTGTTAATTGCACAAATTAGAGACGTATCACATGATTTTTCGAACAGTGCCAATACTTTTGTCCACCCTCTATTTTATGTTTGGTGTGGAATTATATCCAATTTGGCTTTAGGACAATTATTTTTGTGTTTTTTCATTTAAGACAAATTAAATGAAGATAATAATAACAAAGAATTTGTGCTTGCATTCATTTTCAGGAAGAAACAGCATTATCTGACAAAATTGCAGGGGTGTCAATACTTTGGCCACAACTGTATATACTCTGTAATTAGTCCTTAGAAGGACTGTTAGTTTTGCTGGATTTGAGTACTTTAGGATGGCAGACCCCACACTGACTAATAAATCCCCAAATGTGACCCTATGTTGGCAGCAGCTCTCCCAACTCTGTCTAAATCTGGAGCTGAATGCGCCGAGCAGGGCAGCGTCCGGTCTCTTATACTCCTGGCTAGGTGGCCAGACAATCCCTGCATGGTGATTGGGTCTCTAAAGACCGCCAAAAAATGCTGGGTGGAGACCCAAGTTCCTGCCGAGTAATCATATAAATGCTCGGTGCTCGCCGAGTACACCGAGTACAGTGATACTCGGGCGAGTAACGAGTAGTGGCAAGCACATTTGCTCATCACTAATGACCATGTGATATTTCACTTTTTCTTTATTAATTTTTCTCTATTTCTGTTGTCAAGATGGGGTGCAGAGTGTACATTAATGAGAAAAAAATGAACTTTATTGAATTTACCAAATGGCTGCAATGAAACAGAGTGAAAAATTTAAAGGGGTCTGAATATTTTTCATTTCCAGTGTAAGTTATATACTTCGTACATGATGAAAACACAATGGAGATGAGCTGTTTATACAGAAATCACTATTTCTCATTATTGCACAACTTAATTTATGGACATCTTTGATTTGATTTCTTTCGATAAGTTTTCTTGTTAAACCTTTTCAGGTCTGCAATTCCCCTGATAAGTCGGATTCTCACCCATCAAGTCTTTAGGACATAATTTAGGAACAATCCAATATGTTCTGTTACATAACCCATTGATGGTGAGCAGCTATTGACCAAGGAGCAGTGGTCTCCACCAGCCATAGACCCTCAGTCACAGCCCTGGTGCCAACAATGTGTGCAAGCCATTATGGAAAGTAAGGGGGATTAGTTAGTTCTAATTGTATAAGTGATGTCAGACAAGATAAACCTCTTCCCAAGCTTTATGTAAGAGGCCACAACAATCCAGCCCTCTTGGGGGAATGAGCTGTGATCTCCTTTGTATTCATGACTAGTGTTGAGCATTCCGATACCGCAAGTATCGGGTATCGGCCGATACTTGCTGTATCGGAATTCCGATACCGACTTCCGATATTTTTTCAATATCGGAAGTCGGCATCGGAATCGGAAGTTCAAAGTTGATTGACAGCCTGACGTCATCATGATGCGCGGTGTGTGCGCATCATGATGCGCCGTCATTTCGGGCCTTTCGGGGGTCTCTGCCGGCCTGCCGGGGGGGTTGTGCCGGCCTGCCGGGGGGCTGTGTGGACTGCCCGGGGTCTATACCGGCCTGCCGGGGGGCTGTGCCGGCCTGCCGGTGGTCTGTGCACCCTGTGGGGGTCTGTACCGGCCTGCCGGGGGGCTGTGCCGGCCTGCCGGTGGTCTGTGCACCCTGTGGGGGTCTGTACCGGCCTGCCGGGGGGCTGTGCCGGCCTGCCAGTGGTCTGTGCACCCTGTGGGGGGCTGTGCCGGCAACAGCCGGCAACAGCTGATGCTGCAGTTCTCTACCCAAGATCGTCGTGGGACACACTCGTGGACTGCTTCGGATCGTGGGTGAGTATTTTTGTGGTTTGTTATGTTAATATTTATTCCGTAAAAGACAATGGCTTCGGGGAACAATGTGACAAGTATTGGTAAGTATGTTACTCTATGTTATATGTACTGTATGTCTATGTATGTATTGTATGAATGTATTGTATGTAGTATGTATGTAGTATATATGTGGTATGTATGTAGCATGTAGTATGTATGTAGTATGTATGTAGCATGCATGTAGTATATATGTAGTATGTATGTAGCATGTAGTATGTATGTAGCATGCATGTAGTATATATGTAGTATGTATGTAGCATGTAGTATGTATGTAGCATGCATGTAGTATATATGTAGTATGTATGTAGCATGTAGTATGTATGTAGTATGTATGTGGTATGTATGTAGCATGTAGCATGCATGTAGTATGTATGTAGTATATATGTGGTATGTATGTAGCATGTAGTATGTATGTAGCATGCAGTATGTATGTAGCATGCATGTAGTATATATGTAGTATGTATGTAGCATGTAGTATGTATGTAGTATGTATGTGGTATGTATGTAGCATGTAGCATGCATGTAGTATGTATGTAGTATATATGTGGTATGTATGTAGCATGTAGTATGTATGTAGCATGCATGTAGTATGTATGTAGTATGTATGTAGTATGTATGTAGTATGTATGTAGTATGTATGTAGCATGTAGTATGTATGTAGCATGCATGTAGTATGTATGTAGTATTTTTTTTTTTTTTTTTAACATTTAACACATTAGCCGGATGATGGGACTACTACTGTCCCATCATTGGCTAATGTGTCAATCACTGTCATGGTAGCAGGCATCGCCAGATGGGACTTGTAGTCCCATCGGACGATGCTTGCACAGACCCCCGGACATCAGCTCAGCCCCCCGGCAGGCCGGCACAGCCCCCCACAGGGTGCACAGACCACCGGCAGGCCGGCACAGCCCCCCGGCAGGCCGGCACAGCCCACCGGAGCCTGCACAGCCCCCCTGGCAGGCCGGCACAGCCCCCCGGCAGGCCGGCACAGACCACCGGAGCCTGCACAGACCCCCTGGCAGGCCGGCACAGCCCCCCGAAAGGCCCGTACAGACCCCAGAGAGGCTGTACAAGGGAAAAACAGGATTTTTCTTATTCAGATACCGGAAGTCCCATAGACTTGAATGGGACTTCCGGTATCGGAATCGGCGATACCGATACTTTTTTTAAGATCGGCCGATCCATTCCGATCCGATACTTTGAAGTATCGGACGGTATCGCTCAACTCTATTCATGACCTGATGAGACATTCTCTGAGCACAAGGCTCCGGCCCTGGGGGAGCAAAACATACCACCTTTTGTGTTCAAAGACTCTTGTAGGAAGGTTGTTTTTTGCAGTACCTTACAATCTACTGAAAAAAGCATCAAAATCAGTGGGAGGACATGGTAAAATAAATGAAATTCTGCCATTTGCTTTTTGGGATTGAAGTGTTCATGGTGCAATAGAAAAGAGCTTGCTGCTCGAATCCGCAGGTCAGTACGATTACGTTGAGGCCAAACCTGCATAGATTAGATAGTTGTTGGTTTTTTGATTTTTTTCCTCCCCCTTTTAAACAGGAGATCATCATTACTGAATAAAGGAGCCGGGTGACGGCTTTTTTTTCTGTTGATTAATTACAATAAAGAATATTAAACGTATGTTCCCCAAATAGTTTATTTTTCCTTAGGAAGGTGTGGGGGCTGAAGGAAAGTAGTCCGACTTGTTTGTTTTCTGCTCTTTTAAGCATTTACCATTTTATCACTCAAGTGACAAAACTTCTTGTATAGTTTATTTTTTATTTTATACATTCTAGAAAAACACTGACATCTGATTGTAAAAATGGACGCACTGATGACACTGTATGTGGTTTTTTTTTCACATACATGTTTAACCCCTTCCTGACATGCACCATACTTATATTCTGCAGGAGGTGCATTCCAACAAAGAAGTATATGTACAGCACAGCCTCCCGCTACGCATACGGGTGTCAGCTCTATGTGACAGCTGACGCCCCGCAGCAATGTCCATGATCAGTGCTAGCTCCGATCATGGGTGTCTAACTCCTCTGATGCCGATGTCAGTAGTGACGGCATAGAGGAGTATCGCTCAGGGACGAGACCCCCTGCACACTTCCATCAGGGCAATGCAATGCGGTGCTGATGATCTCCATGGAGACCCCAGGCACCAAGTTGGCCGCGGGGTCCTACAGGGAAGGTGGCTTGTGAGTGTCTGCTGGGGCAGGGACTGGCATGCCAACTTACCTTCCTGTCAGATACTGATCCTATACTCTGCAGTGCAGACTATATCAGTTCAGTGATCTGATGCCTCATAGTAATGTCCGATACTGGGACAATGTAAAAAAGAGAGTTTAAAAAAAAAATATGTGTGTAAATAAAAATGTTAAAACATCCCTAAATAAAGAAGGAAAATTTTACCAATAAATACATTAATGTAAGTAATAAATAAAATAAAAGTAAACATTTGTTAATGCTGCCTCCGTAATGATTCGCTCTTTAAGGCCGGAGTCACACAAGAGAGGAATACGGACGAGTGAGAGGCGTTAAAAGCACGCATTACACACGGACAAATAATTCTCTATGGGTTTGCTCCCAACAGCCGTATATTTCTCGGCCGTATTCTACGGACCATGCCAATCGCAGCATGCTGCGATTGTCAGCGTACTATGCCCGTAATACGCCAATGCAAGTCTATGGGAGCGCAAAAAATACGGATTACACACGGACCACAAGTGTGACTTGCGAGAAATACGCAGGTCTTTTGCCAGATGACAGGAAATGGTCCAATCCATCATCAGGAAGCCTAGACATGCAAATGAGCTCAAAAACTGCTCCAGACATCCAGGAAGTACACCTCCACGGAGTACAGCAGCGTCATGGCGCCATATTTCCTGAATGTGGAGATGCTCATTGTACTGGCTCAGGAGCAGCCTGAACTCTTGGACCAACGGGATGCCCATTATGCGAACTGGGCAAGAAAGGAGGTGTCATGGAGGCGCATATGTTGCCAGATGTTCCATGATTTTGGTGATCGGCCACGTGAGGAGCAGCAGAAACTGAGTAAGTACAAGGCCAAAAACTGATTAAAATTACCTCACATCAAAAAATGCATACAGAATCAGCCCCCCCTTCCTGTGCTTCTACTTTTTTCCTCATGAGGCGGGTAGATTTTGATGTGACACATGGTTTGATACTGCCATAATTTTGCCCAGGCCACAAGCTCCTCATCCTCTTGGCCAACCAAGTTATTAAGTGTAGTTACTTGATACATGAACTATTGTGACCCTGTGTATCTGGCCTGGATGGCCCAATTAGATATGCCACCCTGGGTAGAAAGCACACCCCAGAAGGCCACATGCCTAGACTACTGGTAGCAAATGTGACCGATCAAATATGTAATGTAAAATTGAGAATATTTCCTGTCACATTGCAGTGGAAGATGTGATGAAACGCTGGCGCAGCATCTGCGATCAGTACAGGCGGGAACGTCAGCAGCGGTCCAGGAGTGGGGATGCGGGCTACGTCAAATGAAATTTTATTATGACCGCCTCTCCTTCCTCGCCCCTATTCTGGATCTGAGACCGTAAGTAGATACCTCACACCACATTACACCGATACTTTACATGGCCAAAAATATTAATTTATTTTTGGCTCTGTTCTATTTCATAACAGAACTCACTCCAACCTTACGGATAGAGGAACGGGCTCAGATACAGAGCCCATAATTGACCCTGTAGGGGATGAGGTGGCTGGGCCATCTTCTCCCCCTACAAGAAGCATGGGTGAAGAATCGTCTCAGGAGAACCCATTGCCTGCGACCCAAACCCCACCACCAGGACCGTCTGCTGCTGCACCATCACCCATACTGGAGGAGCAGGGCAACATAAGCAGCAGCCCAACTGCCCAGATCCGGGGATCGCCACAGCCTGCTGGAACATCCCGGCGAGGACGAAGAAGGTGCCACATCCCTGCCCAAGATACCAGGACCAATGTGGACACAGGGGTCCTAAATTATCTGGCTAGAGTGAATACAGATGATGGGGAGGAGGCATACTCAAGTAGCCTGGCCCTTTATCTCTGTGCCCTTTCCCGTGAGGTGAGGCTCCGTATTCGAGGATGTTTTCAGATCCTGCTTGATGCAAGGACACCCCCCAATACCCCATATGAGCTGTTTGAATATCTGGAGAGGTGGCAGCTTTCCCCCTGAAATCTAATGCGCATTAGACCACCCACACAGATGCTTGCTCAAGCAGGGTCTGAAGATACTCAGATACGTGGGCCTACACCTCACCCCCTTCCTCACCCTACCCAACCTTCACAACAGCAACAACATATGTCTGCCTCTAGCTAACCCCACCAATATGGCCACTTTTTCCCACCCAGTGTGGGAGGCCGGTCCCAACCTGGTTGGGGACGACATGGCTGTATTGGTGGGTATGAGACACGGGCCTACCCGAGCCAACAAGATGCCCCTCTTCATTATTCCTCTGGCCAGTACCCCCAACAATCCCAGGAGGAAGGACACTACCCACATCATGGGCAACAGTATGCCCACACACAGGGCAATGTTGGGCAAAGTAGCCAGCAGCAACCACAGACTGCTCTTCCGCCTTCTCCTTCCCCAACTTACCACAATTTATAAGGGCTTAAAAACATGCAAAATGTTTACGCATACCGTACATCAGTGTCCATAAGCGGTCTGATGCCAGTAGATGTCAAGTGTGTTTCAACTGGTGCTATAAATTCCAATACAAAGGAAAAAAGAGGTGTTCTCCATCATCAAAATTATATAAAAAAGATAAAACTCACATTTATTAGGAAGGTTTTCAAATCATATTAATAAGCCACCATGACAGGCAAGGCTACCTTACGCGTTTCTGACACATATTGCATGTCTGTAAAAAACACAATATTTCACCGCGCTATACTGGGAAAGTCAAAGGATCAAAATAGACTACTCATTTGATAATGCATAGAAAAGGCGTGCTGTCCTTATTCAATTAGTCACTTTTTTGGCAGCTAACTATATTCCCAAATCAAGGCGAACAGCCTCAATAACATCACACTCTCTCTATGTATTATCAAGTGAGTAGTCTATTTTGTTCCTTTGACTTTCCCAGTATAGCGCGGTGAAATATAGTCTTTTTTACAGACATGTAATATGTGTCAGAAACGTGTAAGGTAGCCTTGCCTGTCATGGTGGCTTATTAATATGATTTGAAAACCTTCCTAATAAATGTGATTTTTATCTTTTTTATATAATTTTGATGATGGAGAACACCTCTTTTTTCCTTTGGATTCTAAATGTCTAATGCAGCAATTTTGTTATTGCATTCTGTTTGGTTTGTATATGTGTGAAAATTGTTTATCTCTAAAATGTTCACATCTTCAAAAAGGCCAATTTGGCCCATTGCCCCAGTTTACCATAGGTGTTATGATTGAGTCACCGTTGGAGGCAGACACAAAAATAGAAGCTACGTCCAGAAAACCAGAGAAGTTGGCAACTATCAGATTGCAGACCCCTGAACCTATCAACACAACTAGCAGTAGCCGTGGGGGGTTCCTACGATGCCCTAGACCCCTCAATCACAGCCGGAGCGCTAAATAGCCTAAAGACAGAAAAGGAAATCTAAACTGCCCCAGAGCAGACCCCAAAGTAAAAGGCAGCCCCCAACATATAATGATGGTGAAGCAAGATGAAAAAACACTCACACAGATAGAAAGATAGGCTGAGCAAACGATGGGGCCCAAGCTAGCTAAACAGAACAGGAAAGGAAGGTTGCTGTCTGCAATCTGCCAAAACCCTATCAAAGACATAAGCCAACAAGCTGATATGAAAAAGACCCTGAAGCAGCTAGGCTTCAAAAACTAAATCAGCACTCAGGTATTTTCAGAAGACAGAGCTAAAGGAATTCAGCACACCCCAGCAGGGAATGGCAGAAATCCAGAAAAACAAAGCAAAACAAAGTCTAAGCACAAATGCAAAAGGCCGAGCAGAAAACTTAGCTTTAGAGGAGCAGGAATTCAGACTGGTCTCCAAGGATCCCACAGAGAAATCACCCGCATGGCAGAAGGGCGTCGGCAGTCTTATATCCAGTCAGTAACTCCACTCAGCCAGTCATCATCATCAGACTCAGGTGTTTGATAATCAGGCTCACTACCTTTCTTTACCAGAAGAGGGAGTTCCTCGGGCCTCAGTAGTGAAGGGGAAAATGAACTCACAACAGTACCTCCCCCTTGAGGAGGGGTCACCGAACCCTCAACCACGCCACCAGGGCGATCAGGGTGAGCCCGATGAAAGGCACGCACCAATCTTTTGGCATGAATATCAGAGGCAGAGACCCAGGAATTATCCTCCTGACCATAACCCTTCCACTTAACCAAATACTGGAGTCTCCGTCTAGCCAGACGGGAATCCAGTACTTTCTCTACCTCATATTCCATGTTACCTTCAACCAATACAGGGTCTGGAGGTGCCACCCCCGGAACAACAGGTTCAACAAACCTCTTCAACAAAGATTTATGGAACACATTATGGATTTTAAATGTGACAGGAAGAGCCAAACGAAAAGTGACCGGATTAATAATCTCCAAAATCTTGTAAGGTCCAATAAAGCTAGGCTTAAACTTAGGAGAAGCCACCTTCATAGCAATATTTTTTGATGATAACCACACCATATCACCAACCTTAAACTGGGGACCAATGGTCCTATGTCGGTTGGAAAACCGCTGGGCCTTTTCCTGGGAGAGAGATAACTTATCCACCACTTGGTCCCAGATCTGGTGCATTCTCTCCACCACAGTGTCAACACCTGGGCAGGCAGAGGGCTCCACCTGCCCTGAAGAAAATCGAGGATGAAACCCAAAGTTACAAAAAAAAGGTGACATCAAAGTGGCAGAACTAGCTCTATTATTTAAAGCAAATTCGGCCAAGAGCAAAAATGAAACCCAATCATCCTGATCAGCAGAAATAAAACATCTCAAATATGACTCCAAGGTCTGTTTTGTTCTCTCTGTCTGCCCATTGGTCTGAGGGTGAAAAGCAGAGGAGAAGGACAACTGAATTCCCAGCTTGGAACAGAAAGTTCTCCAAAATCTAGACACAAACTGGACTCCTCTGTCAGATACAATGTTCTCAGGAATCCAGTGCAAGCGAACCACCTGTTGTATAAACAGGGGCACCAACTCAGAGGAAGACGGCAACTTAGGGAGTGGTACAAGATGAACCATCTTAGAGAACCTATCACAAATCACCCAAATAACAGTCATCCTTTGAGAGACAGGCATATCAGAGATGAAATCCATTGAAATATGGGTCCATGGCCTCTTGGGGACAGGCAAAGGCATCAACAACCCACTAGAGCGAGAACACGATTTAGACCGGGAGCACGTCCCACAGGACTGCACAAAATTCCTGACATCACGAGACAAGGAGGGCCACCATAAAGACCGACTCACCAGATCTCTAGTACCAAAAATACCTGGATGACCAGCCAAAGCAGAGCAATGAACTTCAGACATCACTCTCTTCTTCCACTGGTCAGGAACATACAACTTTCCACTGGGACAACGCTCAGGTTTGTCCTCCTGGAACTCTTCCAGAGCACGTCTCAAATCGGGCGAGATGGCAGAAAGAACTACCCCTTCGCCTAAGATGGTAGCAGGCTTGATCACCACAGGAGAATCAGCAAAGAAGCTCCTAGAGAGGGCGTCTGCCTTGACATTCTTAGTTCCAGGAAGAAAAGAAACCACAAAATCAAAACGTGTAAAAAACAAGGCCCACCTAGCCTGTCTAGGGTTCAAGCGCTTAGCCGACTCTAGGTAAATCAAATTCTTGTGGTCAGTGAGGACCACGACTTGATGCTTAGCTCCCTCCAACCAATGTCTCCACTCCTCAAATGCCCATTTCATGGCCAACAGTTCCCGATTCCCCACATCATAGTTACGTTCAGATGGAGAGAACTTTCGGGAAAAGAAAGCACAGGGATTCATTTTAGATGTTACAGGATCCTTTTGGGACAAAACAGCTCCTGCACCAATCTCAGAAGCATCCACCTCTACCTGGAACGGAAGTGAGACATCAGGTTGCCGCAAAACCGGGGCGGAGGTGAATCTTCGCTTCAGCTCCTGAAAGGAAGAAACAGCCTCCGGAGACCAATTTAACACATCAGCACCCTTCTTAGTCAAATCAGTCAATGGCTTGGCAATACTAGAAAATTTTGCTATAAATTTCCGATAAAAATTAGCAAAACCCAAAAACTTCTGGAGGGCCTTCAAAGAAGTGGGCTGAACCCAATCGTAAATGACCTGTACCTTGGCCGGGTCCATTTCAATAGTTGATGGGGACAAAATAAATCCCAAAAAAGAAATCCTCTGTACTCCAAAAAGGCATTTAGATCCTTTGACATATAGGAAATTCTCCCTCAAGATCCGGAACACAGTCCGAATATGTTCCACATGAGAATCCCAATCCTTGGAGAAGATCAAAATATCATCCAGATAGATAATCAAAAATTTATCGTCAAAATCTCGGAAAATATCGTTCATGAAGCACTGGAAGACAGAAGGGGCATTAGTGAGCCCAAAAGGCATCACCAGGTACTCAAAATGTCCCTCCGGAGTATTAAACGCCGTCTTCCATTCATCCCCATGCTTAATGTGAATAAGATTATACGCACCCCTGAGGTCAAGCTTGGTAGACCAGCAAGCACCTTTAACTCTGGAGAATAGATCAGAAATCAGAGGTAACGGATACTGATATTTAACAGTAATTTTGTTGAGGGCACGATAATCAATACAAGGTCTTAATGATCCATCCTTTTTGGCTACAAAAAAAAAAACGGCACCTATGGGTGACGAGGATGGTCTAATATGACCCTTCTCCAACGCCTCCTTAATATAGGATCGCATAGCCTCGTGCTCGGGTACAGATAGATTGAAGAGCCGACCCTTGGGAAATTTACACCCCGGGCTCAGTTCAATTGCACAGTCATAACTCCTATGAGGAGGCAGAGACGCAGACTCATTCTCACTAAATACATCATAAAAGTCCGCCAAATAATCAGGAACATCATGCGACTGAGGAGAGGTGGAAAACACCGGAGCCTCACTAAAGGCACACCGACAACCCCAACTCACCACAGACACAGATTTCCAATCCAAAACTGGATTATGAATTTGTAACCAGGGAAACCCCAGAACAATAGTATCATGCAGATTATGCAACACCAAAAATCTGCAATTTTCTTGATGGTCTGGGGCGACCTGCATTACCACCTGGGTCCAAAACTGAAGTTTATTTTTAGCCAAAGGAGTAGCATCAATCCCCCTCAAAGGGATAGGCGTCTGCAGAGGTGTCATCGGAAATCCACAACGTTTAGCAAAATCCAAGTCCATTAGGTTTAGGGCTGCTCCCGAATCCACAAAAGCCTTGGCGGAAAATGTGGACAGGGAGCAGATCAGAGTAATAGCCAGAAGAAACTTAGGTTGAACACCACCAACAGAAAACGTGTGTGCAAAGCGTTTCTCTCGTTTAGGACAGACAGAAATAATATGCGAGGCATCTCCACAGAAAAAACACAACTTATTACGCCTTCTGAACTCCTGACGCCGCTTTCTGGAAAAAACTCTATCACATTTCATAGGTTCAGACATTTGTTCAACAGGTGGCAACACCTCTCGTGCAGCTTTGCGTTCGCGCAAACGCCGATCAACCTGAATGGCTAATGACATAGAATCGTCAAGACCAGAAGGAACAGGAAATCCCACCATAGTATCTTTTACGGCTTCTGACAACCCCTTCCGAAAGAGAGCAGCCAAGGCATTATCATTCCAGGTAGTAAGTACTGCCCACTTTCGGAATTTTTGACAGTACAATTCTGCAGAATCACGACCCTGGTTCAATGCCAGCAGGGTCTTTTCAGCCTGATCAATCGCATTAGGTTCGTCATACAACAACCCCAAGGCCTGAAAAAATGCGTTCACATTAGTCAGAATAGGATCATCTGGTTTCAAAGAAAACGCCCAATCCTGGGGATCGCCACGCAGCAAAGAGATGACAATTTTAACCTGCTGCGCGGAGCTCCCTGACGAGTTAGGCTTCAAGGCAAAAAATAATTTACAATTATTTTTGAAATTCAAAAATTTAGACCGATCCCCAAAAAATACATCAGGTGTAGGAATCTTTGGTTCAGCAGCATGTGAATGAGCAAGGTAGGCGGAAATTCCCCGCACTTCTGCAGCGAGCTGATCCACACGATCAGACAATTGCTTTATCTCCATTGAGAGAAAAAAAAATTCCCCCTACGGCCTCAGAGATATAGAGGAAAAAATATACACACCTTTTTTTTTTTTTTTCTTTTTTACAATTCTTTCCTGCTATTGAGTACCCTAGGATCTGCGGTATGGCGGGTGATTCTGTTATGATTGAGTCACCGTAGGAGGCAGACACAAAAATAGAAGCTACGTCCAGAAAACCAGAGAAGTTGGCAACTATCAGATTGCAGACCCCTGAACCTATCAACACAACTAGCAGTAGCCGTGGGGGGTTCCTACGATGCCCTAGACCCCTCGATCACAGCCGGAGCGCTAAATAGCCTAAAGACAGAAAAGGAAATCTAAACTGCCCCAGAGCAGACCCCAAAGTAAAAGGCAGCCCCCAACATATAATGACGGTGAAGCAAGATGAAAAAACACTCACACAGATAGAAAGATAGGCTGAGCAAACGATGGGGCCCAAGCTAGCTAAACAGAACAGGAAAGGAAGGTTGCTGTCTGCAATCTGCCAAAACCCTATCAAAGACATAAGCCAACAAGCTGATATGAAAAAGACCCTGAAGCAGCTAGGCTTCAAAAACTAAATCAGCACTCAGGTATTTTCAGAAGACAGAGCTAAAGGAATTCAGCACACCCCAGCAGGGAATGGCAGAAATCCAGAAAAACAAAGCAAAACAAAGTCTAAGCACAAATGCAAAAGGCCGAGCAGAAAACTTAGCTTTAGAGGAGCAGGAATTCAGACTGGTCTTCAAGGATCCCAAAGAGAAATCACCCGCAGGGCAGAAGGGCGTCGGCAGCCTTATATCCAGTCAGTAACTCCACTCAGCCAGTCATCATCATCAGACTCAGGTGTTTGATAATCAGGCTCACTACCTTTCTTTACCAGAAGAGGGAGTTCCTCGGGCCTCAGTAGTGAAGGGGAAAATGAACTCACAACACATAGGGCAATAATATGTTTGCCTTTAAAAAAAATAACAAAACAAAAAAAGGTAAAAGTAAACATTTGTCTAACACACTTTACGTCTCTGTCTCAATTCTCAAAAACCGTGTCAGCATACTAACATACGCTTACCAATGCAACTAAACAGTCATAGAATCAGAAGGGGTAGAAATATATCTATTTAGACACACATAAAACCTAAAATTATAACATAGATACAGCATGCTCTTGCCAAGAAGTTTCCCCCTCAGGTGACATAAAGTAATTAGTGAAAATATCACGAACTTTGAGCCCAGAGAGCGGTCTACGTTGAGGGTTGATAGGTGGTCTCACCCTACGCACATTGTCCGGCCTATGCACAACACCAGCAGAGGAGGAACAATCATGTATCCTGGTGAAGTTATGAAGAACCACACAGGCTTTAACTACTTCATTAACATTTTGTTCACTCAGCTGAATGGCAGACTGGAGTACCCGCCATTTGGCACAAAGAATGCCAAAGGAAAACTCCACCAGTCGCCGAGCACATGATAGGCGCAAGTTAAAAATTCTGTGCCTGTGGTCAAGGTTGCGCTGGGGATATGGCCTCATGACTTTGCGTGTTAACTGAAACGCCTTATCTGCCACAAGGACATAAGAGACTGATTCTTGAGTGGAGCCTGGTAGTTGGCGTGGTGGTGGTAGATCCAACTGGTTGGTGCGTAGCCGCCGAGCCATAATGGAAGTATTGAAGACTCTAGAGTCTCCTGTCCTTCCATAGGTCCCAATGTCAACAATTATAAACTTGTATTGAGGGTCAGCCAGAGCCAACAGTACAACAGAAAAGTATTGTTTATAATTGAAGAATTGAGAGCCAGAGTTCGGCGGCTTACGCACCCGGATATGTTTGCCTTCAAGGGCCCCAATACAATTAGGAAACTGGCATTCCTCCTCAAAGTCCCTTGATATCCTCAACCAGTCTTCCATCCTGGGCTCAGGCATAACGACTTGATGTAGTCTTGTCCAGATTTCAATACATGTTGACCTGACTATGCCAGAAATGGTAGATCATCCAATGAGAAACTCATGGTGGAGGGCGGCTTAAGACAGGCCAGTGGACAGGAAGCAGAAGAACAACAGAAAAGGAAGATTTTAGAATGCACAAATTACAAAAAAAACAGGTACATACATACCAAACTGTTAGGAATTCAGATCGACTACCACACACATATTTGGTTGCACAATTACAAAGTGATATTCAGCACATATTACACATAACATACTGGTCAGTAAGTTGAAACATATGTGGACTAAGATGAGGGCATTAAACTTAGTCCAAGAAGCCAAAAATACATACTTTGGTCAACACATTATGAACATAGAGAATGTAGTTGGGTAGTACATACCGTATTGTGAGTCGAAGTCGCTCCTCTGCAGATATAGCTTTGCGCATCCTTGTGTCCTGAAAGGTTATCCCAGGGCGCACTGTCTCCAAGAGTCGATCAAATGTTTCAAGGCTCATGCTACAGTATTGGTAGAATTTTACAGGATGCTCTCGCATAGAAGAATAGAGGCGGTGAAAATGACCTCTTGTGAGTCGTTGCCTCAAAAGTGGATGTACCCACATGCATCTCCTCCTCCGTGGATCCACTATCACTGGGTAAGATTGGCCAAAGCGGCGTGACAAAAGCCAGTTGAAGAGAACCTGCTCAGTTGTGTTGAAACTCAGACTGTTTGCCATGTTGCACATACAACAGCAACACACCTAGTGAAGGCAAGGTCACAAATGGCCAGAATGGAGGCAGTCACCTGTTCCTGAGGCAATAAATAGGGTGCAGGCTAATGATTTAAATAGTTAGCAGGCCTCAAAACCATTAAATGTCCATTTTGCAAGGATGCGAGAAAATCTCGCAATACGGATTCCATACGGATTCCTTACGGATGCTGACATGCGCAAAATACGCGACCACACCTTTCTTACGGATGACATACGGAGCACTATTTAGGGGTCATTCATCCGTATTACGCCTGTAAACTACGGACCGTATTTTGCGTTGATTAGTGTGACCTCGGCCTAAGGCTAAGTGCACACGTTGTGGAATTGCTGCGGGAAATACGCTATAATTCCGCATGTGTAATTCCCGCATATTTCCTGTGTTTAACTAGCGTTTTGCAAGCGTAATTAGCTTGCAGAATGCTAGCATTTTGCAAGCGATCTGTAGCATCTCTTTGAAAACTGATTGACAGGTTGGTCACACTCGTCAAACATAGTGTTTGACAAGTGTCACCAACTTTTTACTATTGAGCCTATAAAAGACAAAATGAAAAAAACCCTGCTATAATTAAATGTATGATTTAAATGCACTTTTGCTTTTTACTTATTTAATTATAGCAGAGTTTTTTCCATTTTGTCTTTTGTAGGTTTTGTATGCTTTTTGGCCATGTGAACATGCATTTATGTGCTGCATGTGTACCAACTCAAACCAAGCTCAATTTTTGTGTTTTTTCTTTGTATTTTTGCATTCTGTGCAAGCTGGGGTGTGGCCTCCCTCTCCTGAGCTGGAAATTGTATTTAAAGGCTTCCCCTGACTGGTGTCCAGTGGTTGGGACCCGGTCCTTGCCTGCCCTTCACACAGACGTCAACTTTGACTCATGATAAGGTTATTAATACTAGACAGTGTAGGACTGCCCCAACCACAGAGTCAGCTTGTCGATGGTGGGACGGCTTTTATGCTATGTTTGATTAAATACAGTATTACTAAGAACTCTGTATGATTTAAGTGCACTTTTGCTTTTTACTTGATTAATTATAGCAGGGTTTTTTTCATTTTGTCTTTTGTAGGTTTTGTATGCTTTTTGGCCATGTGAACATGCATTTATATGCTGCATGTGTACCAACTCAAACCAAGCTCAATTTTTGTGTGTTTTTTTACTATTGAGGCGCCTATGCAGCATCAGTAGTAAAAGATATAAAGTTTAAAATAATAAAAAAAAATAAAAGTGGTGTTATTCTCACCTTCCGGCGTCCCATGCAGCATTCGCAAACCTTGCTATGCTCTCGGCAAGTCCCATTCCCAGTGATGCCTTGCGACAATGACCTTTGATGACGTAGCTGTCTCGCGATACCATAGCGGTGTCGCGAGACCGCTAAGTCATCAAAGGTCATTGTCGCAAGGCATCACTGGGAATGGGAGTTGGCGGGAGCATCGCTGAGGCCTGGGGACGCTGCGTGGGACGCCGGAAGGTGAGAATATCACAATTTTTTATTTTAATTATTTTTTTAACAGGGATATGGTACCCAAGGCCTGGAGGAGAATCTCCTCTCCTCCAGACGCTGGGTACCATCCGCACATTTTCCGCTTACTTTGCTCATAGTGGGCATAGCCACATGCGGAAAGTAAGCGGAACAATGCATTCCTATGTGTGCGGAATTCCTGCGATTCCACGCAAAGAATGAGCATGCTGCAGTTTTTTCTGCGATGCGATTTTGCCGTGGAAAAATATGCAGCATTAGCACAGCATGTGCAGAATGCCATTGAATGCAATGAGCTTCTTATTTTATGCGTTTTTGCTGAAAAATCGCAACAAAAATGCATAAAATCTGCGGGAATTCCAGACGTGTGAACACAGCCTAAAACTGTCCCACTAGTTAACCCCTTCAGTGAACACTGCAAAAAAATAAAGGAGGCAAAAAACAATGCTTTATCAAATAGCCGAAGGAAAAGAGCAATAAAATGCGATCAGACAGATGTAAATAAAAATGGTACTGCTGAAAATGTTACCTTGTCCCGCAAAAAACAAGCTGCCATGCACCTTCATCAGCAGAAAAGTGAAAGTTAGAGCTCTCAGAACAGTGATGCCAAAAATATTTCTATAAAACAGTTTTTGTTGTGTAAAAGCGCCAAAACATAGGATATAAAGGAAGTATCGCTGTAATCTTACTGACTCGAAGAATAAAGCGCTCTTACCAATTTGACCACATGTGGAATGGTATGTAAAAAAAATTCCTGAATTGCTGGATTTGGTTCATTGTGTCTCCCAATAATCAGAATAGAAAGCGATCAAAAAATGTCATGTGCTCGAAAATGGTACCAATAAACGTCAGCTCGTCCCATAAAAGCAAGCCGTCACGTGAATGTTGGCTGAAATATAAAAACATTAAAACTCTCAAAATGTGGTGATGGAAAAACTAGTTTTCGCAATAAAAAACATCTTTTAGTGTGTGACAGCAGCCAACCATAAAAACACAATATAAATCTGGTATCGCTGTAGTCACACCGACCCAAAGAATAAAGTCACCTAATCACTTATACCGCTCGAGCAATGGCGTAAAAAATACAATCAATTCTTCACATGCTGTTGATTTTTTTTTTCATTCTGCCTCCCAAAGATCGCAGTAAGGCTTGGCGCACATTTATCCTGTGCTGAGTGCTTACAGAGGGGTTTCTGTGTAAATCTCAGAAGGTCCCTTCATCAGGCTGAATTAATTTTTCCTTTTATCCAATTACAAAGTGACCCATCTAAGAATTGTTACTTTGCAAAGTTTTAAGGCAGGTGTGAAAAATGCTGCAGCATAAAATATTTTAAAAATGTCTGCTTATCTTAATGTGTATTTTTGTGTCTACAAAAAACAGAATTGGTGTCACCATGTTCATAATGACCAATACAAGAATGTAATCGTGATTTAAGCTTCTAAAAAAACTCAGTAATCCTGAAAAACAAAAGCATAAAATGTGGCCCAAAAATTGTTTCCACCACAAAATGGCACCAATTAAAAATGTCTTCACAAAAAGTGAAAAACCTCAAAGCAAGTGTAATATCACATACAGGATGTGTCACTAACATCACACATCTATGATGGCTCCAAGAACACAGGTAAATATTGAGGTGCAGGTATCCGTCCATTATTGGGTGCGCCTTCTGGAATATTGGCTATATCCAGTACATTAATAGACCCCTGTACCTCAATATTTCATGTGTTTCAGCTTTTATCCAATTAATCAACGGTTTTTTACCAGTTTTTAGCCTCATGTTGCACATTATCGATAGCAGTGGTGTAGTCACCCGTGTGATGTAACGTGTCTTCTCCCGCATGTCTGAGAAAGGGACGAAAAATATTTGAAAGCTGAAACGTTGCGTCATGGGAGAGAATAATCCACTTCTGGATTTTACCTCATTATAAAAGGCTGCCATTGTCTAATAGATGACAAATCTGAGATGAATGGACAAAGAACATCTCATACATCTCATTGTGGATGTCATGTTGTGTCTGTATTTCAATAGTTTAAACAATTAAATCATATAAACTCTATTTATGATTTCTATAATAATAGAAAAAGATATTAAATGTGTGTTTATTATGGTCATTTCATGGTACAGCGCAGACGTGTGTCAGATATTCCTTAAATAGTTTATTTGGGCAGAAGTAACAAATCCCCTATAAGAACTGACATTGAAGGATGATGACTTCCTCTGTCCTTTCCATTTTACTGGTTACATGGTTGTTATTGACATGTAACCATCCATTCCTTTCTTAAATTCATTCAGTGAGTTGGTGATGGCCAACTCACTGAATGAATTTAAGAAAGGAATGGATGCTTTTCTTGTGAGTAACAGTATAGAAGGTTACGAATAAATTGGCTTCTACTCTGTGGGTTTTTTGCCTTCCCCAGAATCAACAATGCAGAACAGCTGCACTAAAAATAGGCTGAACTAGATGGACATAAGGTCTTCCTTCAGCCTTCAAAACTATGTTACTATGTTTCTAAGCAAGCTGGACTGGGCATGGGGAAGTCTTCCTGTGCAGTCCGAAGGTTTCCAAACCTGCCCCCCATGTCTCACATCCACGGGGATTTAGAAAACAAACCAGTGTCATCTGTCAATCTACACTGAGTTACGAGAGCTGGAAATTGATATATTAAAATAAAACTGACAGCTGATACATCCAGTATCTGACACGTGCTGCCCGTGGATGTATGTTATCAGCCAGGTATGTTGAACTTTGAAATACTGCGAAATTTCAAAACTACTTTAAAAGCCACTGGGGACTGCGCTGTGCTATTGATCCATGGCAGGTGGCATTAAGAGGATTCCGGGGATCCGCCTGTCAGACTGGTCGTACTTTACAGTGCAGTTCTGACCATGGAGGCTCTTAGACTCATTGATCAGGCGGGTTCCCAGCTACTTCTTTCCATCACCTGTCCAGGTTTGACTGGTCTCTCCCTATATGCATAGGCAGTCACTGACAGTGGGCTGAAAGAAGTCGCTTGAGAGACTAATCTTAAGTGCAGCTCGGAATGTCATACATACATGTCTGGGATCATACACCCGATGCCTGATATGTGATGTCCCTGGATTGTTCCCTGGATTGTTCACCATGTATCAGCTGTCAGGATCTCTGCACCAGTGAATTACCACACATGTAATCTAGAACTTAACCGTAACTCATAACACTTCACCCGCACTTCTGGAATTCCCACCTGAAAAAGTAGAAGAAAACATTAGACACATTTTCAAATTAAGCTGGATGTTCGCTCTAAATTGACCAATTATGGAGCTGATCTAGAATACTGATCCCCTAAACTACAGCTCTATTATCTTCTAAACCACTGATCTCAGCACACCATATGGGCATGCAAGGAGGTTGGCAACCACTGGAGAGACAGATTGGAGAGAACTATACTAGGGGAATACTATATATTTAAATAAATAACCCAATTACTGACCAGACTTCTTCAGACCATTTCTAAAAGTAAAAATGGCAAATTCAATAGCTGCTGTTCAAAACACTTAATGCTTGTGAGATACTAAAGGCTCCATCACACACAGTGACATCACCAGCGAGATCGCTGATTTTGTGATGCCACAGTGATCTCGCCAGCGATATCGCTGTGTGTGACGGGGATCAGCGACCAGCCCCTCTGCCGGGTATCGCTGATCGTACTCGATCGTCCTGGGCCATTTTTTGATCGTTGTTCTCCCGCTGGCCAGTGCGCATCGCTGCATGTGGCAGCAAGAGACCAGCGATCAGCGACGCTGGATGCTGGTTTCCAGTGTAAACAGCGGGTATCTAAGAGCCGCGCGGCTCTTGGATACCCGCTGTTTACATTGGAAACCAGCTTGCTCGCTGGTCCTGATCACTGGAGGGGCTGTCTATTGATGTTCCAGCAATCCCATCGATGTCGGATCATTGGTTAGATTGCTGGGACATTGTTATGTGTAACGGGGCCCTTACACCAGAGTAAATGAAGGGATCCTGCAAGAGCCGCATTCTGGGTCAGAAAGTAACGGTCATCACACTCCATAAGGGTGAGGGGTGTAGAGGCGATGACTCTGTATCGGGACACACATTGGATGGACACTCGCGCACCCCTTAGAAACCCGATGTGTACCTTGGTTATCAGCTCCCTGCATCAGCGCGCTGGTAACTAAGGTACACATTGGATTTCTAGGAATCGGGCAGCGCCTAGAAACACGACGTTTCTAAAGGGCCTGTCACACTAAGCGATATCGCTAGCAATATCGCTATAACGTCACTGGATTTTGTGACGTTATAGAAATATTGCTAGCGATATCGCTATGCCTGATACTTACTTCCAACTGGTTCCCCCGCTGGTTATCGCTGATCGCGCGAGAACATCCTGGGCCATTTCTCGTCGTCAGCTTCCTACTGGGCTTCCTGTGGCGCGGGCGGGAGGACGTCAGGATCGCCTCGTCTGACAGGTAAGTAATGACCCCCGACCCCTGTTATGTCGCTGGTGAGATCTGCCTGTGTGGCCGCTCACTAGTGACCACTTAGCGATGCACGAGCGATCCTGACCGCGTCATATTGCTGGTAGGGATCGCTGGTGCATCGCTAAGTGTGACAGTACCTTTAGACACCAAACACATCTAGGTTCTTTATCTATGAACTCATAATGACCTGGATAATCATAATGGCAGGTCACTTTTAGCATTTGGTGAACTAGTAAAAAGCCAAACCAAAAAAAGTGTGGGATTGCACCTTTTTTTGCAATTTTACCGCAATTGGAATTTTTTGCCCATTTTCTAGTGCACGACATGGTGAAACCAATGATATTGTTCAAAAGTACAACTCGTCCCACAAAAAATAAGCCCTCACACAGCCATGTTAACAGAAAAATAAGTTACGGCTCTAGGAGAAGGGAAACAAAAACGCAAAACCGAAAACCTCCGGGGGTTATTAGGCTAAACTTATTAAAAAAAAAATAAAAAACAGTATTTCAAGGCTAATAAAAATGTCTGCCTAGTAAAGTGTTACTAAAAAGAAGGTTGATTATTGGGTGTCCATATAGCAAGAGGACGTTAAAGCCGTTATTAGTAAATCCAATAAAAGCATAACTTCTTAGCGGTCTTAACAAGTTCACCAAAAACACAACCCAGGTTAGGTGGGTTCTGATCCAAGTGGTTAAATGCTGCTGTCTGGGTCAAGAACTTTTGGTTCAGGCTGAGAGATTACAGGTATCTACACGTATTTTAATTTAGCTCCAAATAAAACAAAGGGTAATAGCCATTCACATTATTTGGTTCATGTAAAGACTTCTTGAAACTCAGTTTCTGTGCATGACTAGCAGATACAAAATCCTGCCCATATCTCTCATTCATGGACTTTTTGTTTTTTAAAAAAAAGCAAAATGCATATTTACACCCTTGGTAAAACAACATGGTGACATTTGCACTGAAGGCCAGCCATAATCTTATAATTCAGAAGACACTACAAATAAGTGTCATGCAAGATTTTAAGCTCACCATATCTTTTCCTCACAAGATCTAAAGGATTTCAACTTTCGAACCCAAATAAATCAAGGTTGGCATTGTCAGACGTAATCAGCAGTGCATCACTAGACTGAAATATGGCTTCCTCTGAGGCATCGCCTATGATGATGATGCTCTCTATGTCCCCTCAGCTATCCACCACAGGATACTCATCTTCTCCTTCAATGACGATGAATTTTGTCTCCAAATCTTCCATGTCAATGTTGTCTATAACAGTCTCATGGGAATGTTCAGTCACATGGTCTTCACCCAATGGAAAGTTGAGAGAGTTCATAACTATGTTCACTGAAATCCTGGTGGTGGGGTCTTCAGAGAGCAGGCAATGAAAACATTCATGAGCATTGACTGAAAATTTAATCCAGTGTCCTGGAGGTGCATTGAGGGTTTTCAAAACGCTGCCAGTAGATAATTTTTTGGAACAGAGGACCATCTTCTACTGCTCTTTCTCATGGAAAATATCCAGTAAATGCAATGAAAAGAAGTACACCCAAAGTCCGTGTGTTAATGCTGGGCCTCAAAACTAGAGCTTCATGGCTTTTCACTTAACAGAGCTTCGGGGACATGAAAGAAATGATGAATGACATTGATGGCACAAGAGTATTGATTGCTTGTGTCAAGCCAAAATGACTCAGTTTAACATGGAAGCTATCTTGGTCCATTAGTAATACATTGTCTGGCTTTACATCTTTATGTACTAGTCCTTGATCGTGCATGTATTCCAGCGCTCTGGCCAACTGTAGCGCACAACGCTTCACCTTCACTTCGGGAATTCCAACCTGGAAAAGTAGGTGAATCCATTAGATACATGATTACTTTACTAGAAAATGTGTATGATCTTAGGGTAACCATCATTGTACTATATCTCCACATTTTACTTTTAGTTCAGCACGAGATATTGGTAATCAGTGTTTTACAGGAGTGTTTTCTGTGAGTAGTACCATACTTATGGTTGGCCATATTATACAGTTGCTGACGCTGCTCTTGCCCCTTTTTTTCTTTTTAGTTCAACATCACATAGATATTGATAACAAAAGTATTGTACTACACACAGGGAACATATATTTTGCCATATTCTATTGTTTCCGGTTCTTCTCTGGCCCCTCTCCTCTTCAATTCCCGCCGCCTCAGGCCAGGGGAATCCTTGTGTACACGGCCAGATGTAAGTACAGCACAAAACTCTTATCACAGGATTTTGTCTGGGCTATCTTTTAAGCACTGGCAGTAAGATATAATTATCTATATGCAGTGGGTTTATTTATAGATAGTATCCAGCTGGTATTGCATATTTTGCTACCACTGGACTTTGGTATAGGCTCACAGGATACACTTTTGGTAGATTATATTTAGCCTGATTCATATTATTAAGCACTATAAGCACTTTGTACTTTGGTTGTTTATGCAGTGAGCCTAAGTTAGTGAAATTAAATGTCTGCATTTTACATGTCAGCACTATAACGCAAAATAGCTTTGTTAGGACGCTTGCAGGCTGGTAGTAGTTTTTTCCAGCCCTATAAAATTGAGAAACTTGTATTGCACCATTTATTTGTGGATTATCCCCGCGTTACACGCCTGCTTAGTGGGAAACTCTATTTATTGATGTAATTTTAAAATATTTCAATAAAATTGTTTATATTTTCCTAAAGTACTCATTGTTTTTTCTGCTATAATTAGCTTGAAAAATGAGTGTGTTGTATTGTATCTAGAGTTCAAGAGGTGATATTATTGTATCTATAATTTATGGGAATATTTGTGATATTTTGTGTAATGTATTATTATTTTTGTCTATATATGTAATTCTTGGAATAAACTTTGTAATACTTTTTTGATAGGATAGTTAGTCCTTGTTATTTTGGTGTTCACTCATTGCGATAGTGTCCATAATACAATACGTTTATCTAGACAGTGGGCCTTAGTACTTTTGATTATATACAATGCTGATATCTGTTCTAGTATTAGTTTTCATTGGGACCTTTGCGGTATGATCACGGATAGCCAGTGATGTAAAAGTTCCATCATTTTTTCTTAAGACCATGCACTGTATGGGATAAAGCGAAACAACAATACAAAAAACAAAACCAGAATTCCTGGATTTTGTATTCCCCCAAAAATGTCACCAGTAGAAACTACAATTTGTCCTGAAAAGTTGATGAACGCCCTTCCACTAAAAAAAGATATTCTGCAGGTTGATTGGGTATTGTGCTTTTTTTTACATAGTATTTTATGTCTTGCTACTCTCACAAAAATGCAATAATTTGTTTTTTGCTCTGTTCACTATTTAGTGACATATCAACAGGGATTAAAAATGTGATATAGGATTATTTTAAGATAAAATATAAAAAAGAATAAAGTGTCAAAACGTTGTATTTACCAGAAAATGGCACAACTGAAAACTAAATCTTGTCCTGTAACAAAAAAAACCTCATGCAGCTCCATATTCAAACATGGTCAATCTCTAAGAGGGCTATTTTTTTTTTTTTTGGCAAAAAGTTGGATAGTTGTATAAACTCCAAAATGCTGACGAACACAAATACAACTCATCCATAAATATCCCAGCTCTCATGCAAAATGTTAAAAATACCATGGGTTCTGGGATGACTATGAAAGAGAAACAAATATTTTGTCCTAAAACCCCCATCCTTAAGGGGTTGAAAGCTTCTCAAGTGTTTATGGGATTTGAAATTTCTACAAATTTCTAACTTTTATGAAAAATGTAACATTCTGAAGGCAATAAACCTATAAAGCATTGACACATTTCATGGTATCATCAATTTATGACTAATTCACACTTGTAATGTTGGGGCTTGCCTGTCTTCTTCTCATTAGCCATGACTACTCTGCTGTAGGTTCCGCTGCCCAGAGTCTTCAACAATTCCTAATCCTTCTCACTAGTGTGGGTGAGCTCAATTGTATGAACTGCTTCCATCCTCGCTTACGTTGAAACAAAGATTCAGTTGGGTTTTCTCTCGTAGATTCTGATCCAACTTATCACAAGAACTGCAATCTCACAATTCGTGAAGGCGATTATCTAGCAGTTGAGAGCAAAGAAGACCTTGTAGCATAGATCAACCTCATCCCGTAGAATGTAAGTCCGCAAGGACAGGGTCCTCTCTCCTCTGCACCAGTCTGTCATTGTAAATCTGTTCACTGTTAATGATATCTATAATTTTGTATATAACCCCTTCTCATGTACAGCACCATGGAATTAATGGTGCTATATAAATAAATAATAATAATAAATGACTGAAAGGAGCTAACAGTCTTTTATGGGCACCATAGCCATGAGATTGAGGTTCCTCCCCTTTTCAAGGACAATGATGTAAGTGACCCTCTAGTCATATGGAAATGGCGAGCTCACTGACAAGTATATTCTGAGTGGTAAGTTCAGGAATAGCTCAGGTATAAAGGATGTCTGGGTTGAGACCATGCCTGATTATTCCAGGTTCTGCCATTTGTTGACTTAACCTAACTGGTTTACTTTAGTGTCACTTGTCATGCAAATACCGTGTGTGAAAACAGCCTAAATCCACCAATACTCTCTAGATTAAACTAATCTACATGCTGTACATAACAAGACACTATATATTCTTTTATGTCAACTAATCATTGTTTTGAAAGGCAGGATGCAAATTTTAGGAATGATCAAAAAGTTGTGTACCACAAAATAGCACCAATGAAAATGTAGCCATTGATCCTGCTAAAAAAAGATGTGGAGCCCACAGGACACATTACTTATGTATGGGAGCATTATTGGTTTAATTGTGGCACCCTTAGTATTATTTAGCAAGTAGCACTCAGACACAAGTGCTTATAAAGTAATAATGAGGGGAACTTTGCACCGTTATAGCCCTAAAATGGCATATGGGGGTCTTCCAAGATGTGTTTGCATAGCATGTGTCTTTCCCTCAAAGCAAGAAATGGGTTGGGGTCCTCTGGTCTAAATACTGTTCTAGGCATTAAACAACCTGGACCCAAGACTTATTATTATTACCTTTATGCATTATTTGCAGTACATTTTTTACTTTTTAGTTCAGGATATTTGTGTTTTTTGCTTTTTGTTTTCTCTGGTTAATGGTCATGTGTTAATATGCACTTACATTGTGCATACACATTAACTTACTTTTCTCAGTTCAGATTTGTTTTTATTCATTTAATTGTGCATTCAGTGCATATATGGGTGTGACCGCCCTTTTTCTGAGCTGGGAAAGCCATCCAGTCTGGCCTAAGCTGTTACTAGTGGTTCAGCCGCTCGATCCTTATTCACATTCACGTCACTTGGCAAGTGAAAAGGTTTTAAATACTAGAGTAGGGACTGTCCCACAAGGGTTGCCGTGACGTGGCGGGATGTCTTGTACATTATTTTGATCAAAATTATGTTTACTAAATACCCTTATTATTATTACCTTTATGCATTATTTGCAGTACATTTTTTACTTTTTAGTTCAGGATATTTGTGTTTTTTGCTTTTTGTTTTCACTGTAGGTGGCTACATTGTATCAGAGAGACCTACGCAGCTGCTGTATATCAAATGTTTTTGGATTTGCTTTTTTGCAGCTTTTTTAAAATTTGGATGTGATCTGGACACTGCTGCATAAAGCAATGGTTCAAGTGAGATTTATTGATAGTGACTTTCTAAAAAATTGTGTAGAAACTGCTCTAGACAGAAGGTTGACAAATTTAATGCATCTTTACTAGTGTTGAGCATTCCGATAACGCAAGTATCGGGTATCGGCCGATATTAGCTGTATCGGAATTCCGATACTTAGTTCCGATACTTTTTTCATATCGAATACCGGAATCGGAAGTTCCCATAATGCTAGGAGCCCGCTCGATTTGATTCAGCCAATGGGGATCCTCAGAAGTGTGGGCATATCCTGTTAGGCATGTAGGCATGTTAACTACTGGCATGGCTGTGATTGGCTGCTGAAATGATGTCATGATGCACTATAAAAAGCGCTGCAGCCGCCATTTCTGGTCACTCTGCTGTGAATTCAGTTAGGGACAGGCTGCTGTTGAAGACTGTGAGGGACAGTTAGAAATAGCGATTCTAAAAACAATATTGTGCTTTATCCAGGCTACATAAACCACCACTGTAGCTTGCTTTTCCCTAGCAGCGCTGTTTTCACAGCTGTCTGCAAGGGCTGTGTGAGTGCAGACCCACGCTGTGTAGTGTGTCCTGCAGGCACGTCTGCTTGTAGGCCGGCCAGCGTGTCTCTGCCTCATACACATTTTTCTTTTATTGCTGCTTTTTTTTTCTCCTGTATAGTGTGCTTCCATACGTATCCATATACGTTGGTTGCAAACACTAAAGGAGTGGACAGCGGAGCCTTTCAGCAGCCTTTCAGTGCTATAGCCCATTTCTCTGTACTGTTTTTGGCTGTCTGATAGGTCTCTCTGTGTGTGAGTGCAGCTCACGTTGCAGTGTGTTCTACAGCCACCGCTAGCTGTAGTCCGCTCAGCGTGCGTCACTGCCTCATACATAGTCCTTTTTTTGCAGCAAATTTAGCCAGATTTTTGCTCCTATATTAGTGTGCTTCCAACCGCATCCATTGTCATTGGTTGGTTGCAAACACTATATAGGATTAGATAGAGGAGCCTTTTTGCTGGCTTGTGCCCTTAAGGGCCAGCCAGGCTAGTATCACCCTATTTTTTGGAGCCTCATCAGTTGCATTGTAGGTTAGCTTCCTGCATTGTAATCGCTCCAAAAAGTTTGTGATACTATAGCTTTCAAACTTTGGTCACATCCTTTCGTTTCCTTTCCCCCCACCAAAAAAAAAAAAAGGAAATAAAGTTCACCAAACACTCCACTTTACAGTTGTCTAGGCCACATTAGATCATATTAAAGTGTAGTACACACACTCTTAGCCAAATTAGTGTTTCTTATACTGGTTAGCAGGTGTTCAGGAATAAGAACACTAAGCCATCCCTTTTTTACTTTTCTGCCTATCTTTATCAGTCTACCAAGATGAAGAAGGCAGGGAGTAAGGCACGTGGTCGTGGACATGGAGTTTCAGCAGGGAGAGGACAGGGGGATTCAGCAGGGAGAGGACATGGGGATTCGGTATCTGCTGTGGCCACCAGTGACCCGGCATCCCCCACTTTTACCAGGCAACAGTCCTTCATGCGCAGCTTTGTAGGACCTCGCCGTACCCCACTGCTGCGTGACGAACAAATTGAAGCCGTTGTCGGATGGATGGCAGCTAACGCATCCACTTCAATGACTTCCGCATCCTCCCAAGGCCAGAGCACTGAAGAGCAACCATCTGTCTCTTCACCACCTGCCAAATTGCCAAGGCAGTCTGAGAGCCCTGGACAGGAGCCATCTCAATCTTTACTTCTGTTCTCAGAATCTGTTGGCTTGGAAAGAGGTGGCCAGCCAAGCAGCATTCTAGAGCGTGAAGAAGAGGGAGTATGCAGTGATGAACAACTGCTTTGTCCCTCTGAATCTGAAGAGGCGGGTGGGCCAGTGCCTATGGTCAGCACACCTCAGTATGCATCAGATGATGATGAGACTCAGTTGCCAATTTCTGGTGCGTACGGTGCTGGCGAGACAACCCAGGACCAGCCGGTGCTTGAAGAGGGGAGTGGAGATGATGAGGTCCTTGACCCATCATGGCGTCAGCCACAGGAAGGTGGTGGGAGCAGCTCTGAGGAAGAGATTCCCCGAACGGCCAAAAGAGGAGGGAGAGGGCGGGGGCAGACTTGGTTGCCTGTAGCCTCCACTTTGGCACCCGTGAGGAGCAATCCTCTTCCAAAACACAAAACGGGTGCTCCCAGGACTTGCAGTGCGTGGTCTTTTTTTGACACAGTTGCAGATGACATTTGCTTTGTCAAATGCAAGCTGTGTCATCAGAAAGTGAAACGAGGGAAAAATGTGAGCAACCTCAATACCACAAATATGTGGAAAAATGTGCGTACCAAGCACGAGGTGGAGTTACACAGACACACTGAAGATGTAGGCCAACCTTCAGCAGCACCTACCACCTCTTCAGCTCATGTTGGGGCCTCTTCCTCCAGCTCACACACAGCTGGTTCGGCTTCCTCACTGGAACGCCATGGAAGAACCACTGCCACTGTTGTCCAGAGACCCAGTGAAATTCCACCCACTGAACCACGTTCGCAGTCATCAGCACCCTCCCAGGCCACTCACCAGCAATCAGTAGCACAGGCATGGGAGAAAAAGCGGCCATACTCGGCAAACCATCCCCGAGCACTCGCTCTGAATGCCGGCATTGCCAAACTACTGGCCCTTGAGATGCTGTCATTCAGGCTGGTGGAGACTGACACATTCCGGAACTTTATGTCATTGGCAGTTCCACAATACAATGTGCCCAGCCGCTTTTATTTCAGCAGGCAAGCTGTCCCTGCCCTGCAAAAGCATGTGGAGGGAAAAATTAAAAATGTGCTACTAAATGCCGTCAGTAGCAAGGTCCACCTGACCACCGATGCGTGGACCAGTAGCCATGGACAGGGACGATACCTTTCCCTCACTGCCCATTGGGTCAATGTTGTGGAGCCGGGTACAGATCTGGAGAGTGGCTCTGTACGTATTCTGCCAACTCCAAGGATTGCAGGAATGCAGTCTGTACATATTGAGTCCTCCTCCTACTCTAGTTCCTCGGAATCAGCACTGTGTGAGCCTGTTAGGCCAGATATGAGCACAGGTGTGGCCAAACGTCAACAGGCCGTCCTTAAATTAATTTCTTTGGGGAATCGGAGCCACACAGCACAGGAGCTCTGGAATGTCATCAAGCAGGAGAGCGATGTGTGGTTTGTGCCAGCGAATCTCCAGCCAGGTTTGGTAGTGAGTGACAATGGCCGAAATCTAGTGGCAGCTCTGGGCCTTGGCAACCTCACTCACATACCATGTCTGGCACACGTGCCCAATTTGGTCGTGCAGAGCTTTCTGAGGGACTATCTGGATCCTGATGCACTGCTGCACAAGGTTCGCCTAGAGTGTGCTCACTTGCGGCGTTCCAGCATGGCAAGATCGCACATTGCATCTCTGCAACGCCGATTCCGCCTGCCAGAACATCGCATCATATGCGACCTCCCCACCAGGTGGAATTCAATGTTACATATGTTGGAGCGGTTGTGTGAGCAGCAGGCAGCAGTAATGGAGTACCAGCTGCATCAGGCGCAAACAAGTCGCACTGTGCGCCGGACACACTTCACCACCACTGAGTGGGCCACTATGAGGGACATCTGCCAAGTTTTGCGTGCCTTCGATGACTCCACGCGGATGGCCAGTGCAGATGATGCACTAATCAGCATGACTGTCCCCCTCATCTGTCTGCTTCAAAAAACCTTACAAGCACTAAGTGAGGAGATTTTTGAAGAGGTCGAGGATGAGCAGTCAGAAATGCCATCTGTTTCTGGCAAGTCTGCGCAACGTGCTTCCACACAAAGGCCCAGGCAGGGGACACTTAGTGAGGAGGATGACGAGGAGTCAATGGAGGAGGAGGAACACATCTCTCCAGAGGAGGGAGGTACACAAGGCTCTAGTAGTCAGTGTGTACAGCGAGGGTGGGGTGATGCTGAGCAGGCAGAGATGCTGCCTCAAGCTGGGGACAGCATTTCCGGTCCAGTTGGCAGTCTGCAGCACATGGTTGATTTCATGCTGCAGTGCTTGTTAAATGACTGCCACATCGCCAACATTCTCCACACGGCTGATTATTGGCTGTACACCCTCCTAGATCCTCGCTACCGGGACAACTTACAAAGCCTCATACCACAGTTGAACCGGGAGCGAAAAATGCGGGAGTACCAAGAAACACTTGTGCAGGCCATCATGTTCTCCATTCCCCCCACAAGTGTTGCTGGTAGTGCTTTTCAAAGCAGCCATGTGGGTAGAGGCAGTGGAGGAAGCTCTGCACAAAGAGGTAGCAGAGGCAGTGCCGCAGGACAAGGCAAGGCCAGTATGGCCCAAATGTGGAAAAGTTTTGTGGGACCACCACAAACGGCTACACCATCACAGACGGCTCCAGTCAGCAGGAGGCAACGTTTCCGTCAGATGGTGACAAACTACTTGTCGTGCCCTGTTAGTGTTCTCCCAGACGGCTCTTCCCCGTTCAAGTATTGGGTCTCTAAGCTGGATACATGGCCAGAGCTTAGCCAGTATGCATTGGAGGTGCTGGCTTGCCCTGCTGCCAGTATATTATCGGAACGTGTCTTTAGTCTTTAGCTGCAGGTGGTGTGGTAACAGACCGTCGCACGCGACTATCCGCCGATAATGTTGACCGGCTTACTTTTGTGAAAATGAACAAGGCCTGGATCTCACCTGAATTTGCCAGTCCTCTTCCAGAATAAATAATTGGCTGGCAACAGGATCCAGGTCTCCTGTTGTGTTCATGTTTCTATGACCTTAACTTTATTTCCTGGGCTACAGCAACGCCCGTTGTTGCTCAGAAGTGCTGTCCGCACAGACAAAACACTCGCTCATGTGTAAGTGGGGTTCGGTAACGTCAGCTGATCCCCTGCTGTGTGTACGGCAAACTCTCCTGCTGCCTACAACTTCTGACTACCTCTGATTTAATATGTTCTCTGATTTGCCCTCTGTCTCCACTCTGTTTTGAGTATTTCCTCCGGCCTACAACACCGCCTGTTCCTGCTCTCAAGTGCCGTCTGCACAATCCACACTTGATCCTGTGGTACCTGGGTCCTGTAACATCTGCTCATCTCCAGAGTTGAGCACGGCAATGTCTCCTGCTTTGTCTACATTCCCACTACTTGTAGTGGAATTGTGGACAGAGCAGGAGACATTGCCTGACTCACCTCTAGGGAGAAGCTGCTGTTACAGAACCCCAGTAACACAGGAACAAGTGTGGGTTGTGCAGACGGCATTTCAGAGCAGCAACTGGCGTGGTTGGAAGCCAGCGGAAATACTCGAAACAGAGTGAAGACAGAGGCCTAATTGGAGTACGTTGACAGTTAGTAGTAGTCTAGAAACAATCGCAAACTGCCACCAAGTAGGCCTCGGCCTACTACCTGATTTTTCCTGGGCTCCGACACCGCCAGTTGGTGCTCAGAAGTGCTGTCCGCACAGACAAAACACTCGCTCATGTGTAAGTGGGGTTCGGTAACGTCAGCTGCTCCCCTGCTGTGTGGAGGGCAAACTGCTGCTGCCTCCAAATTGTAACTACTTCAGATTTAAACATTCTCTGATTTGGCCTCTGTCTCCACTCTGTCTCTAGTATTTCCCCTGACCTCCAACACCGCCAGTGCCTGCTCACAGTTGCAATCCACGCATTTCACACGTGTTCCTGTGTTACTGGGGTTCTGTTACGTCAGCAGATCCCCCAATATGTGTCCGCCACTGTCTCCTGCGCTGTCCACCTTCCCACTGCAAGCGGTGGGAATGTGGACAGAGCAGGAGACAGTGGCAGACACACATCAGGGGATCTGCTGACATTACAGAACATCAGTAACACAGGAACACGTGTGGATTGGGCAGACGGCTACTGTACGCATAAACTGGCGGTGTTGGTAGTCACGTGAAATCCTGGAAACAGAGTGGAGACAGATGCCTAATTGGAGCACGTTGACAGTCTGTTGTAGCCTACAAACAATCTAAAACTGCCACCAAGTAGGCCTCGGCCTGCACCCTGGTTCTCCCTGGGCTCCAACAACGCTAGTTGGTGCTCGGAAGTGCTGTCCACACAGAAAAACACACTCGTTCATGTGAAAGTGGGGGTCAGTAACGTCAGCTGATCCCCTGCTGTGTGGAGGGCAAAGTGTCCTGCTCCCTCCAAAGTCAAAATACCTCTGCTTTACATCTCGCTCCTAGTAGGCCTCGGCCTGCACCATGATTGTCCCTGGGTTCCAACAATGCTAGTTGGTGCTCGGAAGTGCTGTCCACACAGAAAAACACACTCGTTCATGTGAAAGTGGGGTTCAGTAACGTCAGCTGATCCCCTGCTGTGTGGAGGGCAAACTGCTACTGCCTCCAAATTCAAACGTCTTATCTTAAACTGCCTCCAAGTAGGCCTCAGCCTACAAAATGACTATCCCTGGGCTCCAACATCGTCAGTTGTTGCTCGGAAGTGCCGTCCATACAGAAAAACACACTCGTTCATGTGAAAGTGGGGGTCAGTAACGTCAGCTGATCCCCTGCTGTGTGGAGGGCAAAGTGTCCTGCTCCCTCCAAAGTCAAAATACCTCTGCTTTACACCTCGCTCCTAGTAGGCCTTGGCCTGCACCATGATTGTCCCTGGGTTCCAACAACGCTAGTTGGTGCTCAGAAGTGCTGTCCACACAGAAAAACACACTCGTTCATGTGAAAGTGGGGGTCAGTAACGTCAGCTGATCCCCTGCTGTGTGGAGGGCAAACTGCTGCTGCCTCCAAATTGTAACTACTTCAGATTTCAACATTCTCTGATTTGGCCTCTGTCTCCACTCTGTCTCTAGTATTTCCCCTGACCTCCAACACCGCCAGTTCCTGCTCACAGTTGCCGTCCACGCATTCCACACGTGTTCCTGTGTTACTGGGGTTCTGTAACATCAGCAGATCCCCCAATATGTGTCCGCCACTGTCTCCTGCGCTGTCCACCTTCCCACTGCAAGCGGTGGGAAGGTGGACAGAGCAGGAGACAGTGGCAGACACACATCAGGGGATCTGCTGACATTACAGAATCCCAGTAACACAGCAACACGTGTGGATTGGGCAGACGGCTACTGTACGCATAAACTGGCGGTGTTGGTGGTCACATGAAATCCTGGAAACAGAGTGGAGACAGATGCCTAATTGGAGCACGTTGACAGTCTGTTGTAGCCTACAAACAATCTAAAACTACCACCAAGTAGGCCTCGGCCTACACCATGATTGTCCCTGGGCTCCAACAACGCCAGTTGGTGCTCGGCAGTATCTTTGGCACGGGGACTCCCTGTTGCCCAGCCTGGTTCCAGCACGCCTGCTCTTTCCGGGTAGTGTCAAGGTCACTATGCCACCAATCCGTTGTCCTGTCGTCTTGCGGCCGGGTTAGCCGACTCTACGGTGCCTGCAGTTTAGGTGACTCCTATGTGGGCTGCGGGAACTGGCACTGAAGGCTGGATCCGTAGTGCCAATGGGACATGGACCCCCTGTAGGACTGTGGGTTTCGGTAACTGCGGCCGGCTTGCGGCCTGGCTACTTTGCTTTCAATGGGTACCTTCTGCTATCCACCCGGGTTCCAGCACTGTCTGCTGGTTCTTGCCAGAGCCTTTGGCCTAGGTGCCTCCATCTCGGTATCCGAGGTCCAGCACCGTCAGCTGGTCCTTGGTAGTGCTTTCTAGCACAGGTACCTCCTGCCTAGTAACCGTGGTCCAGCACCGTCAGCTGTTCCTCGGTAGTGCCATTGGCTCTTGTAGCTTTTGATACCCATCTGGGTTCCAGCACTGTCAGCTGGTTCTCGGCAGTGTCTTTGGCACGGGGACTCCCTGTTGCCCAGCCTGGTTCCAGCACGCCTGCTGTTTCCGGGTAGTGTCAAGGTCACTATGCCACCAATCCGTTGTCCTGTCATCTTGCGGCCGAGTTAGCCGACTCTACGGTGCCTGCAGTTTAGGTGACTCCTATGTGGGCTGCGGGAACTGGCACTGAAGGCTGGATCCGTAGTGCCAATGGGACATGGACCCCCTGTGGGACTGTGGGTTTGGGTAACTGCGGCCGGCTTGCGGCCTGGCTACTTTGCTTTCAATGGGTACCTTCTGCTAACCACCCGGGTTCCAGCACTGTCTGCTGGTTCTCGCCAGAGCCTTTGGCCTAGGTGCCTCCATCTCGGTATCCGAGGTCCAGCACCGTCAGCTAGTCCTTGGTAGTGCTTTTTAGCACAGGTACCTTCTGCTTAGTAACCGTGGTCCAGCACCGTCAGTTAGTCCTCGGTAGTGCCATTGGCTTTTGTTCCTTCTGCTACCCATCCGGGTGCCAGCACTGTCTGCTGGTTCTCGCCACAGCCTTTGGCCTAGGTGCCTCCATCTCGGTATCCAAGGTCCAGCACCGTCAGCTGGTCCTTGGTAGTGCTTTTTAGCACAGGTAACTTCTGCTTAGTAACCGTGGTCCAGCACGTCAGTTGGTGCTCGGTAGTGCCATTGGCTCTTGTTCCTTCTGCTACCCATCCGGGTGCCAGCACTGTCTGCTGGTTCTTGCCACAGCCTTTGGCCTAGGTGCCTCCATCTCGGTATCCGAGGTCCAGCACTGTCAGCTGGTCCTTGGTAGTGCTTTTTAGCACAGGTACCTTCTGCTTAGTAACCGTGGTCCAGCACCGTCAGTTGGTCCTCGGTAGTGCCATTGGCTCTTGTTCCTTCTGCTACCCATCCGGGTGCCAGCACTGTCTGCTGGTTCTCGCCACAGCCTTTGGCCTAGGTGCCTCCATCTCGGTATCCGAGGTCCAGCACCGTCAGCTGGTCCTTGGTAGTGCTTTTTAGCACAGGTACCTTCTGCTTAGTAACCGTTGTCCAGCACCGTCAGTTTGTTCTCGGTAGTGCCATTGGCTCTTGTTCCTTCTGCTACCCATCCGGGTGCCAGCACTGTCTGCTGGTTCTCGCCACAGCCTTTGGCCTAGGTGCCTCCATCTCGGTATCTGAGGTCCAGCACCGTCAGCTGGTCCTTGGTAGTAGTTTCTAGCACAGGTACCTCCTGCCTAGTAACCGGGGTCCGGCACCGTCAGCTGTTCCTCAGTAGTGCCATTGGCTATTGTTCCTTCTGCTGCCACTACGGGTTCCAGTACTGTCAGCTGGTTCTCGCATGAAGACAACCACCAAGATACAGAACAAAAGACAGAAGAACAAGATGCAGAAGAAGCAAAAGCAGAAGAACAGAAAGCAGAAGAACATTAAGCATAAGACAAAAAATCAGCATAGAATTAATCAAAATTATAAGCAGAAGAAGACTAAGCAGTAAATGGGGGTGAGTCCGTTCCTCCTCGTGGTGCCCCTGGAAAATGCCTGCTGCTGCAGGCCAAACTGAACGCGGACAAATCCTGTTGTAAATCTTTTGTGACAGGCAGAACGTAAGGTGTAATCTTATAACTTTTATAGATAAGTACTACAGGAATGCCTGTCGCCATAAGAAAATGAAGAAAAAGAAGAATAGGAAGAAGATGAAGAAATAGCATATGAAAATTAATAATAGCTGAATAAGAATATGAAGAATGGAAAAAAAAAATTAATGGGAAGAAGGTGAAGAAGAAGATGAATAAGGTGAAGAAAAAGTTGATGAAAAAAATGCTACTGCTGCGGATCATGAAGGAGAAAGTGTGGGAGAAGTACAAAAGAAGGTGAAGAGCATGGAAGTTGTGAAACATACATATCTGACTAAATATAAAAAAGTTAACATAGTCAATATCTTTTTAACTCCGAACGTCTTGAAAAAAAAAATTGGAATTAATGCTATGCCATGTGATTTGAATAAACCACTATGCTTTTAATGTCTCCTCCACCTCCCACAATACATTCTACATGATTCTTATTTGTTTTCAATTATGTAGAATTAGCCAACAAGGAAATAAAGGGCTTTTTTTAATTCCGATACCGGAAGCCCCATTGACTTGAATGGGACTTCCGGTATCGGAATCGGCGATACCCGATATTTTTTTCGTATCGGGCGATACCATCCGATACGATATTTTTGGGTATCGAACGGTATCGCTCAACACTAATCTTTACATATCGCACATCATGCAACATTTTTTGGAATTTTCTGCAAAAAGTGACAACGCAACCAAGGAAAACTCAATTCTAAATTCCCTTCATAATGATTTTAATCTAAAAAGTTCTACCTTATAATTGATGGGTGAGAAATGAATTTCCCCCTGGGGCATAACTGCTTGAAACCACACAGATCCTGAGTATAGGGGACACAGTTCTGTGTGAATGGAGCTGTAGTGAATATGTGCGACCACCACTCCTATAGACAGTGGATACAGTAGTGTTCACGCAGATAAGCGGATCACAACAGTGGTGAAGCTCCTGCAGTTGGAGAGGTCATCACTGCGTATGTCCAGCTGAAATGTATTACAGCGCAGGGACATATCTCCATGCATGCTGCCAGCCAATCAAAGGACAGAAGCTAACGTCGGCATGCACGTGACTGGTGGTGCATGGCTGTGACTTCATGCACTTCCATCGCTTGCATGCTGAAGTCAGCTGCCGGCTTCAGAAGAGGATGCCAAGCAGCAGGTGGAGTGGATGGTAGGTGGGTATAATGGGTTATTTTTCTATACAATGAAGAATATAAGGAACACTTAAACAACACAATGTAACTCCAAGTCAATCAAACAAGGGCAGCAACCCAGGAGCAGGACCGCTACCTCCTCCTTTAAAGGAGCAGTGCCAGAGCTCTGCAAAATGACCTCTAGAAGGACACTAACATCATTGTGCCTGCACAAACTGTCAAACAGACTCCTTGAGGGTGGAATGATGGCCCACATGTGGGTGTTGTGCTTATTTCCCAGCACTGTGCAAGGCTATGGGCATTTGCCAGAGTGCAACAAGTTTGACAGATTTGACATTTGCTTCCTATGCTCTTCACAGATGAGAGCAGGTTTGCACTGAGCACATGTGACAAAGTTTGGAGACACGGTGGAGAATGTTCTACTGCCTGCAACATCATCCAGCATGACCAGTTTGGCTGTGGGTCAGTAGGTGAAGGTGCACTTGGCCCTGGGTTCCTTCTGATGTGACAATTCTATGCTTCATGTGATTGAAGTGTCAGCAATTCCTGCATGATGAAAGCATTGACGCTATGGACACCTGGACATCATGTCACGTTTCACTGCACCACAGACTATCCAGCAGTTGACTGATTCTTTAATCTAGGTTGAAGAGGCAATCCCTCAGGAGTACACGCTCCACCTCATCAGGACCAGGCCTTGGTGTTGTAGGAAGGTTTTACAAGCATGTAGTGGCCACACATCCAACTGAGCTTCATTTCCTTATCTTGAGACATTTACACTGAAGTTGGATCAGTCTGTAATTTGATTTTCCGCTTTGATTTGATTAATCTCTCCAAATCCTGACCTCCATGGGATAATAACTTTGATTTACATTGATCATTTTTGCTTTATTGTTCTCAAAGCATTCTACTATGTAATGAATAAAAATTTGCAACTGGAATATTTCATTTAATGACATCTAGGATGTTGTATTTCAGTAATCCCTTTTTTTAGCAGTGTATATATACACCAGGATGCGACCCAGGACAAGGGGCATATATTCCAGGTTAAGAGAAATATAAAAAGAATGATGGACATATATATATTATTATTTATGTTTAGCACATTGATTCCATGGTGCTGTACATGAGGAGGAGTTGAGAGTAATGAGGAATGAGACAGTAGGCTTGTGGGCTGCAGCAGCTCCGGTTGTGGTGAGGTGGCAGAGATGTCACTGCAGACTGTAAGGCCAGTTTTACAGTATGCGTTTGGTGGCGCCTGCGTCCTTTTGACTGTGCGCCGAGCGCAACCAAATTGCAACAGGTTGCGTTTGGCGCTGGTCGGCGCACCGTCAAAAGGATGCAGGCGCCGCCAAAACGCATACTGCGCACGGCCTGCATCCTCAGTGATAAAGATAGGGGACACATGATGCATGCAGCATCATGCGCCCGGTGGCGGAGCTACCGGAGGAGGCGCGGCAGGGGGCGGGGCTTAGCGGCGGCCGTGCGCAGGACGTCACTGCGCCCTGACACGCAAATGTGAAACCGGCCTTAGCCATTCTGAAGATATGGGTTTTCAAGCTTTTCTTGCAGGCAACTAGCTGAGCAACATATGATTGTGGAGGATAGGAGGTCTTGGGAGGACCAAAGATTAGTTCAGAGATATATGGGGGAGACTGATTATGGACAGCTTTGAAGATCAATGTTGGCAGTTTAAAGTGGATACGTTGTGAAATTAGAGGCCAATGAGAGAATTTTCAGAGGGGAGAAGCAGAGGAAAAAAGAGGAGGGAGATACCTTATATTTATATACCAAGATGGGGGCTGGTCCAAATCTTGCATCTCTGGCCCATCAGAATTTAGCTACGGCATTGTATGACAATATCGTGCTGATTTTACAAGGGAGTTCAATTTGTGAAACCTAATTAAGCTGTGAATCAAAAGTTCTTTCTACTTTTTAAGTCTAAAGACTTAATATTAAAATAAAGACCAAACTAAAAAAGGAAACTTCAGAGCATCCTTGACTATTTACTCGTCACCACACCACTGCTGTCTCCGCTGTTTGCGTTTCGATTTAATTCGCCTCTTTCTGCATTTCTGGCCTCTGCATTCTAGAACAGGACTTCATGCCATGACCAGGTCTGGACGTCCCTGTACTTTATGCGAATGGAAATGTCATGATTTTGAGTCAGTTATTTCTGATGCCTGATCATAGCTGTTCTACGATGAAGAGTTGGAGATGTGGAGATCTATAGCAGGAAGAATAGCCAATGACTTGTGAGTAGATTCTGCAGGGGGACAGGTGTGAGTATATGTTTGTGTTTAAGCCTTTTACTAGCTTTCTATGGTTCCGCAAAATGTCAGCCACAGCTGGCCTAAATTCTAATAAATTTGGGCAGAATGAATTAAAAAAATTCTGGAGACCTTTGAAGGATTTTTGTAAAATTCTAGAATTCCATTTGAATAAGTTTTGCCCATCTCTGGACGCACATGCTCATGTTCAGACCTCTAGCGTTCATACATTTATTATCCATACTGTGATGAATGATTTTTATGGAACAACCCCCTTTACTTGGAGATTAGATTATCCCCAATATTCTCAATATTGTGTGCAACATGTACATTTATATGTGTAAAATCACACGGTCAGTGTTCACACATTCACTATTTGGTAAGTATTTTTTGCATCTGATTTTTAGCTTGAGTTCTGATCTAAAATGATGAATGTGTAAACGTGGCCTGAAAGTAAGGGTCTCGTTACATTTAGCGATGCACCAGCGATTCCGACAACGATACGACCCAGTCAGGATTGCTGGTACATCACTAAATGGTCGCTAGTGTGCTGCCAAATAAGCAGATCTCACTAGCGACGCAGCCGCCCATCGGCGGTCTCTCTTACCTATCGCACCGCAGCGAAGATGAAGACTTCCGCCTGCGTCTATGCATCGCTAGTCGGCACCAGTGGGACGCCAACGAGGAAAAAATGGCCCAGTACATTTGAGCGCGATCAACGATATCCAGCGGGGGGGGCGGTCACAGGTACGTGTCACAAATAGCAAGATCACTAGCGATATTGCTGTTGCGTCACAAAATCGGTGATGTTTTAGCGACATCGCTAGCGATCTCTCTATGTGAGAAGGAGGCTTTAAGGGAGCAAATTGCTTTCAGAAAAATCCTACTGGAAAACTCCACATTAAAAAATAATACAAATCTATAATAATAAATGCCCTAACCAGCTTCCGGTTGTAACAACTTCCGTCCAGTTGTAACCGGTATCGTCACCACACACACACACGCACATGTTAACCCTCAACACACCACACCGCCTCAACACACATTCCTCTCACCTTTCACCTCCACTCATGTCCACTCACTCTTTCACTCCACATACGTTCCTTTCTCTCACTCCGTTTCTCATACTCACACCGTCATCGTCGCTGCCCCGACATCTTCCTCCGCCGCCGCGATCCAGGATCCAGACGTTCTCCAGGCCGCTTCTTGGATGTCGTGAAGTCCCGCGAGATTCAAGATGGCGTCGCCGCAACAATATGTCGCTGGCGTGGACGACATCGGGATCCAAAAAGATGGCGTCGGCAAAATCTCGCGAGATTTCGCCGACGCCATCTTTTTGGATCCCGATGTCGTCCACGCCAGCGACATGTTGTTGCGGCGACGCTATCTTGAATATCGCGGGATTTCACGAAATCCAAGATGGCATCCCGCAAGAACATGTCGGCGGCCTGGAGAACGTCTGGATCCTGGATCGCGGCGGCGGAGGAAGATGTCGGGGCAGCGACGATGACGGTGTGAGTATGAGAAACGGAGTGAGAGAAAGGAACGTATGTGGAGTGAAAGAGTGAGTGGACATGAGTGGAGGTGAAAGGTGAGAGGAGTGTGTGTTGAGGCGGTGTGGTGTGTTGACGGTTATCATGGCAAGAGGTGTTAACGACGTCGGCGAAATCTCGCGAGATTTCGCCGACGCCATCTTGCATTTATGAAATTGCGTCATTTACCTCACGCCGACTTGCTGTGCGGACGCTTGGCATTGCCTGTACCACCATGACTACTGCTGCCTTGGTCCTATGCCTGTTTACTGCCTGTGTCTAATTACTGGACCAATTTGCCTGTACCGCCATAACTACTGCTGCCTTGCTCCTCTGACGGTGTCTAATTACAGGACCAATTTGCCTATACCGCCATAACTACCGCCTTTGTCCTCTGCCGGTGTCTAATTACAGGGCCAATTTGCCTATACTGCCATAACTACTGCTGCCTTTGTCCTCTGCCAGTGTCTAATTACAGGGCCAATTTGCCTCTATCACCATAACTACTGCTGCTTTGGTCATCTGCCTGTTTACTGCCGGTGTCTAATTACAAGGCCAATTTGCCTCTACCGCCATAACTACTGCTGCCTTGCTCCTCTGCCGGTGTCTAATTACAGGGGTAATTTGCCTCTACCGCCATAACTACTGCTGCCTTGCTCCTCTGCCGGTGTCTAATTACAGGGCTAATTTGCCTCTACCGCCATAACTACTGCTGCCTTGCTCCTCTGCCGGTGTCTAATTACAGGGCTAATTTGCCTCTACCGCCATAACTACTGCTGCATTGCTCCTCTGCTGGTGTCTTATTACAGGGCCAATTTGCCAATACCGCCATAACTACTGCTGCCTTGCTCCTCTGCCGGTGTCTAATTACAGGGCCAATTTGCCTCTACTGCCATAAGTACTGCTGCCTTGCTCCTCTGACTGTTCACTGCCTGTGTCTAATTACAGGGCCAATTTGCCTCTACCGCCATAACTACTGCTGCCTTGCTCCTCTGCCGGTGTCTAATTATAGGGCCAATTTGCCTCTACCGCCATAACTACTGCTGCCTTGCTCCTCTGCCGGTGTCTAACTACAGGGCCAATTTGCCACTACCACTTCATAACTACTGCTGGGCAATTACAGGGTCAATTAGTATCTGTTTACTCTACAATACTCCAGGACGCCTTCTTCACTGCCAGATAACTGCCAAATAGACTCCTTTACCTGTGCCAACATGAGTCATAACAAAAAGTATGCCAATGCCAGTGAAAGGAAAGCAGCTTTAGCACTACGACAAAAACAACGCCGTGCTAATGAGACTCCTGAGGAAAAACACCATCGCCTTGAGAAGATTAAGGCTTATAAACGCCGTCGCCTCACACACGAATCCCCTAACTCTAAATCCATAAGATTGGCTGAAGAAGCCTCTGCACGCCGTCACCGCCGACAACAGACGGCCTCTTCCTCATCATTATTATTAGACTCACAACAGGATGCTTCCACATCAGCATGTGGAACTGTCACGCGGCGGCTGCCGCGCGCTCCTCTCTCTGCCTCCTCCCGGCCGCAGCTTACCCTTCCTCCGGCATCCTGCTTCCCTCTGCGCCGGCGTCCTCGGTCCTCCCCGGCTCCTCTTCTCTGTCCGGCGGTCCCCTTCGTCCGGTCTTCCGGACCGCGCCGGGTGCACGCCCCCGCCCCTCCTGCTCGGCGGGCGCGCGCACATACTGTGCCTGGGCACGCGCGCTCCTCCTCCTCCTCCTCCTCCTGAGGACGCGCGCCTGCTCCTCCTCCACTTTAGGTCACGACCCGGAAGTCCTCCTACTAGCCCCTATATCTGGCCGCCTCTTCCTGCCAGCGGTGCCTGAGTATCACTGCTTTTCCCTAGTGATTCTGGCCGCCCTCTATGCACGCTATCGCGTCCTGTCCATCCGTTGTTCGTTCACCTCTCCATTTTTCCTCTCTCCTAGGTCCTGTGTCTCCCTGCCGTGCCCACCTGTCCTGTGTCTCCCAGCCGTGCCCGCCTGTCCTGTGTCTCCAAGCCGTGCCCGCCTGTCCTGTGTCTCCCAGCCGTGCCCGCCTGTCCTGTGTCTCCCAGCCGTGCCCGCCTGTCCTGTGTCTCCCAGCCGTGCCCGCCTGTCCTGTGTCTCCAGGCCGGTACCGTCAGTCCTGTACCCCCAACTCGGCTCTAGCTGTCTGTCTGTCGTTACTCTCCAGGGTACCAGCTGCCGTGGTAATAGTTACCCGCGGGCTTGCCCCAAACGCTCCCTGTATAGGGGGTGGTCCACCTGGTCAGCTCGCCCCCGGGAGGTTCGTTGCCACGGTCTAGCGGGTCCACCCCAGGTGTACCTTACAGAATACTCAGGCCATGGATTCCGCTGGTACCCCGACCCCGACCCAAAAGGAACTTTTGTTCCTTCGTGAGAATCAGGCGAGGATCATGTCATTCCTCAAGTCTATGGAGTCCAGACTTTCATCTCTGCAAACCTCCGATCCGGGGATTGCCTCCCAAATCTCCGGCTTACAGCAGGAGCTTGCTCAGCAGCGCGACACCCAGGCCCATATTTTAAACTACATAGCCTCTGTAGATAACCACCTTCTAGCTCTACAGACGGCGGCCGCTGTCCCTGTGCCTGCGGCAGCTTCCCAGTCCTCGCCCCGCTTGGCTAAACCCCCACGCTATAGTGGGGATCCCAAGCTCTGTCGGGGGTTCATTAACCAGTGTCAGTTGCACTTCGAGCTGGCACCCCTGCAGTATCCCTCCGACCGGGCCAAGGTGGCCTTTATGATTTCCCACTTAGAGGGTGAGGCATTGGCTTGGGTGAATCCTTTGTGGGAGCGAGATGACCCGATAGTCTCCCAGCTCGCAACCTTCTTGGAGACATTCCGCAAGGTCTTTGATGAGCCCGGGCGTCTGGTCTCCGCTACCGAGTCCTTATTTTGCCTTCGCCAGGGTGCTCTCTCTGTGGGACAGTACGCCATCCAGTTCCGTACGTTGTCTTCTGAACTAGGATGGAACAATGAGGCTTTAGTAGGGGCTTTTTGGCGTGGCTTGTCGCCCCGAATCAAAGATGAGTTGGCAGGCAGGGATACACCTACGTCTTTGGAAGATCTCATCTCGCTGGCAACGCGAATTGACCTGCGTTTCCGAGAGCGTTCCCGCGAGGCCGTCAGGGAGAGAAGACCCACTCGGTTCTCTCCTCCGATGTGCAGTCCTACCCGCGCTCGGCCTTCCACCTCGGCGTCAGCCCCTGAACCCATGCAGGTTGACCGACTCAGGCCCGCAGAGCTACGCCGCCAGGAGAGACTCACTCATGGTCTCTGTCTCTATTGTGGCAGTGCCTCCCACCTTCTACGTTCCTGCCCTGTGAGGCCGGGAAACTCCTCCGCCTAGGACAGGTAAGAGAGGCCTCCCTAGGTGCCTTCGACACCTCTCTGCCTTTGACCCTTCCTGTTTTGTTTATCCAGGGATCCAAACATTTCTCAGAGCTAGCCTATATTGACTCAGGGGCTGCTGGTAATTTCATCCAACTCGAGGCGGTGAAGAGATTGGGGATACCTGTTAGGTCCTTGGAGGTTCCCCGGCAGTTAGCCTCAGTCGACGGGATTCCCTTGCGCGAGACCGTAACGTTGGTCACTGAAGAGCTGGAATTACAGATCGGGGTCCTGCACCGTGAGAGAATAACCTTCTTCGTGCTGCCGTCTCTATCCCACACCTTGCTCCTGGGCCTTCCGTGGTTGAGGATGCATGAACCTGTCCTAGATTGGCGGACCGGAGACATCCTTCGCTGGGGCTGCGTTTGCCAGACTAGATGTCTTCGTCCAGTACAACCCCTCAAATGCTCGTCTCCTGTCTCGGGTCCTGCGGATTTGCCCTCGGCCTATTGGGCTTTTTCAGATGTCTTTGATAAGAAAGAGGCAGAGGCTCTTCCACCGCACCGGCAATATGATTGCCCCATCGAGCTTGTACCCGGCTCGACTCCGCCCCGGGGGCGAATCTATCCGTTGAGTCCACTCGAGTCCCAGGCCATGTCTGAATATGTACAAGAGAATTTGGCCAAAGGCTTCATCCGAAAGTCTTCTTCTCCCGCTGGGGCTGGCTTCTTTTTTGTTAAGAAAAAGGACGGGTCTCTCCGCCCCTGTATTGACTATCGAGGTCTTAACCAGATTACCATCAAGAACAGATATCCTCTGCCTCTCATCCCCGAGCTGTTCGACCGGCTGCGAGGTGCGCGAATCTTCTCTAAATTGGATCTCCGTGGAGCCTATAATCTCGTCCGTATTCGCTCCGGAGATGAATGGAAGACCGCCTTCAACACCAGGGATGGACACTACGAGTACCTTGTCATGCCCTTCGGGTTGTGCAACGCTCCCGCAGTTTTTCAAGAATTCGTGAACGACATCTTCCGAGACCTTCTGTACTCCAGTGTGGTTGTATACCTTGACGATATCCTGATCTTCTCTCCCGATCTGTCCACCCACAGAAGAGATGTCCGCCGAGTGCTGTTCCGATTGAGGGAGAATCGCCTGTACGCCAAATTGGAGAAGTGCGTCTTTGAACAGTCCTCCCTTCCATTTTTGGGATATATCATCTCCGACTTCGGCCTGCGTATGGATCCGGTGAAGGTGTCTGCCGTGCTCAACTGGCCACGTCCCCAAGGGGTGAAAGCCGTTCAGCGATTTCTCGGCTTCGCAAATTATTATCGGCAGTTCATCCCTCGTTTTTCCTCATTGGCCGGCTCTATCTCATCTTTGATTCGTAAAGGAGCCAACCCGCACGTCTGGACCCCTGAAGCAGAGGAGGCCTTCCTATCTCTAAAACGAGCTTTTACCACGGCTTCCGTACTCCATCGTCCTGAGGTCAACAAACCGTTCGTCCTCGAAGTGGATGCATCAGCAACTGGAGCCGGAGCGGTTTTGTCTCAAAAATCTTCTTCCGGTAAACTCGTCACGTGCGGCTTCTTTTCCAAGTCCTTTTCCACCTCAGAGCGGAATTATTCCATAGGGGACCGAGAACTGCTGGCCATCAAGTTAGCTCTAGAAGAGTGGAGATACTTATTGGAGGGCGCCGCACATCCCTTCACAATCTTCACAGATCATAAGAATCTAGCTTACCTTCGGTCTGCGCAGAGACTCAACCCACGCCAGGCCAGGTGGTCTCTGTTCTTCGCTCGATTCGATTTTGATCTACATTTTCGCCCAGGCAACAAGAACCTCAAAGCTGACGCCTTGTCCAGGTCCTTCCTTCCCGCAGATGTCGAAGAAGAACCCACGCATATCTTGGATCCATCCCGGCTCATCACGGTGGCACCACTCTCTCTTCTCTCACCTCCACCTGGCAAGACTTTTGTGCTGGAGAAGGACCGAGGACGAATCCTTCACTGGGGACATGCTTCCAAGCTGGCTGGCCATCTCGGGATTAAGAAGACACTTCACCTGGTATCCCGCTACTACTGGTGGCCGACTCTTCCCCAGGATGTCCGGGATTTCGTCGCCTCCTGTCTCTCCTGTGCCAAGATCAAGGTGCCTAGGCAGCTGCCTTCTGGGCTTCTACACCCGCTTCCTATACCCTCGTCCCCCTGGCAACACATTGCCATGGACTTTATTACGGACCTACCCCACTCTGCCAACTGTACAGTCGTCCTAGTGGTGGTTGATAGGTTTTCTAAGATGGCACACTTCGTTCCCCTTTCCGGCTTACCATCAGCCCCAGCCTTGGCGAAGATCTTTGTTCAGCACATCTTCCGTCTTCATGGACTGCCCCAACATATTGTTTCTGACAGAGGAGTCCAATTTACCTCTCGCTTCTGGAGAGCCCTATGCAGATCAATGGATGTCACTCTTGACTTCTCCTCATCTTACCACCCCCAGTCCAACGGTCAGGCCGAACGGACAAATCAGTGCTTGGTGAACTACCTCCGGCATTTTTCCAATGTCCACCAGAACGACTGGGCTGAACTTCTCCCGTGGGCTGAGTTCGCCTATAATAACCACGCCAGCGAGTCTTCAGGCAAGTCCCCTTTCTTTATCGTCTATGGACAACATCCTGGTGTACCTCTTCCGGTTCCTCCTGCCTCGGGTGTACCGGGGGCTGACCTTCTGACCGGGGAATTCTCCAGGATCTGGCAGGAGACCAAGGCCGCTCTCGAGTTGGTACGTAACAGAGTTAAGAGACACGCCGACAAAAGACGCCTGGATGCTCCGCCATATCACCCTGGTGATAAAGTTTGGCTGGCCTCCAAGTTTATTCGCCTCAAGGTCCCTTCCCATAAACTGGGTCCCCGTTATATTGGACCTTTTGAGATCTTGTCCCATATTAATGATGTCTCCTATAAACTACGGCTTCCTGCCTCTCTCCGTATCCCTAATGCCTTTCATGTGTCCTTGCTAAAACCAGTCGTCTTCAATCGTTTCCTTTCTAAGGCCCCTCACTCACCTCCGCCTGTCTCCGCAGACGATGTATTTGAGGTTAAAGATATTTTGGCCATGAGGAAGCAAAAGGGGAGAACCTTTTTCTTGGTTGATTGGAAGGGCTTTGGTCCCGAGGAGAGGTCCTGGGAGCCCCAAGAGAACATCCAGGCCCCTCGAATCTTGGCCAAATTCTTTTCCGGACTGCGGAGGGGGGCGCGTAAGGAGGGGGGTACTGTCACGCGGCGGCTGCCGCACGCTCCTCTCTCTGCCTCCTCCCGGCCGCAGCTTACCCTTCCTCCGGCATCCGGCTTCCCTCTGCGCCGGCGTCCTCGGTCCTCCCCGGCTCCTCTTCTCTGTCCGGCGGTCCCCTTCGTCCGGTCTTCCGGACCGCGCCGGGTGCACGCCCCCGCCCCTCCTGCTCGGCGGGCGCGCGCACATACTGTGCCTGGGCACGCGCGCTCCTCCTCCTCCTCCTCCTCCTCCTGAGGACGCGCGCCTGCTCCTCCTCCACTTTAGGTCACGACCCGGAAGTCCTCCTACTAGCCCCTATATCTGGCCGCCTCTTCCTGCCAGCGGTGCCTGAGTATCACTGCTTTTCCCTAGTGATTCTGGCCGCCCTCTATGCACGCTATCGCGTCCTGTCCATCCGTTGTTCGTTCACCTCTCCATTTTTCCTCTCTCCTAGGTCCTGTGTCTCCCTGCCGTGCCCACCTGTCCTGTGTCTCCCAGCCGTGCCCGCCTGTCCTGTGTCTCCAAGCCGTGCCCACCTGTCCTGTGTCTCCCAGCCGTGCCCGCCTGTCCTGTGTCTCCCAGCCGTGCCCGCCTGTCCTGTGTCTCCAGGCCGGTACCGTCAGTCCTGTACCCCCAACTCGGCTCTACCTGTCTGTCTGTCGTTACTCTCCAGGGTACCAGCTGCCGTGGTAATAGTTACCCGCGGGCTTGCCCCAAACGCTCCCTGTATAGGGGGTGGTCCACCTGGTCAGCTCGCCCCCGGGAGGTTCGTTGCCACGGTCTAGCGGGTCCACCCCAGGTGTACCTTACAGGAACAATTTACTGCTACACTTCATCCCATATGCCGTTCACTGACATAACTAATCAGCAATCTGTTTCTGCCCTATCAATACCACCATTCAATACCGATGCACAGTATGCCAATGCCAGTGAAAGGAAAGCAGCTTTAGCACTACGACAAAAACAACGCCGTGCTAATGAGACTCCTGAGGAAAAATAGCATCGACTTGACAAGATTAAGGCTTATAAACGCCGTCGTCTCACACACAAATCCCCTAACTCTAAATCTATTACATTGGCTGAAGAAGCCTCTACACGCCATCACCGCCAACAACAGACGGCTTCTTCCTCATCATTATTAGTAGACTCACAACAGGATGCTTCCACATCAGCATGTGGAACAAGTTACTACCACACTTCATCTTATATGCCGTTCACTGACATAACTAATCAGCAATCTGTTTCTTCCCTATCAATACCACCATTCAATACCAACGCACAGTTTCTTCACATACAAGCTGCAGTTAGCCCGCAGAAAGTGCAACCAAGACAAATATACGTTGGTCTCAAAACTAGGCGCACCCCATCGGTTGGACATGCACTTCTACTACAACCTCACATTTTCACTAATGATGAAAATAGTATTACCGAACACAGCTGTGGTGACATGACCCATGTATGTGAGCATTGCGAAGCTTTGCATTTTGTAGCAGAGATACCTTCTGATAACAACTTTACGCTCTGCTGTCAGAAGGGTAAAGTCCATGTACCCATACTACAATATCCTGATGTCTTTACACGTTTGCTGAAAGGGCAAAGTGAATTTAGCAAAAATTTCATGGATAATATTCGAAGTATTAACAGTTCCTTTGCTTTTGCCTCCATGGGTGCAAATATTTCACCACCTCCTGGATATGGCCCATACTGTTTCCGCATACATGGCCAGATCTATCATAGAACTGGAACACTACATCCCTCAGATGACCAGCAACGCGCATTTGCCCAACTTTACATTCTTGATACCACTACCGCAAACGAACAACGCTTACGATGTAAAGAAAATCAAAAATGTCATCCTACATTGATGAACATTATTGCCCTTCAAATCCAAACTATTAATCCTTTTGTGGAAGCTTATCAAATGTTACGTGATGTGGAAGAACAAGAAAAAATTAAATCTCTACAAAACGGAACTGTCATGCCAAACATCACTATGGCTATTAAACAAGATCGTACTCAAGACCCTCAACGCTACAATAATCCCACTGTCAGTGATGTAGCAGTCGTGTTTCAAAATGACAATGGTGAGCCACCTTTCAATAGAGACATATTAATTCATTTAAAACCTGATCCCCATAACCCTTTAGCTCCAAAAACACAACAAATTAGTATTCTCCATAGCAATTTGGATGCCCTCCTCTATCCAATATTTTTCCCTTATGGAGACCAAGGATGGCATGATGGACTCAAACAACAAGGCAAAAGTTCGAGGAGGATCACTCAACTCCAATACTATTGCTATATGTTATCTGTCAGAAATTACTTTAATCCACTCCTCAATGGTGGTAAGCTAACACAGCAATATTTAGTAGATGCTTATGTCAAAATCGAAGCTAATCGCCTACATTACATCCGCAAACACCAAAAAGATTTAAAAGTGGAAGATTACTGCCTCCTTCAAGAACATTTACTCAAAAAATTGGTTCAAAAGGGCATCCCTATTGGGAAAACCGTCATTTTACCATCTTCTTTTGAAGGCAGTCCAAGAAACATGCAGCAGCGCTACCAGGATGCTATGGCTATTGTTACAAAGTATGGTCGACCAGATCTATTTATCACCATGACATGTAATCCTAAGTGGAATGAGATTACTACACATTTAGAACCGTGGCAGCGTGTTGAACACAGACCAGACTTGGTTGCACGTGTCTTTAAAATTAAACTGGAATCCCTCTTAAAAGACATTAGCAGTGGATTATTTGGAAACGTCACTGCAATGGTCCATGTCATTGAATTTCAGAAGCGTGGTCTCCCACACGCTCATATTTTAATTATTCTTGACAGCCTGTCTAAATTACGGACTGAGGCGGACATAGACAATATAGTCTGGGCTGAAATACCTGATGAAACAATCTACCCTCAGCTCCATAACATTGTTCTTCAACACATGATTCATGGTCCCTGTGGAGAACACAATCCTAATTCTCCCTGTATGGATCTTGGAAAGTGTAGCAAAGGTTTCCCAAAAGAAAACCAACCATATACCATCAAAGAAAAGGATGGCTATCCCACTTACCGCAGACCCATTGGCAAAACATATGAACACCATTCTAAGACGATTGACAATTCATGGGTAGTTCCATATAACCCATTTTTACTCACCAAATACAAGTGCCATATTAATGTAGAAATATGTGCTTCCATTCAAAGTGTAAAATATTTATTTAAATACGTTTACAAAGGACATGACAAAGCCAACCTTGAAATTTCCCAAAATAACATCCAACATGATGAAACACACCAATTTACGGATACCAGATATGTTAGTGCACCTGAGGCTGCATGGCGGATATTTGCTTTTCCTATGCATAAACAATCTCATGCCATCATTCGCCTAGCCGTACATCTGCCTAATTCTCAACCACTCTATTTTCATGAGAATGACTCTGCAGACAACATCCATCAAAAGCTCAATTCCAATTCTACACTTATGGCGTATTTCAACCTTAATAAGATCGACCACAATGCACATAACTATTTCTACCGCGAAATTCCAGAACACTAGGTTTGGAAACAAGGCACATGGGAACAAAGAAAACGAGGGGGTCTCACAGTTATTGGAAGAATGTATACTGTTAGTGTGAAAGACCAAGAACGCTATTATTTACGTTTGTTGTTACTGCATGTAAAAGCTGCTACCAGTTTTGACAGCATTAAAACCGTCAATGGAGTTATGCATGAAACCTTTCTAACAGATGCTTGCATTCTTAACATGCCTTCCCAACTTAGAGACATGTTTGCTTATATCTGTATTTTTGGCCCCCCCAGTAATCCACTTGAATTGTGGAATGAATTTAAGGACCATTTTTTACAAGACTATTGTCATACATACCACAGCAACACTGAAGAGTGTATCGATTGTGAAGGATATGCTATGAAAGATGTCCAAGATGTCCTCATAGTCCATGGAAAAACTTTTGCTGATTATAATTTACCACGCCCAGCAAAAAATATTAAACAACTCCTTAAACAATATGATAAGGATTATGAGTTAAAAAAAGCTGCAGAGATGAAAGAAACTCTTAATCAGGAGCAACTTTTTGCCTATGATGTCATTACTGAAGCTTTACAAAATAGCAGTTTAATACCAAAGTGCTTTTTTCTCGATGGACCTGGTGGCAGTGGAAAGACCTACCTATACCATCTACTTACACATCATTTAAGAGGACAAGGAGAAATTGTGTCACCTGCAGCAACTACAGGAATAGCATCTAACTTGATACAAGGAGGCCGAACAATCCACTCTCTATATGGCATACCTATTCCGATCAACGAAACATCTGTTTCCAGGATTAAAAACGATACAAATGCAGGAAAACATTTACAGAGTACAAAACTTTTTATTATTGATGAGTGCACTATGGTCCAAAAACATGCATTGAATGTGATAGATAGACTTCTACGTGACATCATGACAACAAATGTTGCTGAAAAAAATAAAACACCATTTGGAGGTAAAGTTATTGTTCTTGGAGGAGACTTCAGACAATGTCTTCCCGTCATCGCTCATGGAACAAGAATAGACATTGTAGATTCCTGCATTAAATATTCAGAACATTGGCAACATTTTACCAGACTATCGCTAATTAACAACATGCGCTCCACTGATCCTGAATACAGCACTTGGTTGCTTAAACTTGGAAATGGTGAGCTGTCTAATGAACATAACCTTGGAGAGGATGTCATTGAAATTCCTCCAGACATGCTTTGCACTGGCTCTATAGTAACCGAGATCTTTGGAGACCATATTTGCATTGATGTTAATGACCAACAAAGCCTCGACACTGCTGCATCACATGCTATACTATGTCCGAAAAATGATGATGTCGATTTTCTGAACTGTAAAGTAATGGATCGCATTAGTGGTGATTATACTGTATATACAAGTGATGATTCTGTCGATGCTGATGAGGCAGAGGAATGTGAAAACTACCCTATTGAATTTTTAAACTCTCTGACATCTTCAGGAATGCCATCACATCTCTTAAAACTTAAAATTGGCACCATTGTGATGCTATTAAGAAACCTAAACACCAAGAAAGGTCTCTGCAATGGCACTCGCCTCATTGTCATTGCCTTACTCCGCAACATCATACAGGCTAAAGTGATTACTGGCTCAGCTGAAGGAGACATTGTGTTTATTCCACGCATCGATTTGTGTCCTTCAGAAACTGGGTTACCTTTTAAATTAAAACGTCGACAGTTTCCTCTAAAACCTGCTTTTGCTATGACCATTAACAAATCCCAAGGACAGACCCTCAATCGAGTTGGAATTTTTTTGCCCGAACCTGTATTTGCCCATGGACTATTGTATGTTGCATTCTCCCGAGTAAAGCAACGCAGCAACATTAGGGTCAAAGTGGTGGATACACCACTTCAAGGACAATTGCTACCTAATAGCCCAAAAATCTTCACTAGAAATGTCGTTTACAAAAATGTCTTACTTTAAACTATTTAAGTTGGTCCTGGAATTGATATATAGATATATAAATAATAGTTACATTCTAAATAGATATAGATAATAGACTTCTAAGACTTCTAAACATAGCTTGATATATGTTATATATATATAAATATTTTAAGCAGATAGATATATCTTACACTAATTATCTCTTTCACATATATGTCATAGACATATTTAAATCCATAAAAATATACATAGGTATAGGTATATATAGATTAAAAAAAAAAAGGCAAAAACAAAAAAAATTTAGGCAAACATACGTAGATTTCAACTACATACCTAACACATACCTACATAACTTAGGTAATAATAATTAATTTTTTATTTATTAATAGAGTACTATTATTTCAATAGCACTTTACATACATCAGTAATACTGTCCTTCTTGAGGCTCACTATGTAAATATCTTATCCACATAAAAACATAGGTGTGATACATCTATCTACTATAATAAATGCGCTAAGCAGCTTCCGGGTTGTAACAACTTCCGTCCAGTTGTAACTGGTGATGTCACAGCACACCTCTTGCCATGTTAACCCTCAACACACCACTCCTCCTCAACACACACTCCTGTCACCTTTCACTATCTCCACTAATGTCCAGTCGCAGGATTTTAGAATACTCAAGATGGCGTGGCCGCAAGAACATGTCGCCGGCGTGGACAACGTCGGGATTTAGGATGGCGCCGGTGGAAGAAGATGTCGGGGATCGTGGAGCAGCAATGATGACGGTGTGAGTATGAGAGACGGAGTGAGAGAAAGGGTCGTATGTGGAGTGAAAGAGTGAGTGGAGATGGTGAAAGGTGAGAGGAGTGTGTGTGGAGGCGGTGTGGTGTGTTCAGGAGGAGTGTGTGTTGAGGGTTCACATGGCAAGAGATGTGTCACTATCCTCCCGATGCGATAGCATCAGGCCTTAATCTACTATAATAAATGCGCTAAGCAGCTTCCAGGTTGTAACAACTTCCGTCCAGTTGTAACTGGTGACATCACAGCACACCTCTTGCCATGTTAACCCTCAACACACCACTCCTCAACACACACTCCTCTCACCTTTCACTATCTCCACTGATGTCCACTCGCAGGATTTGAGAATACTCAAGATGGCGTGGCCGCAAGAACATGTCGCCGGCGTGGACAATGTCGGGATCAAGGATGGCGCCGGTGGAAGAAGATGTCAGGGAACGTGGAGCAGCGATGATGACGGTGTGAGTATGAGAGACGGAGTGAGAGAAAGGGTCGTATGTGGAGTGAAAGAGTGAGTGGACGTGAGTGGAGATGGTGAAAGGTGAGAGGAGTGTGTGTTGAGGCGGTGTGGTGTGTTCAGGAGGAGTGTGTGTTGAGGGTTCACATGCCAAGAGGTGTGTCACTATCCTCCCGATGCGATAGCATCGGGCCTTAATCTACTATAATAAATGCGCTAATCAGCTTCCAGGTTGCAACAACTTCCGTCCAGTTGTAACTGGTGACGTCACAGCACACCTCTTGCCATGTTAACCCTCAACACACCACTCCTCAACACACACTCCTCTCACCTTTCACTATCTCCACTAATGTCCACTCGCAGGATTTCAGAATACTCAAGATGGCATGGCCGCAAGAACATGTCGCCGGCGTGGACAATGTCGGGATCCAGGATGGCGCCGGCGGAAGAAGATGTCGGGGATCGTGGAGCAGCGACGATGACGGTGTGAGTATGAGAGACGGAGTGAGAGAAAGGGTCGTATGTGGAGTGAAAGAGTGAGTGGACGTGAGTGGAGATGGTGAAAGGTGAGAGGAGTGTGTGTTGAGGCGGTGTGGTGTGTTGAGGAGGTCTGTGTGTATTGAGGGTTAACATGGCAAGAGGTGTGTCACTATCCTCTCTATGCGATAGCATCGGGCCTTAATCTAGTTGTGAATAACTGCTGTAGAGACTTAATTAAGAGTACAGTGTTTGTGGATTATAAGACTCACAAGACCTTGGGCTGCAAAAAATCAAAAGAAAAACCTTTTTAAAGAAAGTGGAGGTGCATCTTATATTTCCTTTATAACAGTAGGTAATTTTGGGTGCAGCTGGAGCAGAGTAGGGTCAGAGGAGGCAGGGTTGTTGCTTCAATATGCCGTGATGGCAGCAGGAGAGGGGCAATGGGATATCATAGGAAAAATGGACCCCCGCTAACTGGTGCCAACACCGTCTGAGATACCTCAGCACTGCCCATTCCTGTTGCTGCTGGCTTCCTGAAGCAGTGACCATGTCTCCTGTCACCCCTCCCCTCTGCCACAGGCTCCCAGTAAGTTCACATCGGATTAAAAGACACACTCCCACTTGTCTCCCAAATTTTGAGGGAAAAAAGTTCATTTTCATAAACCAAAAAATTGGATAATACAAGCCAAAGTGTTGAAGTGACCGAGGGGACTGGAATACAACACATGATGGAATGTTATTTTAATGATATCAATGTTCATGAATTAGTTGTGTGTGCCCCGTCCTGCCCCAGCTTGGACAAGTCTGACAAATTTTAGAAAAGTCGGCCATTTGTGGCAAAAAAAAATCAGCTCACAACATTTTTGCGCAGGCAATAAAGTTAATTTTTCTACATGACGGGTTCCCATTTATGGTTGGAAATATTTTTATCCATGATAAAATCTAAATCGCCTGCGATGAAAGGTGCTGGACACAACAGGCAGGTAGGTAGCAACTACTTACCTGTTAGTGCCTAAGCACTTTTTTTTTATAAGTCCCAAATATAAACCTTTAATTTATGGACATCTATGGTTTGCTTTCTTTTCCTGTGTGGATTGGATGGGTTGTTATCGACATCTGGTATGAAATTCATGTCAATAGCACTTTAGATAATTGGTGACGTGTTTCATACTTATTTCAGCATGTCACTTTTTTTTTCCTTCAGGTCTGCATTTCTCCTGATAAGTAGGGTTCTCATGGATCAAATTTGAAGGGCTTCATTTAGAAATAATTCAACATTTTCTATTGTTACATAAACCAATGATAGTGAGCAGTTATTGACTAAAGGCCCCGTCACACACAGAAATCTCGCTAGCAAGATCGCTGATTTTATGACATCACAGCGATCTCACCAGCGAGATCGCTGTGTGTGACGGGGATCAGTGACCGCCCCCCTCGCCGGGTATCGCTGATCATGCACTATCGTTCACGGCCGCTTTTTGATCGTTTCTCTTCCGTTGGCCTGCGCGTGGCAGCCGGAGCCAGCAATCATCGAGGCTCTCAGCGGCACGCGCCGCTTAGTAACCGATGTGTACCTTAGAAACCAGTGTCCTCACTGGTGCTGATCGCTGGTGAAGCTGCCTGTTTGGCTGCTCACCAGCGATCATGTAGCGATGCACCAGCGATCCTGACAAGGTCGTATCGTTGTCTGGATCATTGGTGCATCGTGTAGTGTAACAGGGCCTTAAGACATAGAACCTTCAGCCACAGCCGTGGTGCCGACATTAAGTGCAAATCGTTATGGAAAGTAAGGGAGATTAGTTAGAGCTAATTGTGTAAGTGATGTTAGAAGAGTGTAACATAACATCAATACATCCCAAATGTTATGCAAGTGGCCATTACATCCAACCCTGATGGGAAATGAGCTGTAATTGTCCCATGCACGCTCCATTGTATTCATGCCCTGATATTAAGGAGATGTTCTCTGATGAGCACAAGGATCCTTCCCTGGGGGGTTTTCGCTCCTTCCTTTTTCAAAGAGTACAAGGACTGTACAAAGGTTTGTTTTTTGCAGGAGGAGTTTTAGTTTGGAGTTACCTCATTAATTTTACCATACAATGTACTGAAAATATGTGCAAAAACCAATCCGAGTGGGAGGACATGGTAAAATAAATGAAATTCTGCCATTAGCATTTTGGGATTGAAGTATTCATGGTGGAATAGAAATGAGCTCGAATTCCCAGGTCAGAACGATGACGGTGAGGCCAAACTTCAGTACACTAGATGTTTTTTTTCTAACTCTTCAAACAAGAGATCATTATAACGCTTTCTTTCTTCCTATAGATCTGTGTATCGGAATTTTTTTTGCGTTGATGCCTTTACTGAATACTTCAAAAAATAATCAATACATTATGTTCCCTAAATAGCTTATTTTTCCTTACGAAGGTGCGGAGGCGGAACTAAGTCAGAATTGTGTGGGGGTTACCTGCTCTTTTAATCACAGCATTTACCGATTTTCCCTCTGAGTCCTTGAAAAACACAGCACACAGATGTCGTCAGTGTGATGTCCGTGTGCCGCCCATGTTTAAAATTGCAAACTATAGGAGAATTTCTAATTATTTGTTTTATAGATGCCACAGAATACTGATGACAACTCTTAAGGTACTGTCACACTTAGCGATGTACCAGCGATCCTGACCAGCGATATGACGCGGTCAGGATCGCTGGTACATCGCTAAGTGGTCGCTAGTGAGCTGTCACACAGGCAGATCTCACTAGCGACATCGCTGGGGACGGGGATCGCTACTTACCTGTCACACCAGGCGATCCTGCGTCCTCCCGCCCGGCTCCACGCGTCGCTCGTCGTCACAGCAGGAAGCGCCACAGGAAGCTGACGATGAGAAACAGTCCTGAACGTTCTCGCGCGATCAGCGATAAGCAGCGGGGGAGCCGGTCAGAGGTAAGTATCAGACATAGCGATATCGCTAGCAATATCGCTATAACGTCACTAGTTATAGCGATATTGCTAGCGATATCTCTTAGTGTGACATGCCCTTTAGCAAAAATTTATCCTAAATACTGATGACACTTTTTTTTTTATGTACATGTCTAATAACGGATTTGGGAAGGAGGCCTAACACTGCGGACATGCAAATTTGCAGGCGTGCAGGATCCTCTGAACCACACGATTGATCTCCAAGTTTTCCTGTCTGATATTGTGGGTGATCATCACTGCTCGTGGGGCAACGGCTGCTTCTATACTTCAACTTGATTTATAATGTGGATGGAGCATCAACAGGGGTGGTTGGAGTGGCGTGAGAACACTTGCTAGAAAACCTTTCTTCTCATTCAATTTTCTATTTTTGCAAGTTCATTTCTTCCAAATAAGAATACATTTTTCATTGACCTGGTCGCACACTGGCTTTGATTTTTGTTGGATGAGCCATAGACTTAATAGACCCCATTCACCTGACAATATAAAGTACTGAGAATGAGGAAAATTAATTAAGTGAAATGGTGAAAAAAATCTTGTTTGGGGATTATACTTGATGCCGTCACTCAGTAATAAAAATGACCAAGTAACCTGATTCTCCAGATTAGTGAAAAATGCTTTTGACAATAGCAGACTTGTAGTGTCATGGATTTTTTTTTTCCTTCAGGGTTTTTTTTGTCCCCAATTTGAGACCCATTTGTCCACTGAATTAGATTTTCTGCAAGCTGACATGACACCCTCACTCCAATGGGTCGGGTAAAGAGCGGTGGGTTCCATCAGTCATAGACCCCTGGAAGCTGCCCGAGGCCTATACTCTCAGCCCACCCTAAAGGGCCTGTCACACTAAGAGATATCGCTAGCAATATCGCTATAACTTGTGATGTTATAGCGATATCGCTGTGTGGGATACTTACCTACAACCCGCTCCCCCGCTGGTTATCGCTGATCACGCGAGAATGTCCAGGACTGTTTCTCGTCGTCAGCTTCCTGCGGCGCTTCCTGCTGTGACGACGAGCGATGCGTGGAGCCGGGTGGGAGGACGCAGGATCGCCTGGTGTGACAGGTAAGTAGCGACCCCCGTCCCCTGCGATGTTGCTGGTGAGATCTGCCTGTGTGGCAGCTCACTAGCGACCACTTAGCGATGCACCAGCGATCCTGACCACGTCATATCGCTGGTCGGAATCACTGGTGCATCGCTAAGTGTGACAGTACCTTTACTTTCCATCATGGTATGCACACACACATGTTGATTGTATAAAACATGTAAGAAAAGAAGAAACTGAGAGTAAATGTTATGTAAGCGGCCACAACATCGAGCGCTCATGGTTAATGAGCTGTAATCGCCCCATGGAGGCTTGTTTATATTCCTGTTCTGATACTATGGAGATGTTCTCCGGAGGAGCATGATGCTTTGTCCTGGGGTGGATAATATGTTCCTCATCAAATAGGGTTTCACTACTTTCCTTCTTAGATTTGAGCTGTCTACAAGATGCCAGCGTCCCAGCGCACGTGGATGTGGCGCCCCTGAGGGTCAGTCGCCACAGAGGTACTGCACCTCCTCCTGAGGTGTGGTGCCCCACCATCCAGGTAAGTTGGAGGCTCCTGACCATGCTCCAACACTTGTACCCCACACAACACAGTAGTTCAGCAAACCACATTGCGGCTCCCTGCTTGGAGTGTAGCAGAGCACCTTTGGTGGCTCCCTGCTTGGAACACGAAACGTGCTGGGAGGCGGGTAGAGTTGAGAATACATAAAAGAGCGGGAAGGTTTAGGATTACAGGTCAGTCAGACAGTGGGTCAGTCTGGGAGAGGAAGCCACTCAGAGGAGTGAGGAAAGAAGATCCCTGAGAGAGGGATGGAGGAAGGAGGTGATGCAGCAGACCTCAGTGACCTGGGTCTGCTGGCACGGGAAAGTAAAGAAGGAGAAAGACATTGAACTGAAACCTGATCTTCCATAAGAGAGAGATTAGTACGGAACGAAGGAGTAAAAGGGAACAGAGGACGTGGGTTAGGAGAGAACCCTGCCTAGTAGTTCTAAGCGCAAGGCCGGGGTCCAGTCCCCGAGGTTGTATGGATGCTAATGGTCCTGCAGCAGACACCGGTGGAGTAGTGGGCTGTAAATGCACTACTCCCATCTAAGACTTGGGGCACAACAGCAACTTGGAGAGTGAGCCGGGACTCAGGAGTGAGGAGTCCCCGAAACAGGCTACAGCTGTCTGCCTTACAAGTAGAGTTCTTGGGAACATCTGTCAGGAGGAACTCCAGTGTAACTCAGTACTAGGAGATCTTCACACTTAAAGGCGCTATAAGAGGAGACGTTCAGAAAGGTACATGTTGGCGGAGCGTTGGAAGGGAGCATTCCATTTTTCCTGGAGGTTGACTGAGTCCCTGACCCGGAGGACACGGGACGGAGGTGGGCACCAGTGTGTACTAAAGACTGTGAGTAAAGCTTTGGAACTACAAGCCCTGGTGTCCTCCATTCATTCTTGCGCCAACGCACCCAGCACCGTTACACCTGGGTACCAGCTTCTACACCACTTGTGCCTCTCCTCTTCCCCTACATCTACACTGCCCTGGGGCTACAGCTCCACCTGTGGGGAGCTTCACCATCTTGGCTGCAACACACCACCAGCCCCAGAGGATCTGCATGCAGCATCGGCCTAACATCTCACTTGCCAAACACCACAGGTGGTGTCACGAACTATTCCATTCACTACATTCTACCATTCAATTTCCCCCATTAATTGGGCGCCCAGGGCCATGGACCGGGTCACCGCTGCTGTGACACATCCCGCTGACACCAGCCCGGTGCCGAGTACCCCACAGCCCTTGGAGGGTGACCCATGGATACATGATGTCACGATAGTGCTCCACACACATTATGGGTGCACTAACATTTTTTTTTATTTCAGCGGTGGTGGCACAAAGGTTGAATTAATACTTTCTCGGCATTTGAGGGACTATAACTGAATTAGGGTGTGCCATACTTGCCTTGCTCATGGGGCTGGCTGCAGTGATAAAGCAATATTCATGTTAGACAAGTCTTAAAGGTGAATTCCCATCTCCAAGATCCTATCCCATTATGCAGTAATAATTTTACTAAATGACTCCATTTAGAAATGTAGTATAGTTCTTCTGATTGGCTATGTCACTTATCCTATGTGAAGGCCAATGCAGTAGCTTAGATATCCATGGGTATCCATATTATCAATGACCTCCCTTTTGATCTTGTGGGTTTTTTTTTAATCCAAATACAAAGCAACGTAGCTAAGCATTCTTACTTTGCAAAAGTTATAGGCAGGTGTGGGAGAAATGCTGCCGGGTAAAAACATTTGCTTTTATCCTGCCAATTTGCACATTTTTTTTCTATAAAAAGAGAGCGATTTGGTATCACCATCTCAGTAATCGCCAAAACAAGAATGTGCTTGTGATTGAACCTTCCAAAAAATTCCCTAATCCTGGAAACAAAAGCTTAAAACGTGAGCCAGAAAATATTTTCCACCCCAAAATGGAACCAATGAAAAGGTCTTCCCACACAAAACGAACAAACCTCAAAGCAAGTGTAATATCACGTACAGGATGTGTCACTAACACCACACATCTAAGATGGCTCCAAGAACACAGGCAAATATTAAGGTGCCAGTGTCCATCCAAGTATTGGGTGCGCCTTCTGGAATATTGATTCTGTCCAGCACATTAATTGACCCCTGTACCTCAATATTTCATGTAGTTTTGGCTTTTATCCAATTGATCAAAGGTTTTGTACCAGTTTTTAGCCTCATGTTGCACATTATCGATAGCAGTGGTCTAGTCAGCCATGTGATGTGTAACGTGTCTTCTCCCGCGTGTCTGAGGAAGGGCCGAAAAATATTTGAAAACTGAAACGTTGCATCACGGGAGAGAATAATTCACTGCTGGATTTTACCTCCTTATCGAACGCTGCCATTGTCTAATAGATGACAAATGAGATGAATGGACAAAGAACATCTCATAAATCTCATATTGTGGACGTCATGTTGTCTGTGTTTCAATATTTAAACAAATCATATCATAATTTTTATGATTTCTATGAGAGAAAAATAGACATTACATAATGTGGGTTTATTATGGTCTTTTCATGGTACAGCGCCGACGTCTACCAGATATTCCTTTAGCCATTTATTTATTTCCCTGACTAATGAAACTAAACCTAATCTAACTCTAGTATTTTTTTTCCTGCTAACCCTAACTGTTAAACGTGTAAAGGTACTGTCACACTTAGCGATGTACCAGCGATCCCGACCAGGGATATGACGCGGTCAGGATCGCTGGTACATCGCTAAGTGGTCATTAGTGAGCTGCCACACAGGCAGATCTCACCAGCGACATCGCTGGGGACGGGGGTCGCTACTTACCTGTCAGATGAGGCGATCCTGCGTCCTCCTGCCCGCATCCACGCTCGTCTCTCCACAGGAAGCGCCGCAAGAAGCTGACGACGAGAAACAGTCCTGGACGTTCTCACGCGATCAGCGATAACCAGCGGGGGAGCGGGTCGTAGGTAAGAATCAGACACAGCGATATCGCTAGCAATATCGCTATAACGTCACAAGTTATAGCAATATTGCTAGTGATATCGCTCAGTGTGACAGGCCCTAAACCCTAACCCTAATATGTGTGACCCTAACCACAAAAAATTATTTAAAACAAATTATAAAAAAAAAATATATATATAATCCTCTGACAATGAGGATGCAGGGATTACAGAGCACAGGGGTGGGTAATAGGAGATTTTATGAAGTTGTGGACACAGAAATAAATTTTTACAATTCTGACAGGGCAGCACTTCACCTGTAGTCTACCTCTCTTCTCTCCCAGAACAACTAGAAGGAGAGAAGAGAGAGGCACAGCCCAAATGCTGCCATATTTACCAGACATTGGGGGTTTGATCACTGTGATAGGGTCTATCAAAACCCAGCAGCCATTGAGAAAATTCTCATTGGGTGCAGGCAGGCAGATCTTGGCAGGTGCACTGCGCATGTACCCGCCATTTTCTTTCTACCGAAAGAAGGAAGGAGGGTGCCGGGGGACTGGGGAACAACCTAATCCAGTACATAAGGTATTGGGGACATCAGCGGACCCTGTTTGCAATCACATCAGATCACATCACAGGGTTTCATCAGAGGAGAGAGACATTAATTGGACTTTTTTTTTTTTTGAGGTCGCTGTTAGACCATTAACAGCGATTGCAACACAGAGGTCGGTGAAAAAACAACCCGAATCATGTTCTCTGGGGACTCAGCTAACCCCGGTAGCCAATAGCCCAGAGAAACTTTGACTCTGGGTGGCGCTATACCCTTAAACCACAGCGCCATTAATTAAGAGCGCTGTGGTTTAAGTACCCTTAACTGCTGCCGTTAGAAGGCGTATCGGCGGTTAAGGGGTTAATATCAAGTGATAAATATCCTAAAAAAATTACCGATTTTATACACAGATAATGCACTAAAAATATTTTATGCAATGGATGTAACCTTGTGTCAAAACGTAGCTTTACAATTGGCAAAGTACACCAAGTTACCACACTAATATGGGTATCAAAAATAAAAACAAAACCTGGTTATCAATTGTCGGCTCTTACAGATGCAGACAAAAATACGTGGACTGTGTCCATATATGTACAATTACCAAGAAATGCAAATCAAAGACAAGACATGGATATAAAATAGATGATTTCATAAACTGCAGTACAAATTAATTTATGACATAACATGTAAAAAATGTAGCGTACAATATGTTGGGTTCACTACCAGAACTCTGCGCAGACTCATCTCAGAACACATACCAAAATGAGCAATTGAAGGACAAAGATCGAAATTATGAAAAAATATAAAATTCAATTTTTCTTTAAATTACATAGAATACCACATAGTAGGGACCAATTCTCACAGAAGCACACAGGATTATTTGTACAAAAATATGTGTCAAATAATCAAATGCATAAATACCCAGGCTGTCTGGTATGCATGCAAAGACAAATTGATTATGCAAAGGTATATATTAGATAATTAGATGTGTAAATACCTAAGCTGCCTAGTACAAAGACAGATTATATATATGTTAGATAATTAGATACATGAATACCTAAGCTGCCTGGTACATATACAAGAAGGATAAAGAGTGTTAGCAAAGAGTCACCTATCTGTACAGATAGATGACTATGGCGTTTAGTATAATAACATAAAGCTCCAACAACAAACAATAGCCTCATTATCCCGCATCTATAACTGCTTGAGATAGTATATCAACGGTATATACCTTCAGTCATGATGCTTGTGGGGTAGCCGCCTGTGATATAGCACCTCGACGCGCATTTCACCGCCACAGCACGCGGTTTTGTCAAGAGGTCCTGAACAGTCTCTAAGTGAATGCAAATCAAAAAAGTCCCTCCACCCAAAGTGGAAGGAGACAGATCATGTATTTTAAAACAAAGAAGCATCATGGATTTTGAAATTAAATACAGGAATGCCAAAAGGCATGAATAGACAAACAGATCTAATGTTTATACATTGATTGTTTTAACACTCAACACAAAATATATTTCTGTATTATAATGAAATGATGCAGTCACTATATAAAACCAACCTTGTGATAGTCAGTATCTTGCTACACTACGAATAATATTGTTCATTACACGTCAGTGCCAGTATGCCTAGGTGTACATAACAACCTTTATTTTAATCATGACTTTTTAAAGATTAATGTTCAATAACTATTGTTTTTATAACAATTTTTCATCTGAAATTGTTGCTGGATGTTTGTTGGATCAAATTGTCATTACCTGGATACCAACCCAAGCCTCACATCCCTGCACCAACCGGACAAATCAGGCCCCCCTGCCGGTATCGCTGATCGCTCTGGGAAATCTCTGGACATTTCTTTCGTCGCTGATCTCCCGCTGGCCAGCACGCATCGCTGCGTGTGACAGGCGGGAGACCAGTGATCAAATAATAAAAAAATAAAAAATATTGTTATTCTCACCTTCCGACGTCCCGCGCAGCATTCCCGCCTCTCTCCATGCTCCGGTCCCAGTAATCCTTTGCAAGAATGGCCGCGAGACTTCGCAATCCCACGAGAACGGACGTCATCGCGGTAATTCTCGCAAAGGATTACTGGGACCGGAGCCTGGAGAAAGGCAGGAAGGCTGCGTGGGACGTCGGAAGGTGAAAATAACAATATTTTTATTTTATTTCTATTTTTGACATGAATCAGCGCTGAACACAGCGATGCCGCACGCGGCGTCGCTGTGCTAATCGCTGGTGAAGCTGTCTGACAGCTCACCAGCAATAACATAGCGACTCACCAGAGATCCTGACACGTTGATATCATTGTCGGGATCGCTGGTAAGTCGCTATGTGTGATGGGGCCTTTAGATTTGTATTAGCAACTTAAAAATAGGACAATTAGACAATTCTGTTCTATCCATGTGATAATAATGTCAGCTGGCACAAGCCCATTCTAAAAGATATGTTGAGTGAATTTACTGCCATAAACACTGGATACAGGAGCCTGCAGGACAAATGAATTTCTATAAAACACAGGTCCAGTTTCTCTTTTGGTGAAACCAGCAGGAGGTCGGGAAGGTGAGATGTGACTGTAGGAATAAAATAACTTCAGAACTGATCACATTAGCATTTTACTAGAAGCATAAACAATACTAAGTTGGGCCTCCCTTATACCATTGTGGCCCAACCAGCTCCTTCCATCGTCTGTTTATAGCCAATTAAATGATAATAGAGTGTACATGAATGTCCTGGTTCTAGGTGACACATTTCTCAGTAATTCAATAGAAGATCTTGACATCCAATTGGAAAAGGAGTAGGATTTTCATCAATGTCAGCTGCTACTGTATAAAAAGTCTAGAAGCTCATTGGTGTTTCTCACTTATTCCTGAGAGCTTCTCTGTGGAGACAGGACCTCTTAGAGCAAACCAAAAGAAACCAACATCACTCAACTTAATGGAGCAGAAACCAACTTCTCAACTTCACCAAAAAGCCAAGCCAGGTAAGACCAGACCATATTTCAATACTATATTTGTTGGTGTTATTTATTGTGTGTTTTGCGTCTTCTCCACATATGGCCATTGCACAATTATTCCTCTTTCTAGTAACATTACACCTGGCATAGATTCTAAATTTCAAATTTGTCTTAAGCACCAAAAATGTAAAACATATTTATATAGAAATACTTCTGTAATAACTATTTAGAATTATCTTAGTTTGGACCTTTTCTTTCATGGCAATAACTTCATGGAAAGGTTCATTCAAAAAATGTGGGGTACTTCAGGGGTGAGGTGTATCAGGGAGCACAATTTCCAAATGTAATGTAGAATCATTGTCTGCAGACCATTTACACAATACAAGGGACAAATAGTGATATTTATGGCTGACATTCTAAAATTTATATCTCTTATTCATGGGCAGTCATGGAAAGTAATATAGCTTAACTATAATAGAAGCAGTCTAATTTCATATACGGTATCCAGCATTTGGCATATACCTCAATGTAAACTACACAGACTTCATTATAAAGTGATATATCTGATGGTTTTTGCTTCCGATATGCAACAAAACTGATGGCTGTTCTAGTGCTGGTGATGTATTCCTGTAATGATGGTGGCTCTGTTGATGTAGTTATGATGATTCTAGTGATGAATTAATCACCATAACCATCATCGCTATGAGCACAAAACTAAAATCATCAAAAGCCCATAAATAAACACCAGAACTATCAATAGTACATGAATCATCATCGGTATATAAATGCCACCAGAACCATCATCAGTACTTGAATACAGCAATAGAACTATCATCAGAAAATAGATACAATATCAGTACATGAATATATCACTAAGAAGTCATCAGCACTGGAATACATCCCCAGAACCACCATAAGTACTCGAGTACAAGAACCGTGCTTAGCACAGCATCCAATTGTAATGGAAAGTTAGCCCTATATAGGATTGTATTGCATTTACCTCCAATTCAGAGTATTTACTTAGCAATGTTGAGGAGATACTGGGAGTTGTGGTAATTAGACCATACAGGAGCCACAATACTGATAAGACATTTTCACACATAACCATTTACCCCCAGCCACCTTCTAGGTGACATTTTCTCTGAGTAGATCTTTTTCTTTTCATCGTGTCCAGATACCACGATGACATTTCACATCCACAACTCATCTTTGCAGATTTCCATCTTCTTCCGTCTTCTGCAGCACATCCCAACACCCAATGACATGTGCACTATATTAATTTTTTTTATTTAATTCTGAGGCTAAGTCCCCAGACCGATGCATTCAAAAATACTTTTTCAATGGGTGAAAATAGAAGACCAATGAGGGTAAACTTTTAATGAAAAAAAGGATTCTGTCATGGAAATTTTCTTTCCAGTGTTAATGTAGTTAATTTAATGTAGTTAATTTAGTTTGTTAATTTCCAGTGTTAGTTTAGGCTGAACTGAATGGACTAATGTCTTTTTCGGCCTTACTAACTATGTTAGTATGTTAGTTGTACAGACATCACAAAATGATTCTTCATGTCAGTTACATCTGTCCTGGTGACAAACACGTATGAATTTCTTTACTTAAAAGTTGAGAGAAAATTAGTTTTACATATAGAAAAATAGATTTGTGTCTCAAAATTCTGAGACCTTGGAACATTTATTTCATCAGATTGATTGAGCTGTGTGAAGGCTTGACTTTTTTTCTTGTGTATCGAGTTGTAGATATTATTGATGCCTTTTCTGGACTGGCAGGACATGGGGATCTCTCTTTATTGCATTATTTGGTGCATTCGATTAGAGAAAAACACTTCTGGGGTTTCAACTTTTTTTTTTCTAATTTCAGTGTGTATGGTTTGGGTTATTGGATTAATTATACATTTTTGTACTTATTCAGATATAGTCATACCAAATAGGCTAATTATATTTTATTTCTTATTGGGGAAAATTTGGAGATTCAAATACAATATTAATAAATCTTGTATAATCCCTGCAGTTAGACGGTATATGAGGACCTCTGAGGCTGCAGACATGCTAGGAGAAATTGACAACACGAAAAAACCTTTTGACCTGTCCAACTTTGACTTCTGCAAAGAGCTTGGTGAGGGAGGATATGGAAAAGTAAGTGTGGATTTATCCTCAACAGTGTTCCCCAGTGTATCCTGCACCAGATACACTGGAGGGACATACATATTCACTGTAGTGATCCATTACACAGATTCATATAATATGGCAGTTTGTTCTGATCTGTTGTGATTTTCCTCCAGGTCATCTTGGTATCAGATCAAGTCAGCAAGGAACTGCTGGCTGTCAAGATAATTGAAAAAAGTCAATGTAAAGAGAAAAAAGTATTTACAGAATTAGGAATCCTGCAAATGGCCACCGGGTGCCGTTACTTGATGTCTCTGCGGGCATTTACGAAGACACCAGAGGAATATTTAATTGCTATGGAGTATATGGCCGGAGGAGACCTTTTCGACCACATGAGACATTGGATGCCGTTTAATATTCAGACGACAAGGTAAAAGTCTTATACTGAACTCTGACAATCATGCGCCCGTACATTGAAGCCCTTATATGTAACCACTGATCCATCCTCTACTTTCTACTACACAGGCTTTTTGCAGCAGAGATGGTATGCGGCCTCCAATTCCTGCATGAACATGGCATCATACATTGGTAATCAGTTCATTTTCATAAATCTGTCCCCTCTGTCTCCTTACATTGGCTTTCTAATGGTATATCTTACTGACCAGTCATGAATAGGAATGTATGAGATTATACCAGAACAATCCTGCTGTTATGTTGTAATTCATGTCTATGTTCTGTTGCTGTGATGCTGTAGTTTCCCACGGTATCAATAGTATCGTATTTATTGTAGAAAATTATTTTCATGACTTATTCTCACAATCGGTGTCTGCTCTTTCCTCTTGCAGTGACCTGAAGCCAGAGAACATTCTTATTGATGACAACGGACATATAAAAATCACAGACTTTGGCTTATCAGCCATAAATGTGTTTGATGGAGTCATATTGAAGAAATTTGTTGGCACTAAGGGATACATGGCACCCGAGGTAAGGAACATCCCCGTATGATTAGTGCCAATAGTAGGACTGAGGCGTAATCTGATCCCAATATATCCTGCTCATATCTAATCACAGACCGGTCCTGACTGAGTGTGTGCAAGACTCCTCAATGGTATAGTCAGCTCATCTCCTATCTTATTTTCCAACAGGTAATGAATGGTCAAGGTTATAACCAGTTAGCTGACTCCTTTTCTTTCGGCGTGATCTTATATAAAATGACTGTTGGTGATCAGCCATTTTATAGCAGAGGATCACTGGAGGAGTACCGCCAGTCTCTGGAGGAAGACGCTCTGTATTTTCCACCCGGGATCTCCTTTGATGCCGTTGACATCATAGCAGGGGTGAGTAGTATTATATAAAGATATATGATGGAGGATGATAAGGAGAGATAAAAGAGAAAATGTGGACATTGCCTAGATATTGTGTAATAACTTGTTACATGATATAATGACTAATGGTCTCAATTCTTTTCTAGCTTCTGTGCAAAACTCCTTGTTTCCGGTATGCCATAACATCGTACTTCAGAACCCACCCTTTCTTCTCCTCTATATCCTGGAGTGATGTTGATTCCGGCAGATCCGACCCACCATTCAGATGGACCATCTGTAAGTACAATATGTAGGGACATCCATGGTGTGATCACTACCCAGTAACACACTGCCCACTTTACACCTTATCGTTATATCCCACAGTATACTGTATATACATGAACAGCTAATTCCTAGACATGTATATTTCTTTTCTTACAGGAGTATTAGACTGATAACAATCAGCCCCATGCAAGTATCATCCATGAAGGAAGCTTTACGCTATGATATGAAGATAATCTGACATCGAGTCCTCTGGGTTAGTTTTTTTTCCTTTCTCTGGATCAAAATAGCAAGTTTTTAAAAGCTGAAATTGAAGGACTTATTTCAGCCATACTTGCTCTGCCACCATCTGGTAGACTCATCTACAGCTTGATGGTAAAGAGAAGACAACCTGATATGGACAGAAAGCAGGCAGCAGCTGCTCACTGACCTACCTGGCCATGTAGAAATAAAAATTTGCCCAAGCAACACGAGCAGAAAATCTGTGGTTGTTTCTCTAAGATGTTTGGATAAACCTCCCTACCGAACTCCTTCAAAAACTGTGTGCAAGTGGCAAATACCTAGATGAGCTGATGAAGACAATGGGTGGTCACTAAATATATATGTAATTTAGATTTATGTTTTGTTTAATCATTTTGTATTTTATTAATAAAAAAAACTATTTACACTTTTTTTTTAATCTTACTTTAGAGGTTTTTCTTCACACATGCCTAAGTGTATCTGCACACGTTGCGGATTTGCGTGCGGAATTTTTCTGCACAGATTCTGCATCTCTTGGTGCAGATAAAAATCTTTGCGTGTTTGATGCTTTTTTATGCAGGTTTTCATGAGTTGTTTTCATACAGCTTTGTATGCACTTTTGTAAGCTAAATAAAGATATATATTGTTTAACAAAAAAGAGTTGTGTTGTTATTTCTTTTACATACTGCATTGAAGAATAATGTTTACACACACAGATAGATAGATGTATAGATAGATGGATATAGATCTATAGATAGATGGATATATCTGTAGATCTATCTATCTATAGGTCTATCTACCTATCTATTTATTTATACAGGGTAGGCAATTTATATGGATACATCTAAATACACCTAATGGTTGGTGATATCAGCTTCCTGTTTGTGGCACATTAGTATATGGGAGTGGGGAAACATTTCATGATGGGTGGTGACCATGGTGGCTGTGTTGAAGTCAGCCATTTTGGATCCAACTTTATTTTTTTCAATGAGAAGAGGGTCATGTGACATATCAAACTTATTAAGAATTTCATAAGAAATACAATGGTGTGATTGGTTTTAACGTAACTTTAATCTTTCATGAGTTATTTACAAGTTTATGACCACTTATAAAATGTGTTCAAAGTGCTGCCCATTGCGTTGCATTGTCAATGCAACCCTCTTCTCCCACTCTTGACACAATAATAGCAGCACCGCAGAAGAAATGATAGCACAGGCTTTCAGCATACATTGTTTCAGATGCTGCACATCTCGTATATTCACAGCATAGACAATAGCCTTCATATGACCCCAAAGATAAAAGCCTAAGGGGGTCAGATCGGGAGACCTTGGTGGCTATTCAATTGGCCCATGACAACAAATCCACTTTCCAGACAACTGTTTAAGTAGGAATGCATGGACCTGTACCCATAATTGATGATATCGTGTGGCATTTGGGGTACAAGATAGTGGGGCAATTCTTCATCAATGTAAATTGCTACATGACGATGTGTTGCACTCTTTATGCACTGAATATGGCATGTTTCCTGAGTTTTTCCAGCAAGATGGTGTACCACCACATTATGGGTGTCTGGTCCGAGCATTCCTGCAAGGAATCTGACCCCCTTAGACTAGCATTTCTTCTGCAGTGTTTCTATCAGTGTGTGAAGAGAAAAAATAAAGTTTGATCCAAAATGGCTGAAGTCAAAATGGCCGCCACGGTCACCACCCATCTTGAAAAGTTTCCCCCCTCCCATATACTAATATGCCACAAACAGGAAGTTGATATCACCAATCATTCCCATTTTATTTAGGTGTATCCATACCTTGTAGATCTATCCATCTATACACACACACATACATACACACACACACACACACACACAAAATCTGCATAGGCCGGTGTCACACTTGTGAGAAACTCGCATGGGTCTCACACCTCAATACCCCGTACTACTGCCGACACTCGGGACTGGAGAGTTCAACTGCATAGAAATACATGCAGTTGCATATTCTGGTCCCGAGTGACGGCGGCAGTGTCTCGCATTGAGGTGAGAGTTTCTCGCAACTGAGACCCCAGGCTTAAAAGCAATATCTATTTAATTTAAAAAAAATTGAAAATAAATGGCATCTGCTCCCGCATAATTTTCTGCACCAGAGAGGTAAAGCCAACAACTGGAGGCAGATATTCATAGCCTAGGAAGGGACCATAGTTATTGCCCCCCTCGGCTACAAACATCTGCCCCCATCCACTCCAGAAATGGTGCATCTCTAAGATGCACCAATTCCGGCACGTAGCCTCTCTCTTCCTACTGCCCTGTAGTGGTGGCATATGGGGTAATATTTGTAGAGTTGATGTCACCTTTGTAATGTAAGGTGACACCAAACCCGGCTTAGTAATGGCGAGGCGTCAATAAGATACCTATCCATTACTAATCCTAGAGTTGGTAAAGGGTTAAAAACACAAAGCCAGAGTAAAGTATTTTAATGAAAAAAACACAAAACACCGCTTCAAATCTTTATTTCCTGCAACGTCCTCGATCACCTTTAAAAAAAATAAACCAACAATATACTCCTTGCTCTGACGTAGTTCATTTAATAACGATTGTCTCATGATGATCTCCCCTTTAGAGCAGTCACATCAGGAGATGTGACAGCGCTATAGGGCCTCCAGTGACACACTGACAGGAGACAATGGCTCTTGCAGTGTTATCACTGAGTGTTCACTGAAGTTCATGCTCTCACTTTATGGCATTGCTGCTTGAGAATTTTCCCACACAGCGGTGCCACAAGTGACAGCCTGAACTCCATTGACCTCGGACAGCGGAGTGATACACTGCGGGAGGATACGTGCATTCATTGTATCACAATATCCCCTGGAAAGCGGTCACATCTATCGATGTGATCGCTCTCCATGGGAGATCGTCATGGGATAATCGTTATTACATGGATTATGTCGGAACAGGGAGTATATTATTGCTTTATTTTATTTTTTTACATGTGATCAAGGGCGTTGGGGATTAGCTGCATGGCAAGTATGTACTCTGTGTATGTTTTTTTTTTACACTTGAACACACTAGCCTGATGATTGGACTACCACTGTCCCATCATTGGCTAGCTGTCACTGAAGCAGGTATAGTCGAATGGGACTAGTAGTTCCATCACATGATGCCTGACTACATACAGACACACACCCACAGACCCCGGCACACATGCACACAAAAACACAGACACACGCACATACACCCGCTGTTAGGAACGGTGGAACGCACTAAATAAAAATAAAAAAGTGCGTACGCCGCTCGGGGTCCACCGTGCAGTAGGTGTTACACCGCTGCTAGGTAATGACAAAGGAGCAATATGGCGGTATAATGCGCATGGGTTCAGCTTCACCCAAAGTGCGCAGAGCGGGCTCTGTTCACACACAGAGGCGCCGCAACATAAACATACAAAAACGCTGAGCCTGTTAGTGTTAGAGGCCTCAGGAAAATGCCCACATGGTATCCGGTCACAGGAGCAGGACCTAAGACAGAGGAGCTGCGTCCGTCTAGATCTATCGTGTGTGTGCGGCGTCGCTACTGCAAGCACAAAGAAGGGCTGCATCGCGGCGTAGGACACTGCCACTTGACGACAAAGCTAGAAAGCATGCATAATGTCGGATGCTAGCGTAGAGGTGCGGTGTGCACAGTGGCCTAAGGCTTGCCACTGACTGGCGCTGACTGCTAAACTAATTCCCTATCCACATGCGTAATATCACAGGGAAGGGGTTTAACATCCGTCACCATTCACACATAGCAAGTATAGTCTACACTAGCGCATGGCGGAATGGCCATGCGTGCTTTTTATAGCCGTGTGGGACCTTCCAGATCTCCGAGATGGACCAATGAGATCTGGAACAGGACCTGGGCACATGAATCCCCATCTCCAATGGGAGATCGTCTCGTGACCATGCCCAGTAGGAGCACACAGGGACTTAGTCTCTGGAGCGGTCTGCTGCAAAGTAATCTCCTCTGCAGTGGAAAGACAGCAGGAGACCGCAGAATGTGAGGCTCTGGATTCCTGCAGAGCAGACACAGAAACCTGACGCCTAACACCCGCACACACGTACCCATACACACAGACACCCACACACTCTTACTCCTTCCTATCTGCAGCATTTCTCGCACCCACATCTGCAGCAAAACCGCAGATCTTTTTAAACCTGCTGTTTTGCTGTGGATTTGCTTGACTCAATGGAAGTCAATGGGTGCAGAAACGCTGCAGATCCACAAAAAGAATTGACATGCTACAAAAATAAAACGCTGCAATATTTTTCCACAGCATGTACACAACAAATCTCCATTTCCCATAGATTAACATTGGTGTTGCATTACACTGCGGATTTGATGCGATTCCGCGCATCCAAAAATGCTGTGGAAACTTATCAAAAGCCGCAATGTGTGCACACAACCTAACACTTTTCCAAAGTACTGTATTTTTTTTAGCCCTGCTAATGTACAATCAGGTCCTCTCCAGAGGTGTCCCCTTTCCCCATTATTATTTGCAATATTGCTGGAACCTTTAGCAACACTGATTAGGCAGGATAACAATATCAGGGTCATAAATAGAGTTGAGCGAAACGGGTTGAAAAATTTCAAAAGTCACCGACTTTTGGCAAAGTCGGGTTTCATGAAACGAAACCCGACCCTAGGATGAGGTCGGCCACGAGGTCGGCGACTTACGCGCCAAAGTCGCGTTTCAAAAGTTTGTTTTGCGCTCTTTTTCAGCCAATCAGGATCCACGGACACTGTGGGCAACGTGATGACATAGGCAGGGGTCACCACCATCTTTCAGAAGGGCATGCAAGTGATTGGCTTGCTTTGGTGGGCGTCACAGGGGTTATAAAAGGGCGTGCACGCCGACCGCCATCTTACTTCTGCCGATCTTAGCATAGGGAGAGGTTGCTGCTGCTGATTCTGTAGGGAGAGCGTTAGGCAGGGAAGAAGAAAAAAAAACTGCTTCTGCTGCTAGCGATTTTGCCTGTACAACACACCAGTCACTGTGTGTGCAGTGCAAGGGGAGGCTATATTGTGGTGGATCAGCGGTGTTGGTTGTTAGGCTGCCTTCTAAGGCTTCCTGACAGCTGTATTGCTGTTTTCCCACTGCTCTGCAAACTGCTTTTTTAAAAGCAATCCCAATTTTTTTTTTGTCCTGCTGAGGTACTGAGCGTGCATTTTTTCACACCATACAGCAGTGTACGCTCCTCACACAGTACCGTGTAACGGCTGTTATCACAGCCACAGTGAAGCTATCTGTGTGTCACTCTGTGAGAATAAGTCGAGGACATGTTCCGTTCTTACAGACCTGCACCTACTAGTTTTGTCTAGCTTTCAAACAGTTAAATATATTTGCTGTTTGATCACATTCAAAACTATAGAGAGACAGCGTGTCAGTCCGTATACTTAAAAAACACGGAGCTTGACAATTTTACGTACACCGGACAGCCGTGTACGTGCACGCTCCTCTCAGTACCGTGCAACGGCTGTTATCACGACCACAGTGAAGCTATCTGTGTGTCACTCTGTGAGAATAAGTCGAGGACATGTTCCGTTCTTACAGACCTGCACCTACTAGTTTTGTCTAGCTTTCAAACAGTTAAATATATTTGCTGTTTGATCACATTCAAAACTATAGAGAGACAGCGTGTGTCAGTCCGTACACTTAAAAAACACGGAGCTTGACAATTTTACGTACACCGGACAGCCGTGTACGTGCACGCTCCTCTCAGTACCGTGTAACAGCTGTTATCACGGCCACAGTGAAGCTATCTGTGTGTCACAGTGGAAGGATAAGTGGAGGACTTGTTCCGTTCTTACAGACCTGCACTCTAGGGAGATTCCTATTCTGCCCAATTCTACATACACCTTGTAGTTTGTGATACACTAGCCAATTTCTGCCTGTGACTTAGCGCTCTGATATTCAGTGGGCCTCACACAATCCAAAATTGTCCAGTGTCCACTAGTGTGTGCAGAAATTCAAAATCTCCCTTATCCTGTAGTCACTTTTTTCACACCTGTGCCATCGAGCCTGTGACATAGCGCTCTGATATTCAGTGGGCCTCACACAATCCAAAAGTGTCCAGTGTCCACTAGTGTGTGCAGAAATTCAAAATCTCCCTTATCCTGTAGTCACTTTTTTCACACCTGTGCCATCGAGCCTGTGACATAGCGCTCTGATATTCAGTGGGCCTCACACAATCCAAAAGTGTCCAGTGTCCACTAGTGTGTGCAGAAATTCAAAATCTCCCTTATCCTGCAGTCACTTTTTTCACACCTGTGCCATCGAGCCTGTGACATAGCGCTCTGATATTCAGTGGGCCTCACACAATCCAAAAGTGTCCAGTGTCCACTAGTGTCTGCAGAAATTCAATATCTCCCTTATCCTGTAGTCACTTTTTTCACACCTGTGCCATCGAGCCTGTGACATAGCGCTGTGATATTCAGTGGGCCTCACACAATCCATAAGTGTCCAGTGTCCACAACTGTGTGCAGAAATTCAAAATCTCCCCTGTCCTATAGACACCTTGTACCTTGTTTTACATTACTATATAGTTTGTTGGATTTTGTCTACATTTCTACCAAAAATGAGGAAGGCTGGTGGAAGAGGCCGTGGAATTGGGCGGGGGTTGGCAGCTGGTAATGATGGAGTTGGTGGTGGATCTGATGGTAGTGGCAAGAGCAAAATAGGACCGAATGCAGGAGGTGTTGAGCCTGCGTCATCGTCTGGCTCCATATGGCTTCGAAGGCTTAGTTTTCTAGGAGTTGGCAAACCGCTTTTAAAGCCAGAGCATCAGAAAAAAGTTTTGTCTTACATTGCTGACTCAGCCTCCAGCTCTATTACCTCCTCTTCTGAAGTTGTAAAAAGTAAAAGCACTGAGTCGTCATTGGAGGCTCATGTTCATGAACCACACCTTTCCTTGTGCCCTTCACTCCAACCAAGATTGAAGGATGACGCAGGCCATACTACTGATTACTCCATGGAGCTGTTTTCACATACCATGCCTGGATTATCAAGTGAAATGGTGAATTACCCAGGCCAAGATGAATCTGACATGGAGTGCACTGATGCACAGCCGCTGATAGATGATTCTGCTGGTACATTCACTCAGAGCACTACATTGTCCTCGCAGTGTACAGAGCCAGATTCTGACCCTGATGAGACTCAGGTGCCCCTTCCCGCACACTATACCACCATACACGGTGACACAGAGGAAGGTGCACATGACATTGAAGAGGAGGTGATGGATGACCCAGTTGTTGACCCAGATTGGCATCCATTGGGGGAAGAGGGTGCTGCTTCCAATAGCTCAGATGAGGAGCATCAACAGCAGACATCGACATCGCAACAGCTGTTATCTGGCAGGCCCGGAGTACTCCAAAGACAGGTTCCAAAAATCAAAAGAGTTGCTGGACAGCTTGTCCAGACGGTCAAAAGATCACAGCGTGCTAGGCTGCAAAATGTTGGCCAAAGTAGGAAGAGTGCAGTGTGGCACTTTTTTGAACAAAATCCTCATGATCAGGCCAAGGTTATCTGTAAGAAGTGCGCAAAGACCTTTAGCCGAGGGAAAAATCTGAAAAATTTGAATACCAGTTGCATGCTTAGACATTTAACCACCATGCACTTGCAAGCGTGGACACAACACCAAACCTCAAGTGCCACATGTGCAACTGATCACAAAGAAGGTAGTCAGCAACGCTACATTGTTTCCCCCCCTGTAAGCCCACCGGTTAGCACAGCAGCAAATGTTGAGGTGTCGTTGCAAGGCCACAGCAGTCAGGGAATCCCACTGTTATATCAACGAAATACTGAATCTAGGCCATCAGAAAGAACACCAACTCCATCACCATCATAAACCCTCTCTCAGTCTGCCCTGTCCACCGCTACTTCCACCATATGCAGCTCTCAAGTCCAGCTCACCCTCCCAGACACTATGAGTACGTCAAGAAAGTACTCAGTCTCTCATCCGCATACACTGGGTTTGAACGCCCGCATTGCCAAACTAATCTCGTTTGAGATGATGCCCTATCGGTTGGTGGAAAGCGCAGCTTTCCACGAACTCATGGCCTATGCAGTACCACGCTATGACCTACCCAGTCGCCACTTCTCTCGCAAAGCCATCCCAGCCCTCCACCATCATGTAAAAGACCACATTGTCCATGCACTCAAGTAGTCAGTGAGTGGAAAGGTGCACCTCACAACTGATGCATGGTCCAGTCGGCATGGCCATGGCCGTTACGTGTCCATCACTGCGCACTGGGTTAATGTGGTGGATGCAGGGTCCACAGGGGACAGCGGTGGTGGGACAGTGCTGCCTAGCCCACGGTATAGGAAACAGTTGGCTGTAGGCGTTCGACCCTCCTCCTCCTCCTCCTCCTCCAGAAGCGAAAGCTCGTCCACAGAGCGCAGTCGTACGAGCAATCCATCTGCAGCTGCCACTGTTGCACACGAGGTGTCCCCCTATCGAGCAGCTAGTGGAAAGCGTCAGCAGGCTGTGTTGCAGATGATGTGTTTGGGCGACAGACACACCGCCGATGTGCTGGCCGAGTACTTGAAGCGACAAACTGAGTCATGGCTGGGCAGTGTACATCTTGAGGCAGGCAAGGTAGTTAGTGATAACGGCCGTAACTTTGTGGCAGCCATAGCCCTTTCAAAACTCAGCCACATACCTTGCTTGGCTCACACCTTGAACCTGGTGGTGCAGTGCTTCCTCAAAAATTATCCGGAGTTAACAGCCCTGCTCCAGAAGGTGAGAAGACGGTGCGCGCACATCCGCCGGTCGCCTGTACACTCCGTTCGTTTGCAGAAGCTGCAGCGATTGCTCCACCTTCCCAACCACCGCCTCATTATCGACATTGCAACAATGTGGAAATCCATCCTGCACATGGTGGAGCGGCTGTGCGAGCAGAGGCAGGCCATAATGCATTTGTGGGAGGATACACGGCCAGGCACTTTGAGAGCAGACATGGAGTTGACAGGTGTGCAGTGGTCGAAGCTGAAAGACCTCTGTAAAGTCCTTCAGTGTTTTGAGGAATGCACACGGCTGGTAAGCGCAGACGACGCCATCCTAAGCATGAGCATCCCACTTATACGTCTGCTCATGCAAACTTTGACGCACCTTAAGGAGCAGGCATCTGCAGCCAATGTTGATGAGGAGGAAGAGGAGGAGGGAATCCTTGATGACATTCAGCCATTGTCTGCTCAGGGACCTCTCCTGGACGAGGTGGAGGAAGAAGAGGAGGAGGAGGATGATGATGGGGATGATTACTTAGGGGAGGAGGATGCATCTCGTGGGGCAAGTGAAAATGTTGGTGTGGCAAGGTCTGGTACAGGGTTTGTGCGTGACTGGAGGGATGTGGATTTGCCAGAAAGTGCTCCTCCACCCAGCACTCGCAGTGCATCATTGACACCGGGAACATTGGCCCATATGTCAGATTATGCCTTGCAGATCCTAAAAAGGGACCCTCGCATTGCCAAAATGATGAACGATGACGACTACTGGTTGGCCAGCATCCTGGATCCATGCTATAAAGGTAAATTACAAAACATCATGCCACAGGAGAACCTTGACCTAATATTGGCTAATAATCAAGCAACTCTGGTATATCGGTTGCTTGAGGCATTCCCAGCACACAGCAGCGGTGATGGTTCTCACACGAGCCGTACGGGCCGGGGGCCGCTTGGCAGAGGTGTTCGTGGTGCACACAGCAGAAGTGGCGTTGGAGACAGGGGTTTCATGACAATGTTGTGGACTGATTTTTCAAGTACCGCTCACACAACTGGTAATACAGCATCGATGGAAAGTGACAGGAGACAGCAGTTGTCAACTATGGTTACAAACTACTTTTCCTCCCATATCGATGTTCTCCCACACAGGTCATTCCCCTTTGACTATTGGGCCGCTAAACTGGACACCTGGCCTGAATTGGCACAATATGCCTTACAGGAGCTCGCTTGCCCAGCTGCAAGTGTGCTATCGGAAAGAGTCTTCAGTGCAGATGGATCATTCCTTACAGAAAAAAGGACCCGTCTATCAACCCAAAATGTGGATGATCTAACCTTCATTAAAATGAACCATGCATGGGTTTCCAAGGATTTTGTCCCACCTTCCCCTGATGACAAATAGGGTGATAGAAAAATGGCTTGCTTTGGTCCACCTCTTCCTGGGACTTGACCTATTTCGCCTTTTGCATCAGCTGAATGTCCAACATCAACATATGTCACTTTCTAAAACTACCTAACTGGGCTGCCCCCCCCATGGCCGGGGTCACCACCTAGCGCACGACACCGTGCTAGTGCCGTTGCCCTGGACAGGTGGGTAGGCCGACTCTTGGGCGCGGGCACTGGCACAGGGTCCCTCATAGTGCAATCAAGTGTCTCTGACGGTGGTGGTGCACACCTGCCGTCAGACACACCGCCGTACAATGAGGGGCCCAGTGCCAGTACCAATGCCCACGAGTGGGCCCCCCTTGCTTGGGCAGGGCCCCAGCATTTGCAATCTTTACCTCTCCCTGCTCCTCCTCTGTGTAGTCTGGGCCGTCAAATCCATACTGTGCCTGACACCGTCTGAGCCTGCTTCCTGATGTATAGACATATATTTTGAATGTGTACGCTATCCATACATGTTATCCGGGGATACGGTACCCTTTCTCACCTTTGTGCAATCACGTGCAATCCATACTGGGCCTAACACCGTCTGAGCCTGCCTCCTGATATATAGACATATATTTTGAATGTGTACGCTATCCATACATGTTATCCGGGGATACGGTACACTTTCTCACCTTTGTGCAATCACGTGCAAGCCATACTGGGCCTAACACCATCTGAGCCTGCCTCCTGATGTATTGACATATATTTTGAATGTGTAAGCTATCCATACATGTTATCCGGGGATACGGTACCCTTTCTCACCTTTGTGCAATCACGTGTAATCCATACTGGGCCTGAGAACGGCTGGCGAGCTGTTAAGCAAGCTACAGCACCTGTGGTTTGCACACGTAAGTTTTTCATTTTTTCAGGAATGATAGTTAGGCCTAATTCCGGAACTGCGGTTGACCTGCACTTACTGGGTAATCATCGTTCGCGGGTAATAATTGTAATCAGTGATCCCCATCACTAACGTTGTTCAGCGGGTTATCTGCACCTGTAAGCGACAAACGCTGGCCTTTTCAGTGTAGCGCACATGCAGCCACGGACATGTAAGGGCATGACACACCAGTTATTGGCCAATCTCATGTGCCAGAGCCTCACGTGTCCCTCTAGTAAGCCAGACTCGGACCGTGGGGCATGATGGAGTCTCGTTCGTTAACGGAATTAAGCTTGCAATGTGTGCATCTTTTCTGTAGCTGGCATGGTTGAGGTTTCCCAGGTGGAGTCGAATTTAACCGTAGGCTCCACTCCTGGTGGTGCCCTTCTGGACATTCCTTTAAGGTTCAGCTTTGCAACCATACTGCCCACGTAAAACAAAACACTTTGCCTTCATGAACGCTGTTTGGAGGGTCATGACTCGTGGGAATAACGCCGCCCAAACAGTTAACCTGCTAGAGAGATCCTTCATTGCTCCCAAGCATGACATCACACTCCCTAGGAGGAAGGTAATGCCACTGTGGCGACCGTACTCCTGGGGGCGACACAAGTGCACTGATGCCCAGCCACTGCTCGATGAATCTGCTGGTACATTGACCCAGACCACTACATTCCCCTCGCACGCTACACGGCCTGAATCTGACCCTGATGAAACTCAGGTTACCCTTCCCATATACAGTTCCATCTTACACGGTGACAAAGAGGAAGCTGCAGATGAAAGTGCAGGTTCGGCCCACCCGCCATCAGACACACCACCGTACTATCAGGGGCCCTGTGCCAGTGCCGTCGCCAACGAGTGGGCCCCCCTGCTTGCTCAGGATCACAGCACTTGCAAGGTTGAAATACTGTGCAGTGAGATGGAAGATGGGGACGACGAGGAGTCCAGACTAGTACAGGGATTCCCTAGCGAGGAGACTTATTTGATTGTTTTCAATGTTGGGACAGCAATTTTTGGGGAGCACTATACTCTGGAGAATGATAGATGGGGCCCACCATACACTGGAACATTCCAAAGGTGGACATCAGACACTGGAGCAGGATTTACAGGGCCCATTATACACTAGAGCATTAGAAATGGGGCCCATTATGTTTGGAGCATTATTTGGGCCCATAAGACAGTGGAGCTTCATCCATGGGGACCAACATATACTGTAGCATTCTGTGGAGCTCATCATATACTGTTTCAAACATTATATGGGACCAATGATTCTGTATGGAGAAATAGATGGGCCTCGTCATGAGATGTAAAAAGTGAAGTATTTTTCATTGTACTATACCGCTATTTCTCTGCCGTATCGGAGCATGATGAGTTGTGGTATGTGTTAAAGGGGCGCTCTTTCGCCCAGGGCACATGAAAACCTGGAGCCAGCCCTACCCCCCCACAACTTTAGCCAAATAACCCCCATTTTTCAGTGCGTAACTTGTATTATGAAGTTAATTAAGGTTGACAAGCTTAAGTAAGAAGAATTGATGCTTTTGGCATTCAAATGGGCACTGTAGGTGTGTTTCCTGTCCTCCTCTCACTGCCGACTTTTTGTTGACTTACATTGGGTTTCGTGTTTCAGGACGACCCCCACTTTTCCCTATAATCGGCCGATCTTGCTCGACCCGACTTTTGGAAAAGTCGGGTTTCACGAAACGAAGCTCGACCCTAAAAAAACAAAAGTCGCTCAACTCTACTCCTTACCAAATCCGTTATTAGACATGTACATAAAAAAAAAAGTGTCATCAGTATTTAGGATAAATTTTTGCTAAGAGTTGTCATCAGTATTCTGTGGCATCTATAAAATAACTCTAGTCATAAATATGGAAGTGAAAATGAAGAACGGAATACAAGTTGATATAATGTTACTTCAGGAGACTATTGGTGCTATAGTAAGGGCCTTAGGAGAAAAAATATCCCAATGCATACATGTGACAGAAACAAGTTGTGGCTAAGGAAAGGTCTGTAAAATATCTGAGGATCAATGTTTGATCACAAGTTGGGGATTTTTATACATTAAATTAATTGTCCCTGGTAGATAAAGTGACAAGGAAAATGCAATTGTGGAAAAAACAAACTTGCATGATTGTGGAGCCTACTGAAACAAACTATAGCCGTTTTTTCCAGACGCCGGATTGAGACACATTGCCGGATCGGGCGAAAACCGGATGAAACGCATGGCCATCCGGCCCGATCCGGCGCAAATGCAAGTCAATGGGGGGGAAACCGGATCCGGCATTGCATTTCGCCGGATCCGGTTTCTGTCAAAAGCGCCGGATCGCGCCTGACGGCGAAAACCTGATGTGTGAAAGAGGCCTAAGCGACCTTTTTAAACACATAGGAAGCCTTTCCAGGTGTTTTTTGTCAATAATTCAAATTTACTGAGATAATGACTTTGGTTTTTCATTCCCTGAAAGCCCTAATCATCAACAGTAACAGAAATTTGCAAAAATAAAAACCCTGTTTGGGAGAGAAGAACAGACAAATTGCGGCACCCTAAGTGCGTAAACACAATATTACAGTCTTTAAAGGGTGCACAATTTTATGCACTCACCTGATAGAAGACTAATAAGGCTTTACAGTCATGGCCAAAAGTTTAGAGAATGACACAAATATTAATTTTTACAAAGTCTACTGCTTCATTTTTTCTAATGGCATTTTGCATATACTCCAGAATGTTATAAAGAGTGATCAACTTAACAGCAATTACTTGCAAAGTCGATATTTGCCTAGAAAATTAACTTTATCCCCCAAAACACATTTCAACATCATTGCAGCCCTGCCTTAAAAGGACCAGCTAACATCGTTTCAGTGATTGCTCCATTAACACAGGTGTGGGTGTTGATGAGGACAGGGCTGGAGATCAATCTGTCATGATTAAGTAAGAATGACACCACTGGACACTTTAAAAGGAGTCTGGTGCTTGGCCTCATTGTTTCTCTTCTGTTAACCATGGTTATCTCTAAAGAAACACGTGCAGTCATCATTGCACTGCACAAAAATGGCCTAACAGGGAAGAGTATCGCAGCTAGAAAGATTGCACCTCAGTCAACAATCTATCGCATCATCAAGTACTTCAAGGTGAGAGGTTCCCTTGCTGCCAAAAAGGCTCCAGGGCGCCCAAGAAAGACCAGCAAGTGCCAGGACCGTCTGTTAAAAGTGTTTCAGCTGTGAGATCGGGCTACCAGCAGTGCAGAGCTTGCTCAGGAATGGCAGCAGGCAGGTGTGAGTGCATCTGCACGCACTGTGAGGCGGAGACTCTTGGAGCAAGGCCTGGTCTCAAGGAGGGCAGCAAAGAAGCCACTTCTCTCCAGAAAAAACATCATGGACAAACTGATATTCTGCAAGAGGTACAGGGAGTGGACTGCTGAGGACTGGGGTAAAGTCATTTTCTCTGATGAATCCCCTTTTCGATTGTTTGGGACATCTGAAAAACGGCTTATTCGGAGAAGACCAGGTGAGCGCTACCACCAGTCTTGTCTCATGCCAACTTTGAAGCATCCTGAAACCATTCATGTGTGGGGTGGCTTCTCAGCCAAGGGAATGGGCTCTCTTTCAGTCTTGCCTAAAAACACAGCCATGAATAAAGAATGGTACCAGAATGTCCTCCAAGAGCAACTTCTCCCAACCGTCCAAGAGCAGTTTGGCGATCAACAATGCCCTTTTCAACATGATGGAGCACCTTGCATTAAAGCAAAGGTGATAACTAAATGGCTCAGGGAACAAAACATAGAGATTTTGGGACCATGGCCTGGAAACTCCCCAGATCTTAATCCCATTGAGAACTTGTGGTCAATCAAGAGACGGGTAGACAAACAAAAACCTTCAAATTCAGACAAAATAAAAGCATTGATTTTGCAAGAATGGACTGCTATCAGTCAGGATTTGAACCAGAAGTTGATTGAGAGCATGCCAGGGAGAATTGCTGAGGTCCTGAAGAAGAAGGGTCAACACTGCAAATATTGACTTGCTGCATTAACTCATTCTAACTGTCAATATAACCTTTTGTTACTCATAATATGATTGCAATTATATTTCTGTATGTGATAAAAACATCTGACAAACACACATAAAAACCAGAGGGCAGCAGATCATGTGAAAATATAATATTTGTGTCATTCTCTAAACTTTTGGCCATGACTGTATATTGTGTATCCTCAAAATCCTTCCTTCTGGGATACTTCTCAATAGACAGGGCTTGCAGCTTGCCTCCGATGGATCCAAGTGAAAGAGCCAGATGAGTAAATTAAGAAAGGCACATCCAGCCCATGAATGGCAGTGCTTCCCTGGACTCATATCCAAAGATAATATTTCATATTTTTTTTTATTTGATAGGTTAAAAAAGAGGAGATACAACGCGTTTCGGATACAGTGTATATCCTTCATCAGGTATCATAAAATCACGGAACAAATCCTAATAGCATAAAATTCAGTTACACTTATATATAGCAGCAACCTTTTATCCCAGTCTCAAAAATTTGATTTATGGTGTGGACCAAGCTCAGGAACACACACACTGATTGATCCAACCTTGACAACATAGATGCAAGAAGACGAAAAGGAAAAAAACCAGAGGAAAAAAAAAACAGAAAAAAAAGGCAGTGTTCAAACTCTCTATGATATCATTCCATCCATTTGAATATCATGTTCCCAGACGATATATCCAAATTGTTTCTTTCCGGTTTAAAAGATCATTCCTTTTTGCAACACCAGAGGGTATCTGTTCCACCAGAGTTACTTTCATGTTAAAAAATTTTGTTATGTTTAATTAGCAGATGCCTTGAGAGACTGTTTTAAAAAGCCATTTTTTGCTCTATTTCTGTGATCATTAATGTGGGACCGCAGTGTCTGCACAGTGCGTCCCACATATTGCAAACCGCAAATGCATGTGATGACATATACAACAAAATCACTGCTACAGCTGAGTCTTTGTGGAATCTCAAACACCTCACCAGTACTATTACATTTGATAGTTTTAGCCCCATGATCTAGGATCCCACAGGTACAACATTTTTTAGAGGTGCATTTAAAAACTTCGGTTCCTTGAGAAACACCACAAAAAATTTGATGAGTACTTTTTTTTAATTTTTTTTTATTTTGAAGTCCAACTATTTTTTTAATTTACTGGGGGCCACCAAATTTTTCAAAGTTTTCCCCCTTCTATATGTAATCCCTGGTTTATCAGGGAGATGTTTTCCCAAAACAGGGTCACGCTTCAAGATACACCAGTATTTTGAAAGCACAGTTCTTATGACTTTGCTTCCCCTATTGAATGTTGTCACAAAATTCAATTTCCAGAAATCATCACTTTTTTCTTTACCAATGGTCAAATTATCCCCCTTCCTATTTTTTCCTTTTAAACATTCCTCCTGTGTTTTTACTTTGTTATCCCTATATGCATTATTTATCAAATTTTTTGGGTATCTTTTTCCTTAAATTTTCCTTTTAAAATTTTAGACTGAGCTACATAATCAGATTCTCTTGTACAATTCTTTCTTATACAAAAAAAATTGGCTGTGGTGTATATTATCCTTCCACTTCTTGTAATGTGCACTGTTCAAATCTAAAAAGCCATTTGAATCCACCTTTTTAAAGTGGGTTTTTGTAGTAATTTTTTTCCCACTATGGCTGATCTCTAGATCAAGAAACACCATTTTTTCTTTATTAATTTATGATGTAAAGGTAATCCCCCAGGTGTTATTATTGAGCTCCTTTATTAACTGTGCCGATTCCTCCTCTGTCCCCTTCCAACAATCAGATCATCAATGAAGCGCTTATAAAGCCTTATTTTGTCATTGAAAACAGGCTTAGAGAGTGACTATGAGGACTCGAATCACCACATGAATAAGTTTGCGAAACTTGGCGCAACCCAAGTCCCCATAGCGGTGCCGAGCAACTGTAAATACAGTATGCCTTCAAAAATGAACACATTGTGTTCAAGAGTGAATTTAAGACCCTTTAATAGAAAATCTCTTTGTTCAGGGAGCATCTCTGTCTTTGCTAAATAAAAACCCAACGCATTTACCCCCATTTCGTGATCTATGTTGGAATATAATGAATTTACATTCAACGAGATAAAGGAATAGTTATCTTCCCTTTCAATACCCCTCAGTTCCTCGATTAATTGTGTGGAATCTCTCAAATATGAAGGAAGAGACTTTACTAGATCTTGTAAAAACAAGTCAATATAATGAGAAAGATGACAAGTCAAAGACCAATTCCTGATATAATCGGTCTGCCAGGTGGTTTTTCAGGGTTCTTATGCAATTTTGGTAAATGCTAAAATAACGCCATGGTTGGCGCAGGATTTGCTAAAAACTTTTTCTCTGTTTTATTAAGAACTAGCTGAAGAGCCCGGCGCTGCCCGGGGTATATTAACTAACTGTGGTTAGTTATAGCAAATTATAATTATCCTCCATCCCATAGTCCCGTGCCCATTAACCCATCATTCATATCCATGATCCCATAGGCCCGTGCCCATATACCCATCATATGTATCCTCCATCCCATAGTCGAGTGCCCATATACCCATCACACATCCTCCATCCCATAGTCCCATGCCCATATACCCATCATACATATCCGCCATCCCATAGTCCCGTGCCCATATACCCGTCATACATATCCTCCATCCCATAGTCCAGTGCCCATATACCCATCACACATCCTCCATCCCATAGTCCCGTGCCCATATACCCGTCATACATATCCTCCATCCCATAGTCCAGTGCCCTTAAACCCATCACACATCCTTCATCTCATAGTCCCATGCCCATATACCCATCATACATATCCTCCATCCCATAGTCCCATGCCCATATACCCATCACACATCCTCCATCCCATAGGTCCATGCCCATATACCCATCATACATATCCTCCATCCCATAGCCCCGTGCCCCTATACCCATCATACATATCCGCCATCCCATAGTCCCATGCCCATATACCTGTCATACATATCCTCCATCCCATAGTCCAGTGCCAATATACCCATCACACATCCTCCATCCCATAGTCCCGTGCCCATAAACCCATCATACATATCCTCCATCCCATAGTCCCGTGCCCATATACCCATCATACATATCTGCCATCCCACAGTGTGATGGGACTGTGCCAAATTTTGTGGCTGTAGCTGCGACGGTGCGGATGCCCATCCCAGACATACATACACACAAACACACACTTGAGCTTTATATATTAGATATTCCTCTCATAGGCTTCCTTGATCATATGGTGATAGTCCCGGACAAAGCATTGTGTAGGATCTTCTTTTAAAATGTTATAATATCTCATCTCAGACAATATGTTCAAAGCTTCCTCAATATAGCCAGATCTGTTTTTCACAACTACTCTCCCCCTTTATCAGCTTGTCTTATTACTATATCTGTATTTTTTCTCAAATCCTCCAATGCCACTTTTTCTCTTTTAGATATATTGTTCTCCTTTTTTACCTTATTTTTCCCAATTACATGCTTTTCAATTTTATTTTTATTATTATTTTCCCACTTTCTAAATTCTTCAGATACTAATGAAAAAAGTGTCTATATTTGGTCCTCTGTGTTGATGAGGATTAATTAGAGATTGTGGGTGTACCTCCTTGTGGATATAGTCACTTTCTTTGTTTGTCTCTGTTGGGATCAGTATTTTTTTAGATCCCCAATGTCCCCATTTTTTTCAGTCAACAAGAAATGCCTTTTAAGAGTAAGTTTGCGAGTGTATGCATTTAAATCGAGAAAAAGATCAAATGCATTCATATCCTGAGCAGGACAGAAATTAAGTCCCCTACTTAAAATTTCTATTTCTGAAGAGGATAAAATGTGGGATGATAAATTAAATATTTTGACCAGAGGCAGATTTGGTTGTTTATTAGTTTTTGGGCTCCTTGGTTTTTTTTTTATATATATATTCTCAGATTTCTATTAGATCTCTTTCTTCTTTTTCCTCTTGCTCTACTTTTCTTTTTTTGGACCTTGATGTTACAGCAGGTGCAAAGTAATTTGTAATATGATTCTTTTGTATTGGACTTAAAATTTGGGCTGTTTGTGAAGAGTTGATTAGTGGTGGTAAAATCATTTCTGAAACACTTGGACGTGTGGGACCTATCTATAAAAAAGGAGATTATGGATATTACTGAGGATGGGGATGGTGTAGGCGCTTTTATTACTGTGGGTATCTGTTCCACCGGAGTTACTTTTATGTAAAAGATTTTGCTATGTTTAATTAGCAGATGCCTTGAGAGACTGTTTTAAAAAGCCGTTTTTTGCTCTATTTCTGTGACCATTAATGCGGGACCGCAGTGTCCGCACAGTGCGCCCCACATATTGCAAACCACAACTGCATGTGATGACATATACAACAAAATCACTGCTACAGGTGAGTCTTTGTGGAATCTCAAACACCTCACCAGTATTATTACATTTGATAGATTTAGCCCCGTGATCTAGGATCCCACAGGTACAACATTTTTTAGAGATGCATTTAAAAACTCCGGTTCCTTGAGAAACACCACAAAAAATTTGATCAGTACTTTTTTTAAATGTTTTTTCCTTTTGAATCTGTTTTTTTCATTTACTGGGGGCCACCAAATTTTTCAAAGTTTCCCCCTTCTATATGTAATCCCTGGTTTATCAGGGAGATGTTTTCCCAAAACAGGTTCACGCTTCAAGATATACCAATGTTTTGAAAGCACAGTTCTTATGACTTTATTTCCCCTATTGAATGTTGTCACAAAATTCAATTTCCAGCGATCACTTTTTTCTTTACTAATGGTCAAATTATCCCCCTTCCTATTTTTTCCTTTTAAGCATTCCTCCTGTGTTTTTACTTTGTTATCCCTATATGCATTATTTATCAAATTTTTTGCTTTTTTTCTTTAAATTTTCTTTTTAAAATTTTAGACTGAGCTACATAATCAGATTCTCTCGTACAATTCTTTCTTATATGAAAAAATTGGCTGTGGGGTATATTATCCTTCCACTTCTTGTAATGTGCACTATTCAAATCTAAAAAGCCATTTGAATCCACCTTTTTAAAGTGGGTTTTTGTAATAATTTTTTTCCCTCTATGGCTGATCTCTACATCAAGAAGCACCATTTTTTCTTTATTAATTTGTGATGTAAAGGTAATCCCCCAGGTGTTATTATTGAGCTCCTTTATTAACTGTGCCGCTTCCTCCTCTGTCCCCTTCCATATAATAATCAGATCATCAATGAAGCGCTAATAAAGCCTTATTTTGTCATTGAAAACAGGCTTAGAGAGTGACGATGAGGACTCGAATCGCCCCATGAATAAGTTTGCGAAATTTGGCGCAATCCGAGTCCCCATCGTGGTGCCGAGCAACTGTAAATACAGTTTGCCTTCAAAAATAATACATTATATGTAAATTACATACAATATATATACAATGCAAAGTTGACATCAACCCCAAAAATATGAACCCCAATTGCCAAAGCCAAAGGGCAAGTGTGAAGAGCAGGGCAAATGCCAGAATTGGTCCATCTAATAGATGCACCTTTTCTTGGGTGGCTGCTGGCTGATATTTTTAGGCTTGGGGGAGCCAATATCTATGGCCTTTTACCAGCCTGAGATTAGTAGCTACCAGCTGTTTGCTTTAGCTTGGCTGGTTGTCCAAATTATGGGATCCCAAGCCATTTTTTAAATTATTTAAATCATTAAAAAATGTGGTGTGGGGACCCCTTTATTCTTGATAACCAACCTTGCTGAAGCTGACAGCTGAGGGTTGCAGCCTGCAGCTGCCAGTTTTGCCTGGCTGGTTATCAAATATACAGGAAAATCCAACATCATTTTGGGATGCGTCTCCTATTTTGATCAGCAGGAAAGGCTAAGTATACAGCCATGAACTGATGGTAATAGTCTGGAAACCTTTATGATTATTACCTTTTCCCAGAATATTAATATCAGACCCCAGATGTTGGCTTTCCTTCAGCTGTTTATGACATTTATGGGGAATTTTCATTTATTTACTAGTAAAGTAAAATACACACCCCAGGTAGTCTTAGTTTAGAGCATTCAGATTTTCCAGCAGCTGGAGACATCAGGAACCTGAAAATGGCACTCAAAGTTTCATATGAGGTTTTCGGGCCTCCCAGCTGTGTGGAAAAGGTTACCTGAGTTCAAGCCACCAGGTCTTAAGATAGCTCCAGTACAAGACTGTTGAATGCCAGACTGCCGAGTGCAATGAACGGCCGTTCATCAGTGCAACGCTGGCACTTGCAAAGCAAGAGAAACAGCTGAACTCTGGTGACCTTACTGTTCTTGTTGACAATTAAAAAAATTTGAAAAAACGGATGGGGTCCCCTATAATTTTCATAATCAGCAGAGGGAAAGCCAATGGTTGGGGGGTGATGTTAATATTCTGGGAAAGAGATAGTATTCATAAAGCTTCCCAGGCATTTAATATCAATATCAGATCACAGCTTTATACCTAGCCTTTCCTGGCTATTTAAATGGGTGAACCCCCCAAAAAATGATGTAGTGTCCCCCTATATTTAATAACCAGCAAAGGCTATGCAGAAAGTTGTGTATTAATATTAATAGCCTATGAAAGGGCCATGGATATTGGCCCCAACCAGACTAAAAATATCAGTTCTCAGCCGTCCCAGAAATGGCGCTTCAATAGGATATGTCAAATCAGACACTTAACCTCCCCCTTCTATTTCCCCTGGTGTGGTGGCATTTGGGGTGATAGTTGGGGTGATTGATGTCACCTTTGTATTGTTAGATGAAATGAAGCCCAGACGATGGTAATGAAGAGGCATATATAAGACTCCCCCAATACTAACCCCATTGTCATATTGGAAAACCAGATCCTGATGCTAAAATAAAGCCAAGATCAACAACAGAGCATTCAGTGGTAAAATCCACTTTTATTAATTCACATATAAAAAATTTAAAAAAGTTTTTTTATGTTTACAACAGAGGTACAAGAAAAAGAAGAACACAAAACTCGCATTGTCATAAAAATTGCTGTATGGCTCAGGACCATATGGCTACAATTCATGAAAAATAACACAGAAGGTATAATTAATTGAACAAGTAGATGTGTGCTGATTAACCCAGTAAATAATGATGGCTGGAAATGCCAAAACAGTTTTCAAGAGGCACAGGCACAACTACTATTCTGACTGAAAGCACCCACTATGTCCTGACAGCCACAGATGATTAGCTATAGTATTAACCCACAGTTGTAAGGGCTGTATATTTATAAGGACTGCTGTCTCAACCAGACACAAAGGAAAAATCTAGTGAATGTAATTCGTGATAGGAGCCACAGGGGCCATTACCTGGATCCTAGTAGCATATTCTGTGTGTGTAAGGTGAAAGTCCTGTCCTTCTGCCCCGACGTGCACGTTTCGCCCTGCTTCCTCAGGGGGCATGTCTAGGCAGAGGGTGTGTGTGGTTTATATATGAGCAACATCCAATCAACAGGGTTCTTTAATTAATGCAACTTAGGATGGCAAAACGGCGCATGCGTCAGCCTCGCGACGCTCACAATAATAAAGACATGTAGCGGTCATGGTGACTCATCCACCACCCTCCACCCTCAGTCACGTGGTGGGGAGTGAGTGATGTCAGTGTGTAAGACCGCAATTAACATGTCGAGAGCGCGCCGGCCTGCGCATGCACACAGCGATCCACAGAGCTGATAGTGTCTGAAGAAAAAAAAAAATAGACATCTAATTAGTGTGAATGTTAGTTTCACCTAATTATTCATCATAAGAGGATAAAGAATGGGTATAGTGCCAATTGCCACCATTGTCATATTGTATAAAAAAAACACACACCCAGAATAAAGTCCTTTAATTTAAATAATGACACAGACTCCTTTAATGAATATTAATTAAACCATACTTATCGCCCAGTCCACAGAAGAAAATGTCTCCTGTAACAGAATTAAAATAATAAACAAAGTTATTCCTCACCTGTCTACAGTGATTATAATCCATTTTTCCCATGATTGGTCTAACTCTGCTACATCTAGAAGATAGGCTGCATTGTTGCATGATGCGACTATACAGCCTGCCATCCAGCAGAGACACTGAGTAGCGTGTGCTACCGCTGCTCAGTGTCTCATGGTGTACTCCTATGACCTGACTGATGTCACAGTGAGTGTGAGAAAGCCAATGAACTCAAAGCTAATGAACTTTGCTCAACTCACTGACAGCACGATCGCTGTTGCAACCTTTCCCACTGCGCTGTAGCTGACATCAGGGCTTCTAGCTCCTTCTGCAACTCCTAGCTAGAGGTAGCCAGAAGTGATGCTATGGTTCCAACCTCTCAATAACCCTCCAAGACCTGTTGAGGGCCAGTCCCTGGCTCTGTTATTCCGCTGGCTGATGAACGCCTGGAAAGCAGAACGTTACCTGCATTCTACCCTCCAAGGCGGTGAGTAACAGCACCTAGGTAGCCTGTCTCTCCAAGGGACAACAACATAGACCTATCGGACCCAACTAAACTACTATCCGGACCGGCTGTAAATATTACCTCCCTGCCACTCTGACAGTTTGTGGGACATACCTGCAAACCACCCTGACCGACTGGAGACACAATTTTCCCACCCCTCTGACAGGCTATGGGTATCTCTTTCACATCATCCAGACAGATGGAGGAAAAGATATTGTTGTGGGGTGTACCTTTCTCCATCCCACACAAGCTGGGGGTAAGACCTTCTCTGCCCTCCTTGCTAAGAGCTATGATAACTATGAGGAAGCAACCCCTGGCCATGTCAGAGTCTGTCGCGACACTGGTCAGCTGCATGGGATCACCTGCTTTTTGAACTCCGTACCAGCTCCCATCACCATCACCCTGCAGCATAATGTGGCTTAGTTCTCCTTTACCAAAACACAGATTTTCATTAGGCATGACATTCACACTAATGTAAACAAAGAGAAAATTTCAGCTCACCCCTGAGCTGTAATCCTGGTCTGGCACGGAGCGTGATATCCTTGCTGCTGCACAGCGCCAGGGACAATGAGGAAATGGAGGTGGATCCAGCTCGACACACCTGGCAATTAATTTAAATTCAACAATCTTTATTGGAAAATCCTTTCAAAACTTGTAGTGGGGTGGTGTGTGTAAGAAATATTGCCAATATATGCTTTGTCATCTGAGATGTCAATTTTTTGGTCTTTTCTACAAGTTTTGAAAGGATTTGCCAATAAAGATTGTTGAATTTTAATTAATTGCCCGGTGTGTCGAGCTGGATCCACCTCCATTTCCTCATGACATTCACACTATTAACTTTTGAAATGCATGACGTATCAGATCTGGGAGGGTTGTCAGAAAGGTATTGGGCAACTGACCATCCCAGAACAGTTGCCAATAATACATTTGTGAGGAGATTCTTGGACACCTTATCCTACCTCCCCGCACCCCAATCCAGGAAAACCCAAGCCATCGATAAGGGACAGTGAATACCCCCCCCAACATGGTGACATTCAGGGTCTTCCCAGGGATGAGTTATTTCAGTAACACAAACTCAGAGTAGATGAGGAAACGTTTTGCGCACATGTCTTGCGTCAAATAGCCACAGTGTTGCCCACAGTAACCAGTTGCAAATTTTCACTGGCCATCCCAACTATCTCACCCACAAAAATAATAGCTGTACTTAGCCCCATTTGAGGGACACAGTCTCCCATTTGCTGCAGAAGGAGGGGCACACAGGAGTTCACTCCATTCTGGCAGCTGTGGTTTCTGCTAGTTCCCCCTCTGAGTCTGACCGCTCTGAAGCTGGAACCATGGTGACACATTGTGCTCGTCACTGGCATCCTTAAACAAGTACGGATTAACATCTCTTTGATTTTGTCAAAAATATCAAGAACTCGCTTCTCACATAGAATGAACAGCACCACTTTCTCTTGCTATTTATGAGCTCAAATGGGCCTCTTTAGCTCATCCCAGTTGCAGTCACTCTTTTTCTCTGGACTCTGCTTTGCACCTGACATGATCTAAACATGACACATAGGTCAGCAAGGGAAGCCAAAACAATCAAATAGGACCTCTAAGGCCCACAAACACAGTCAAAATATCTTACTAACCTAGCAGACCCGAGTGGGCTCTTCTCATTATCTCAGTTGTAGACAACAATCCTTTTTCAGACTCTACTGTTTCTGGGATAATCTGAAAAAGACCATCAGGTTGCCTTTCCTGGACAATGCTCTTTCCTTGGAATGATTTGAAAAGATCTTCTCAATGATACAAAAAGAGTGAGAACATCTTGCTCATCTAGTGCACTCAAATGGGCCACTTCAGCACACTGCAAAATGGCCACTCAAGTCCAGAAAGACTGCTGGAGCATCTGACTCATGATGCAGAGTTGAGTGGGTCTCTTCAGCTCATCCTAGGTATTTAGGTAGTTATCCCTTTTTTCAGTCAGTTAGGGTCTTACCAGACAATGAGGACCCTTCACATGGGTTGTGAGCTTACAGAATTTCAGAAAAAATATTCAAAATTTATTTTTTGTTTGATTATTTTGGGTAATTTACTCTGATATGCTCTGAACACTGTATTCACAGTGTCGGGGAGTGGTGATCAGCAGCCTGGTATTGTACTACTAACCCAAGGCTATCTGTCATGATTCCAGTGCAGGTTTTTGAGCTGCACACCGGGGGTTAATGTCTGGAGCTCTGTGCAGGTTTTGACCTGCACACTTGGGGTTAATGATTGTGGCCTCTTTCTGGTTCTGGGAGAGCTTCCTAAACCTCTGGGTAGCTTCAATCCCTGCCAGTTATACTTTTGCCTTTGGCCTAGTGTGCTGACCCCCCGTGTGCCTGTTTGTTGCTATAGCTTGTTTATATGGTTCTGACCCGATTCTGTTTCCCGTTGTGAGTTTGCCTGTTGTTTTTGTACTGCGTTATTATCTGTGTATGACTCATTGCTTGTGACCTGACTACTCTCTGCTCACCCCCTTTGGTACTTTGCAGCTATCTCTGTGTGTGACTCATTGGCTATGCCCTGACTATCCTCCCTGTCTATGCCCCTTGGTAACTTTGTCTCGCAGTTACTCTGCTAGGAATTGTCTTGCAGCTCCTAGTTCTGTGGAGTTTAGGCCACGCCTCTAGCAGTCACGTGCTTCAGGCCCTGCAGCTCTGAAGTACGCATCTATTCGGTTGCTGCCCGCTCCACAGGTATCTTTGAGCACGCTTTCGCTTTACTCAGGACACGCGCACTGGCTCAGTGAGCAAGTTCAGTGAGGTGTCTCTGACATTATAACAGGCCTACAATTTTTTTTTCTCTCCTCACTTCTGCAGCATGGACCCAATGTGTGCTTTATCTGAGCAGGTGAAAAGCTTGACTCAGTCACTGCAGAAGCTTAGTTTGGAACACCAAGCTCTGGCCCAGTCCCAACGGCGGGTTGAGGACTCAGTTCAGGGGGTACTTTCCGCTGGCTTCCAGCAGGTGGGGAATAGAGATGTCATTTTAGTCCCACCTGAATCCCCGGTTAAATTACCAGATATGTTTTCTGGTAACAAGGATGGTTTCAGGGCATTTAAGGAGGGCTGTAAGCTTTTTTTTTTCTTTGAAACCCCGCTCCTCTGGGTATGAGAAACAGAGGGTGGGGTGGTGATGTCCCTGCTTAGGGGGTCCCCACAAGCCTGGGCATTCTCGCTTTCCTCTTCTGCCCCTGAGAGAATGTCTGTGGATGCATGTTTTGAAGCCTTAGGGCTTATTGATGATGAGCCTGATAGAGTGCGGTTGGCTGAGGACAAAGTGATGAGTGTCTGTCAGGGGGAGCACTCGGCCGAATGGTTCTGTACTGAATTCAGACGTTGGGCAGCGGAGATTTCCTGGAGTGACGCCGCCCTGCGGGGGCTGTTCCACAGAGGCCTGTGTGAACGTCTGAAGGATGCTTTGGCACTTCATCCTCCACCTGACTCCCTGGAGGATGCCATGGTCCAAGCGGTTCGCATGGATCGCAGGCTGCGGGCTAGAGGCATTATGCAACGGGAAACGCCCTTATTCTTCAGTGGAGATGAGACCCAGACTCTTCCTATGGCTATGGAGGTGAACGCTGTCACCTGTGAGGGAAAGGAAAGGATACGCCACCGGGAAAAGCAGTTGTGCTTCTATTGTGGGAAATCTGGACATTGGAAGAAGGACTGCCCCTCCTGTCCGTCATCCTCCAAGATGGCGGGAAACGACTAGGTCTGGGTAGTAATCAAGGAGGCTACCCAGACCTTCAGGTACAATTTTCCTCATGTGCAAAAATGGTGCTGCAGGTGGAACTGGAACTTGGTTATGGTCCTGTTCAGACTACTGCTTTTATTGACTGCGGTTCAGCTGTGAACCTGATTGATACCAAGGTTATGACTCTTTATAAGATAGGGACAGTCAGGCTTCACGATCCTGTTAAACTTGTGGCAATTGACTCATCTCCTCTTACCCAAAACGGTATCTGTTGCAGGTCTGAACTTTTTTCTCTAAAAGTGGGTTCCACTCATGTGGAGAAACTAAGTTGTCAGGTGGTAGATAACTTGCCTGCAGGACTGGTACTGGGGATGCCTTGGCTTCAACGCCATAATCCTACCATTGATTGGGTTACAGGAGAAATCACTCAATGGGGATGCAATAGTAAATGTGGTAACCGGGGACATCTTGTTAACGCTGTTAAATCAGTGCCTGTGTCATCTGTCGATCTGGAAGGTATTCCGGAGTACCTGAAAGATTTCAAAGATGTTTTTTCCGAAAGTGAGGCTGAGGTGCTGCCACCACATAGACCCTATGAATGTGCCATTGATTTAGTACCCGGAGCCAAGTTACCTAAGGCTCGATTGTTCAATTTGTCTGGGCCTGAGCGCCAAGCCATGAAGGAGTACATAGCTGAGAGTCACCGCAAAGGGCATATCAGGCCTTCTGTGTCACCTGTGGCAGCAGGGTTCTTCTTTGTGAAGAAAAAGATGGTGGTTTGCGGCCGTGCCTCGACTTTCGGGAACTGAACAAGATAATGATTAGGAACTCTTACCCGCTTCCACTCATCCCAGACTTATGTAACCAGTTAGCTGGGGCCCAATGGTTCTCCAAGTTGGATCTGTGGGGGGCCTACAATCTGATAAGGTTTCGGGAAGGGGACGAGTGGAAAATGGCATTCCTCACATCAGAAGGACTCTTCGAGAACCTGGTAATGCCATTTGGGTTAACTAATGCACCCGCTATTTTCCAAAACTTCATCAATGTTGTGTTTTCTGATCTGATAGGCCGTTTTGTTATTATTTATTTGGATGATATTTTGGTGTATTCCCCGGACAGTCAATCTCACTTGCAACATCTAAAGACAGTTCTCCAGAGACTCAGGGAGAACCAATTGTTCGCCAAATTGGAAAAATGTTCATTTTTTGTACAGGAGCTGTCTTTTTTGGGGTTGATTGTGTCCTGTGAGGGGTTTCGTATGGATCCTAAGAAGGTGCTGGCGATCGCTGACTGGGTTCAGCCTCGAGATCTCAAGGGGCTCCAGCGCTTCTTAGGATTTGCAAACTATTACCGGAGATTCATTAAAGGTTTCTCACAAGTGGTTAAACCACTCACGGATCTTACCCAGAAGGGAGCTGATGTAAAAAATTGGTCTGTACTCGCTAAGGAATCCTTCTCAGCTATTAAGAAATGTTTTATGTCTACCTCGGTGTTGGTGCAACCTGACCCGTCCAAACCATTCATTGTGGAGGTGGATGCTTCTGAAGTGGGGGTGGGGGCTGTGCTGTACCAGGGTCCGGCCAACCTTACCAATCTCAAACCCTGTGCCTTCTTCTCCAAGAAGTTCTCTTCAGCTGAGAAAAACTATGATGTAGGCAATAGGGAACTTCTTGCGGTCAAGCTGGCATTTGAGGAATGGAGGCACTTTTTGGAAGGGGCAGCTCACCCTATCACGGTTGTCACGGATCACAAAAATTTGGCATACCTTGAATCTGCTAAGAGGCTTACTCCTAGACAGGCCCGTTGGTCATTTTTTTTTTCACGATTTCAGTTCTCAATTACTTTTCGACCGGGATCCAAAAATGTTAAAGCGGATGCCCTGTCCAGAAGTTTTGATCCAGTGTCTCCCCCTGAGCTGCCGTCCTCCTTTCTTCCCCCAGGGGTGGTAGTGGTGGGGGTCTCAACTGAGTTGGAACAAGAAATCCTAAGGGCTCAGGCCCATGCTCCGGCAACCAGGCCAAGCGATAAACTGTTTGTTCCTGATTCATTGCGGCCTAGACTTCTGCAGGAGTTTCATGATTCTAGGCTGAGTGCTCATCCAGGTATCACGGCCACTAGAGAGGCAGTAACCAGGGGTTTTTGGTGGCCTTCATTAAGGTCCTATGTCAAGGAATTTGTTTCTGCTTGTGGCATGTGTGCCCGTTCCAAAAGCTCGCATAACCGACCGGCTGGGGAACTCATACCTTTACCGGTTCCTGATAGGCCATGGACTCATCTTTCCATGGATTTTATTACCGGTCTTCCACCTTCCAGGGGCAATACCATGATCTGGGTGGTGGTGGATAGGTTTTCTAAACAGGCCCATTTCATTCCCTTGGCAGCATTACCTTCAGCAGAAACATTGTCAAGGTTGTTTGTGCAGCATGTGGTCCGATTGCATGGGGTATCCCTGAATGTTGTGTCTGACAGAGGTGTGCAGTTTGTGGCCAAATTTTGGAGGGCGTTCTGTATGAAATTGGGCATCTCACTCTCCTTCTCGTCAGCATATCACCCGGAGAGCAATGGTCAGACGGAACGCACCAATCAATCCCTGGAACAAATTCTCAGTTCTCTGACCTCAACCAGACAGGAGGATTGGTGTGATGCGTTACCGTTGGCTGAATTCGCTTTTAACAACCGGGTGAGTCAGTCCACCAACATGTCCCCATTCCTGATTAACTACGGCTTTAATCCGCATTTTGGGGAGTTTTCTCGGGTGGATTCCTGTTGTCCAGGAGCAGAGGGGTCCGTTCAGCGGTTAAAAAACCTCTGGGCTGAAGTCCGGCGTAATATCTCTCGGGCCCAGGGGAGATACAAATATTTTGTGGACAAAAAGAGAGCCTCGGGAGACATGTTTCAGGTGGTAGAGAAGGTTTGGCTCTCCACACGTAACTTCAACTTAAAGGTACCATCAGTTAAGTTGGGACCAAAGTTCATTGGTCCGTACGAGATTATGGAGATAGTCAACCCTGTGGCATATAGGTTGAGTCTCCCCGCCTCCTTAAAAATATCTAATGTGTTCCATAAGTCTCTGTTGAAACCAGCAGGATCTGTCAAAGAGAACTCTGAGACTGTTGTTCCTCCAGTGCTGGTGGAGGGTCAATTGGAGTATGAGGTCGGACATATTGTGGACTCTCGGAGGGTGCGCCGCTCTTTGCAGTACCTGGTCCACTGGAAGGGATATGGACCAGAAGAGCGCTCATGGGTCCCTGCTCGTTCGGTACATGCAGATCGCCTGGTTCAGGCGTTCCATGCCAAGTACCCGGGGAAGCCTGGGGGTCCAGAGGCCCCCCGTTGAGAGGGGGGTACTGTCATGATTCCAGTGCAGGTTTTTGAGCTGCACACCGGGGGTTAATGTCTGGAGCTCTGTGCAGGTTTTGACCTGCACACTTGGGGTTAATGATTGTGGCCTCCTTCTGCTTCTGGGAGAGCTTCATAAACCTCTGGGTAGCTTCAATCCCTGCCAGTTATACTTTTGCCTTTGGCCTAGTGTGCTGACCCCCCGTGTGCCTGTTTGTTGCTATAGCTTGTTTATATGGTTCTGACCCGATTCTGTTTCCCGTTGTGAGTTTGCCTGTTGTTTTTGTACTGCGCTATTATCTGTGTATGACTCATTGCCTGTGACCTGACTACTCTCTGCTCGCCCCCTTTGGTACCTTGCAGCTATCTCTGTGTGTGACTCATTGGCTATGTCCTGACTATTCTCACTGTCTATGCCCCTTGGTAACTTTGTCTCGCAGTTACTCTGCTAGGAATTGTCTTGCAGCTCCTAGCTCTGTGGAGTTTAGGCCACGCCTCTGGCAGTCACGTGCTTCAGGCCCTGCAGCTCTGAAGTATGCATCTATTCGGTTGCTACCCGCTCCACAGGTATCTTTGAGCACGCTTTCGCTTTACTCAGGACACGCGCACTGGCTCAGTGAGCAAGTTCAGTGAGGTGTCTCTGACACTATCGTGCTAATCTCACCACTGGAAGAAGTCAACTCTGCAGACCTGGTCTCACCACTCAGAGCAGTACTGTGGTAGTAGTTTCTCCAGCACTGTGATCAGCTCAAAATCCAGGGATTAGCTGTAAATTGTGAGGCTGTTGACCTTTGCTGCACCTCGGCACCTCCCGTCATTGCTTTTGCTGAGCACTGTAAGCGGAGACAGGGGATAATTTGTACCTCACAGCACAGCTGCAAGCTACAATAAAATTATTCCTTGATCTGCCAATGGCTATGACCTGGACAGCCCAGGGGATGAGACCAGTTCACATCTGGAGGCAGCCACAGTGTAGGAGATACAGTAAGGGTACCGTTACACTTAGCGATGCACCAGCGATCCCGGCAACGATATGGATGGCTGGTGCTTCGCTAAGTGGTCGCTAGTGAGCTGCCACACATGCAGATCTCACCAGCGACATAGCAGGGGTCGGGGGTCACTACTTACCTGTCAGACGCGGCGATCCTGACGTCCTCCCGCCCGCATCCACGCGTCGCTCGTCGGCGCCACAGGAAGCCCAGCAGGAAGCGCCTGACAAGAAATGGTCCAGGATGTTCTCGCGCGACCAGCGATGAGCAGCGGGGGAGCCAGTCGGAGGTAAGTATCACATGTAGCGATATCGCTAGCAATATCGCTATAATGTCACAAAATCGGTGATGTTACAGCGATATTGCTAGCGATATCACTATGTGTAACGGGCCCCTTAGACATGGACTGTGGCCTCCTAGAAATTCTGCTGTGTTTAGCTGTCCAAGCAAAGTGGATGTGATTTCATGAAAACTGCATCTGCTGTGGTCTAAAGACACTGATGAGCTTTGCGGTTTTGGGTCTTTTTTTCTCTTTTGTCTTCTATGTGCAGTCTACAAAAATGCATGTAGAAAACTAGTTACTTTTTAAGTGCAGAGTCAAAGCTTTTCTTTGACATAAACCATGGCCTCCTTTGCCCAGGAGTTTCCATATTTAAGGTGTGTAAGTATCGTGCCCAGATACTTCACATCAGCGAATACAAATGGCCACCCCAGTGGCTGCAGGAAAAAGTAATAAATAAAAAAGTTAAATCAGGACATTTCATTTTCTATTAAAAAATTTAATATATAATCAATAATTATTTTTATGATAGTAATAAAAAGCATGACGCTTTCCCTTTAACCTCTTAACGTCCAATGACTGACACAGTCTGTCAATGTACCCTTCCCCTGTTTGGTGCGGGCTCAGGCGATAAGCCTGCACCTTTTCCGGCACATGACAACTGATCTGATCAGCTGACATGTGCCCAGAACAGTCACGGGTGGAATCGCGATTCACCCGCAGCTGTTAACATTTTAAATGCTGCTGTCAAACTCTGACAGCGGTATTTAACATGGTTGCACAGCAAGAGCGTCTTTACCTTCTCCCATCGACCCCCGTGTCACATGACCACGGGTCACTGATGAGTTGGCATTACAACCCTGGGTCAGCAGAAGACCCTGTATTGCTGGATCGCTATGAGCGCCGCCTTGTGGTCGGTGCTCATAGCACGTGAGCATATTTGCTACATAGAGCAGGGCTGCAGCCCTGCTGTATGTAACAGATGCGATCAGACAAGTGCAGCTTCTAGTCGTTCATGGAAACTATTGAAGAAAGTAAAAAGTAAAAAAAAGTTTTTAAAAATATTAAAAATATGAAAATTCAAATCACCCCCCTTTCGCCCTATTCAAAATAAAATACTAAAAAAAAAATCAGACGTATACATATTTGACATCATTGCAGTCAGAATCGTCTGATTTATCAATATATAAGAATTAACCCGATCGCTAAACAGCATAGCAAGAAAAAAAAATCGAAATGCCAGAATTACCTTTTTGGTCACTGAAACATTGCAATAAAATACGATAATGGGTGATCAAAAGAACGTATCTGCACCAATATGGTATCAATAAAAATGTTTGATCGGCATGCAAAAAATAAGCCCAAAACCAGCCCCAGATCCCGAAAAATGGAGACGCTACGGGTCTTGAAAAATGGCAAATTTTTTTCTACAAACTTTGGAATTTTTTTTAACTACAAAGATAAAAAAACCTAGACATGTTTGGTGTCTATGAACTCGTAATGACCTGGAGAATCATAACGGCAGGTCAGTTTTAGCATTTAGTGAACCTAGTAAAAAAAAGCCAAACAAAAAAACAAGTTTGGGATTGCACTTTTTTTGCAATTTCACTGCACTTGGAATTTATTTCCGGTTTTCTAGTACACGACATGGTAACACCAATGGTATCATTCAAAAGTACAACTCATCCTGCAAAAAAAACAAGCCCTCACATGGCCATATTGATTAAAAAAAAAGTTATGGCTCTGGGAAGAAGGGGAGCAAAAATTAAAATGCAAAACCAAATATACCCCTGGTCAACAAGAGGATAAGGCCCATTAGGACACACACCTGTGTTTTAAGATTGAGACTCAAGGCTGTGATTTGGTTTGCCACACCTTCTGTGCACACCATGCTTTACCTTCCTTCAGTTCCTGCTGGAATCTTCTGCATCCATCCTGCTGCTCCCAAGTCCTCTGTCCCCAACTGCTTTCCTGCATCAACCCCTGGGGTCAGTATGCCCACCAAGACCTGAGGTCTTTAGGTAAGCCTAAACAGGGGCTAATGTGATGCTAATGGCTCAAATTAAGCCTTTCTGAGAAAATTCATATGTGAGTATTGACACCCATATATTATATTTCTTTGGATTTTTACGAATATGGAGGATGAATGTGTGTGGCTTTTTCTTTAACATTTTAAAGTAAAAAAATTTTGTATTTTTTTTCTTCAAAGAGTCATAACTTTGTTTTTATTTATTTTTTTGCCAAAGCTGTCCACACGAAGTCCTTTTTTTTTTTTTTAGACTAGTTGTAATACTGAATGACACCACTTTACAATGTATTATACTAAAAAATTAGAGAAAAGCTACGTCTGGTCAAACTGGTGAAAAAATGTGAAGTTATTTGCATTCTATTTTTATCAGCGGCAATGAAGGTGATGCACCTGATATTATTGTTGCCACCATCTCATGAGTATGGGGATCTCCTTTCTGAGAGTCATCTGTTGGGGAAAATCAAGGAATCACCAGTTTGAATTGAAATTGCGCCAGTTCATGTATCTGAGGGAGACGGGTCATCATGGGATCTCAAAAAAATAAAAAAATTCGTAGATGTGACACCGTAAAAGGCAGGCAGATGCTGTCAGTAGTGATGAGCAAGCACTAAAATGCTCGGGTGCTCATTGAACGGGTCGAGCAAATTGGATTACTCTGGTACTCAGACAGAACAACAAGGCCAATGTAATTCTATGGGAGACCCTAGAATTTTTACTGCGATTCCTCCCGGGGGTCTTTTCAAGGTCTAAAAACATCAGAAAATGATGGAAACACTGCTAAAATACCACAGGAACATTGTGGCAACTGCCCCTGGAAGCATTTCTTACTCTTAGGTCACAGTTCTAAGCAATGTCAGAGTTTCATGCCCTTTTCCAGGATGTCCCTCCTGATAGCACCACCATGAGGATGTCCTTCTTATCCTTGATAGGGATATGAACACAGGAGAGCTTAAATAGCCCCTCCCCACTAACACCCTTCAGTGTTTTTCCTGTCCCTATCGGGGACAGATGCAGAGGAGCACAGGTGCATGAGTACCTGTTAGGCCGGCGTGGAAGCGTTGGGACCCGGTGGCATGAGCTCCTGGGAGAAGCGGTGCCCTCTTCAGAGGGTTCCCGGCGGAGGAGGCAGGACGGATCCCCTCCGCAGCAGCGCTGATATCGCTGGAGGTCCCTCAGCGCTGGGGTCAAGCTGGCTGCTCCCCATCGGGCTACATTCCATCAGAGGGCTCTGTGCTACGGCAGCTGCTGCTCCAGGCTGCATGATGCCAGCACCTCGTGCCCTGATTTCCGGCGCGCCGCATCATCGAGGAGCGTACCGGTGGTGACTTCTGGGGGCGGGGCCAGGAAAACATGGTGGCGCCCAGCGCGACATGTCCCGGGCAAAAAGGGATCCCACCAAGGCCGGCGTAGCATGGATTCTGGTACCCAATGCATGGTGGGGATTTAGACCAGTGCAGATCGACGCACCGGGAGCATGCGCAGTAGGGCAGCCACATCATTACCAGCAGCTGGCTCGGAAGGAGGACTAATCAGATGTCTTCAAGCCAGGTGAGGCGACTACTTAAGACACGCTGACAGACAGCACACTGACTCAGTAAAGATGGAAAGTGGTAGACGTCCAGTTCCTAGAGCCAGCTCCGGACCGTGTGAGTAAAGGGGTTAGTAGGGTCCCTTACATGTCTCCATACACAGAGAGACAGGGCCCTCTTTCATATATATATATTTTGCAGGCCAAGGAAGTACCTAGGCAATCCACCTCAGCTACCTGGAAGAAACCTAATAAATGCCCCTTATGCTCGGCACACCAAAAACCTACAAAAACTAAACCAAAATGGATTTTGCTGGGAAATTTATTCAGGAATATCCTTTCCAGGTTAAAATTTTTTATCTAAGCCAAAATAATTAACCCAAAACAAAAATGTTCCTCCACCACTTGGGCTATGTTCACACACAGAGTTTTTGAGGCGTTTGGAAACTTTAGTATTGCATTCAACCAAAACAAATGCATTCACTGAGAAATGTCATTGTAACATTTAACAACCCTTGCTGGCCATGTGGTGTGTGACACATAAGTAGTCACATCTTGTTTCATTTATGAAGGAGGGACTCTTAAAGTCACAGAGCCTATTTTTTACAGGAGCATCAGGCAGCATTAATCTTCCTAAAGGGCCATTACTAAATAGTGGGTCTCCTATGCTGTTATTGCCTATGCAGTGAGTGGATGGGCATTAGTGATAAGTGACCGTGCTTGCTACTACTCGGTACTCGCCCGAGTATCACTATGCTCGGTGTACTCAGCGAGCACCGAGTATTTCCAGGATTTTTCGAACAGCGTTCGGGTCTCCGCCCTGCAATTGTGGCGTCAATGAACACGCAGGGATTCTGTGCCATGCACTGTAATACCGCCACCATCTTTGTTGTGGTATTACAGTGACTGGCTGGCCGCACAGCGGCATCTGGTCTGTGACAGACCTGACGTCGCCCTGTTTAGCGCATTGTGCTCCGGACTCAGCTAGTGTAGGGAAAGGTACAACTGAGATGGGGTCATATTTGTTCTTTTATTTGTTAGTGTAGGTCTACTAGTGTTCAGTCCACAAATCCTGATAAACCAACAGTACTTTTTAGGGCTATTTTGGGGGGTGTATATAGATCATTGTGCTAGATAGGCAGGGGAATCTATGTGCACATATCCATATCAGTGCAAGGCATGCAGGCACTGTATGTGAGTATATAGATCTCACTGCATACATCAAAAGGCTCCATTACAGTCTGCTGCTGTGTATGTTGTATATACTGTACCAAGCTCTGGAAATCCGTGCCCAGTATTATTTACTTTATTTTTTGGAGCACCTTATATCTGCTAATTTTAGTCAAAAGCAATCCTGAGCCCCATTACTCTCTCCATTTACTTGCTTGGTCACACTGCTGACTACAGCCAGGTAATTTTAATACAAGAGTGTTAAAATCTAACCATTGAAAATGGTTGTTTTTGTCAGATGTGGCATCAGATGTGAATGCGCAGAAAAATGTGTTCTTTTTTTGGGGGGGGTACTATTTTTTTTTTTTTTTTTTTTGTCTTACGACATTTTTGGACAGCATTTTGCTAACCAAAAAATTTGTACATGGCAAAAAAAAATATTTAGCTACTGTTCTTATATTTAGCACTGTGATTTGTACCACACATGCATTGCATATCATTGCGCTTAATATTGTACAATTCTACTACTCCAGTTTTTTTTTTTTTAGTGTCACAGCCTATTTATTGACACAATTTTGCTGTTCCCAAAAAAATAAAGGCCACATTTAGATCAGTCTGTTATCTTCGTCACACGCACGGTCTATCTGTGCTGTCCAAAAACTTGGTTTTCAGGCATCCATTCCACTTTTTGGTCTGTCTGTTACCCTTGGTCTATACATTATTTTTTATTTTTTTTTATTATAAAAAATAGATAACTCAAGGCCACATATTGAAACAGTGTGTTATCTCCGTCCGACGCCCAGTCTGTGTGGTCTACAAATAGTTGTTTTTCATGCATACACTCCAATTTTTGTTCTGTCTATACACTATAGAAAAAAAAAGGAACATATATTACAGTTTGTTGGTTCCGTGACACGCCTCATCTATCTGAGGCTACAAAGTGTGCTTGTGAGGCTTCTATTGACCTTTTTTGCGGTGTGCTACCCCAGCTCTAAACACTATTTAGCAGTTAAAAATAAATGAACAGTCTGGTATCTCAGTCAAACGCCAGATGTGTGTGGCCTACAAATTGTGGTATTTCAGGGCTACATTCCACAGTATTTGCTGCCTTTGACCTGATTTCTATACACTATGTTTGGGGTCAAAATAAAAACACAGGCCACATATTTTAGTGTGGTATCTCCGTGACACACCTCATGTGACTTTGGGCTACAAAGTGTGCTTTTTAGGCTTCCATTCACCTTTTTTTTTTGTTGTGTGTTACCCTAGCTCTAAACAGTAACACTATTTTGGGGTTATTTTTGGTTTTTTTAAAAGGCCACATATATTTCAGTGTGGTCTTTCCCTGGCACACCTCAATCTGTGGCATACAAAGTGTGCTTTTGAGGCTTCCATTCACATTTTTTGGATGTGTGTTATCCTAGCTCTAAGCAATATTTATCAGTAAAAAATAAATATAAAAGTCACATTGAAGAGCCTTGTATCTCGGTAAAAATCGTTATGTTTCAAGTTATGGCTGCTTCATGACTGTGTCTTCAATGCACCAACTACTGCCATCATCATCATCATTCTGCCTAGAGGCAGATAGAAAGTCTGAGGATCAGAGGCTGAATGCTTGGCCGGTGTTGGACTCTGTCTCTGGATTACAAAGATCAAATCTTCTAGATTAAATCATGACTGGAAAAGTCAGAGGAAGAGCACAGGGCCAGTACTCACAACTACTGAAGCCTTGTGTTCCTTTGACAGATTCTGATAATCCATCAACTACTAATTCTGAACTTGTTGGACGAGGATGTCAAAAAGGAGACCCTGCAGTTTCTGGAACAGAAGCTAGATATTTTGACATTTCTGCTGTATTTCAAGAGGTGTCAATATTAGAGCATGGTGGCCATAGATGTAACTTCTACTATATGGGTGTTTCCACTAGACAATCCATCCCACATGTTATTGAATCAAAATGTTGTTTTTTTTCTCGCACTCTGTAAAGCTGTGCACAAACTGTATCAAATTGCTAGCTAGACCCCATTGGTTCTTGTCAGTGTCATGTTGACTACAGTCCACAGATGTTGTGTAGATCCCTAATCTCACCTACTTTACAAGCATGATTAATTCATCGGAAAAGCACGGGGTATTGATAGAACGGTTGTTTTCTTGACACCGAAAAAAACTAAGCTCAAAGAGGTGGTTAGTCGCACACGCAATGGAGAAATACTCAAGATGACAATTACTTTCACATTTGAGTTAACACACACTTCAGCAACTTGCTTTAAGTTTTACATTATATTCAGAAGCATTGAAGAAAATGAATATATTGTGGAGCAAATAGATCTGAATAATTATCACCCAAATGATGTTACAGAAGTCAGAACATGCCCAACCTGTGGGCAAATGATTGAATTACCAACGAAACTTTGAAGCATGAGACGAGTGTTATCTTGTGGATTGATGTGAGCCACAAAGTGAAAATGTTCTGAATGTAATGTACAATTTGATATTTAAAATTAGAACATGCATTCTATGATGCTTGCTTTAAAGAACTGATTGGCCAGATATGTACAGACTCAGGATGCCCAAGGTTTGGGTACCTGTGCTTCCCCGAGTCCAGAACTGTCAAGGCTGTGTCCCCTGTTCCCCGAGGGAAGGAATAGGGGAACGGAAAGGCCCCATTACCAAGGAAGAGGGGGAGTGTTTAGACAGGCAATCTGGATGGAAGCTGAGGGAAAAAACACGCAAAGCAGGAGTGAGTACCCAGATGTCAGCGTGTGAGCAGCAAGGGGGGCAGTGCACTACGCATCAGAAGCATCGGCACTACGAAGAACTGCAGCTGCCAGACCCGGTGACCTAGAGGCAGGAGGGTCAGCTTAAGAGAAAGCGTGCACACAGTTGAAATTTTTGGCATGGCCAAGCAGCGCATAGGAGGCTGAGCAGCATGCTCTGTCCTTAGAGCACTGGCTCTACAAAGCAGTGATCATGTTTGCTCATGCAAACTGCCAGAGAGAGGCGCTGTGTGCAGAGTGACCGCCATAGAGCAAAGCTCCATGCTCTACATGAATGTGAGTACAGCGTACGTGCGCAGGAGAGAAAGCTAGTTCATGCAATGTATTCAGCTTCACTAGCCAATAATTATAAGGCACAGAGGAATGACAGAGGATGTTGACACAGTCAGCAAGGTATTGCCCAAAGGCTACAGTTCAAAGCACTAACTGGGACATAGAAAACCTTCCACAACCTGTCTCCTCTTTACATCTGTGACATGGTCTCCCAATGTCCGACTGGATCATGGCTTCCTCTACACTAACCCAGTGTGCCATCAGCAAAATGTACCATCTCTGCCCACAAGCACTTGTCCACGTGTCCGTGGTTAGGTGCACTTTCCCAGTCCCTGTCATACAAGCGGTGGATACCGCGTTTTGATCTACATACCCCAACCGACCTCCACAAGGCCAAGCATCTCACAATGTGCATCATCCTAATTTGAATCCAAGGAGTTAGATACCGCACCAAAATCAATATATATTGAGTCTGGCTAGTTTACCAGCCCATACGCAAACAGTATCAAGTGAGTGCACAGTGCACACCTGCACCAACCTTGATAGCAGGAATCAATATATACAAAATTTTGGACTTGCATTTAGTCACCACACTGTGACATCAGGGCAGCACGGTGGCTCAGTGGTTAGCGCTGCAGCACTGGGGTCCTGGGTTCGAATCCCACCAAGGACAACATCTGCAAGGAGTTTGTATGTTCTCCCCGTGTTTGCGTGGGTTTCCTCCGGGCACTCCGGTTTCCTCCCACACTCCAAAGACATACTGATAGGGAATTTAGATTGTGAGCCCCATCGGGGACAGTGATGAAAAATGTGTGCAAACTGTAAAGCGCTGCGGAATATGTTAGCGCTATACAAAAATAAAGATTATTATTATTATTATCAGTCGGCAGACCGATGAAGGCCTGTTGTGGGCCGAAACGTTTCTGAGACTGCACATAATAAAATTTTCTTTCAAAAAGGATCATTCAAGTTGAGTGCCAAGTTACTATTTGTTATTCATTTGGGTCTGGGTAACCTACTTGTGCACCCTGCGGTAGTGCCACGCTATACTTATCACACTTTCCCAGTAACAGCATTGTTGAGGGCACGGGTACTGTTGTGGGACACATGCTTGCTTTGCTTGTGTAATGCCATGACGGCAGACTGGGAGAAATTGTTGCAGCTGGGGACTTAGTACCTTGTGACAGTCTCTGCCATCAGGTTGCGGAAAGCTTCCGTCTCCATTGCTAGCGCAAGCAGATGAGAAATGCGTGAATTTAGTACTGTGGCTAGTGTGTGACATTGGCTACGTATTTCTGCTTGTGCTCCAAGGACTGGGGTATAGAGAACTGAACTCTGCACTGGGACAAGGATGTGGATATGCTTGATGATGATGATGGTAGTTGATTTTGTGTGCAACTACACATGCAGGCCAGGAGGCATAATTGCATGCACCATGGACAGAGGACTGGCTTGCACACACAGCGGAAGAAGCAGTGGTATCACCCGCAGACACTGTTCATGGATCCTGTTGTTCGGCCTACAAAGTCGGGTGCTCTGCTGCCATGTTTGCTGGTGGTGCTTAGGTTGGTAGTTTTGCTACCCCCTACTGATGCGGGCATGGCAGGTGGTGCAAATGGCCTTTTTTGTGGTTATGGGCAGAGTCTTTAAAAAACAAACAGACTGTTACGGGGACACTCAGTGTCTTCATCTCCGATACCTCCCCCTCACCTCGAATATTGTCTTTCTGTGTTCCAAAAGGCTTAGTTATTGGACTCCTATGCTTCTCCATCTACACTTTTGACCTGGGACAGCTCATGTAATGGCACAGTTTACAATATCAGCAGTATGCCGATGATGCAAATATCTACCTATCTGTACCTGACATCACCTCCTTAGTGACCAAAATCACACATCTTCCCGCTAATTGATCCTTCTTGTCTGCTTGCTTTTAAAAAAGTGAAGATGGACAAAATGGAATACATGAACTTTCAACCATCTCACACTAAATAGACATATGAGAGCTGTGGATGCATCATTCGGTACCTCTTTAGTAAGAGGGAAAGTTTGCCAAAGAGAAAATGATTTTCCAGATATTGATGGCCTTTTAGGCACATTTTTTTTTGCAGCAGTGATCTTCGACTTGGTGTGGATGTGGTTAATTTCAAAGTCGTCATCAATACTATCATCTCCCATATCTTGTAAAGGGGAAATCTGGTGTTTCCCAGGGTTGTAGTAATCTACGTTTAGTGGCATTCCTTTAACAGTGCTTGGTACGCTATAGCAAATAATTGTCGACTGTGAGATTTGGATATTATTGGTAATATGTATGGAAGAAGAAACATGGGCCACGGTTGTGTTCATAGTTACGGATGGTGCACTCCTCTTTAACCCCTTCACTACCAAGGGTGGTTTGCACGTTAACTACCGGGCCAATTTTTACAATTCTGACCACTGTCCCTTTATGAGGTCATAACTCTGAAACGCTTCCGTGGATCCCGGTGATTCTGACATTGTTTTCACGTGACTTATTGTACTTCATGTTAGTGGTAAAATTTCATTCATATAACTTGCTTTTATTTATGAGAAAAATGGAAATTTGGCGAAAATTTTGAAAATTCCGCAATTTTCCAACTTTGAATTTTTATGCCCTTAAATCACAGAGATACGGCACACAAAAAAGTTAATAAGTAACATTTGCCACATGTTTACTTTACATCAGCACAATTTTGGAACCAAAATTTTTATTTGTTAGCAAGATATAAGGGATAAAAGTTGACCAGCGATCTCTCATTTTTGCAACACCATTTTATTTTTACACACCACATCACATTTGAAGCCACTTTGAGGGGTCTATATGATAGAAAATACCCAAAAGTGACACCATTCTAAAAACTGCACCCCTTAAGGTGCTTAAAACCACATTCAAGGAGTTTATTAACCCTTCAGGTGCGTCACAGGAATTTTTTGAATATTTAAAAAAAAATTAACATTTAACTTTTTTTCACAAAAAGAATTACTTCAGGTTCAATTTTTTTTATTTTACCAAGTGTAACAGGAGAAATTGGACTGCAAAAATTATTGTGCAATCTGTCCTGAGCACGCTGATACCTGATATGTGGGGGGGGAACCACTGTTTCGGCGCATGGCAGAGCTCAGAAGGGAAGGAGCGCCGTTTGACTTTTTCAATGCAAAATTGGCTGGAATTCTGATCGGACGCCATGTCGCGTTTGGAGAGCCCCTGATGTACCTAAACAGTGGAAACCCCCCACAAGTGACCCCATTTTTGAAACTAGACCCCCTAAGGAACTTATCTAGATATGTGGTGAGAACTTTGAACCCACAAGGGCTTCACAGAAGTTTATAATGCACAGCGGTACAATTAAAAAATCATATTTTTTCCACAAAATGATCTTTTCACCCCCAATTTTTATTTTCCCAAGGGTAACAGGACCCTAAAAGTTATTGTGCAATTTGTCCTGAGTACACTGATACCCCATATTTGGGTGTAAATGACTATTTGGGCACATGGCAGAGCTCGGAAGGCAAGCAGCGCCATTTGACTTTTTTGGCTGGAATTGAGATCAGACACCATGTCGCGTTTGGAAAGCCCCTGATGTACCAAAACAGTGGAAACCCCCCACAAATGACCCCATTTTGGAAACTAAACCCCCCAAGGAACTTATCTAGATGTGTGGTGAGAACTTTGAACCCCCAAGTGCTTCACAGAAGTTTATAACGCCCAGGCGTGAAAATAACAAAAAAAATTTTTTCCACAAAAATGATATTTTTGCCCCAAAATTTTTATTTTCCTAAGGGCAACAGGAGAAATAGGACCCCAAAAGTTGTTTTGCAAATTGTCCTGATTAGGCTGATACCCCATATGAGGGGGTAAAACACTGTTTGGGTGCATGGCAGGGCTTGGAAGGGAAGGAGCACCATTTGACTTTTTCAACCCAGAATTGGCTGGAATTGAGATCAGATGCCATGTTGCGTTTGGAGAGCACCTGATGTGCGCAAATAGTGGAAACCCCCAATTCTAGCCTTAGCCCTAACCCTAATGGGAAAATGGAAATAAATAATTTTTTTAATTTTATTATTTTTCCCTAACTAAGGGGGTGATAACGGGGGGTGTGATTTACTATTTATGGCGGTTTTTATGTTTGACAGCTGTCGCACGCTAAAAGACGCTTTTTATTGTAAAAATAGTTTTTGCATCACCACATATTGAGAGCTATAATTTTTCCATATTTTGACCCACCGAGTCATGTGAGGTCTTATTTTTTGAGGGACGAGTTGACGCTTTTATTAGTATCATGTTCGGGCATGTGACATTTTTTGATGGCTTTTTATTTAGTTTTTTGGGACGCAGAATTTACAAAAACCAGCGTTTCATGAATTTCTTTTGGGTGGTGCGTTTACGCCGTTCCGGGTGCAGTAAAATTTATAAGGCAGTTTTATTCTTCGGGTCAGTACGGTTACAGCGATACCTCATTTAGGTCGTTTTTTTATGTTTTGGCGCTTTTATGCAATGAAAACAATTTTATATAAAAAATAATTATTTTTGCATCACTTTATTCTGCGAGTTTTAACTTTTTTATTTTTTCACTGATGATGCTGTATGGTGGCTCATTTTTTGCGGGACAAGATGACGTTTTCAGCGGTACCATGGATATTTATATGCGTCTTTTTGATCGCGCGTTATTGCACTTTTTGTTCGGCGGTATGATAATAAATCATTATTTTTTGCTTCATTTTTTATTTTTTAAGGGGTTCACTTAAGGGGTTAACTATTGGGACAGTTTTATAGGGCGGGTCGTTACGGACGCGGTGATACCAAATATGTGTACTCTTATTATTTTGTTTTTAATTTCCAAAAAATGAATTTAGTGGGGAGTATATATATATATATATATATATATATATATATATATATATATATATATATATATATATATATATATATATATATATTTTTTTTTTTTTTTTTTTAAATTATTTTTACACTTTTTTTTAATTTTTTTTTTTTACTTTATTACAATGTCCCATGGGGGACATCACTGTCCTGTGACAGATCGCTGTGACAGATCAGCGATCTGTCACAGGCACTGCACAGGCTTCCTTATGCCTGCGCTTTGCAGACACTGAGGAAGCCAGCTTCCTGCAGGCCCCCGGAGGTCCCCGTCGCCATATTGGATCCGGGGACCTGCAGGAAAGGAGTCCCCCGCAGCAGCGCTGCACATTGCGCTGCCGTGGGGGGCTCAGGGAAGCACGGAGGGAGCCCCCTCCCTGCCGATGCTTCCCATTAACCCCCGGTACACCGCGATCGTGTTTGATCGCGGTGTGCAAGGGGTTAACGTGTCGGGGGCGGTCCGTGACCGCCCCTGACACATTGTGCCGGGTGTCAGCTATGATAATTAGCTGATACTCGGCTGCGATCAGCGGCGCTCACCACGTGGGCGCCGCTGATCGCGATGATGTAATATTCCGTCCATGGTAATTAGGTCCATGGTCACATGGACGGAATATTACGTCAATTGTAGGTAAGGGGTTAAACTTTGTGAAAAACTAACATCCATCAGTTTGTTTGGTTTTACTCCAACAATGATCTGCTTTCTTTAATTCGGCATGTCATGAACATGTTGCACTTTGCCTTTTAGACAGACACATGCGTCTTTGGCATCTTATTTTGGACAGGCGATTTTTAAGCCGAGTCTCTCACTTGCATCTCTTACACTGATCTTCAGATGGGGATGAAACACATTCTGGTAATTGATGGTGGGGTGGCTAAAAGAATACTCATTGTAGGCTGTATCCTGGATCTCATACCTCAAAAACCACGAGAGCAAAAAGAATTTGACCCTAAAAATTAACTTTTATTCCAATATTAAAAACCTGGATAGTACCAATATCACGACCAGCTCTACCCTCGCCTACTGTATTATCACCCATCCCTTGAAGATTGTGAGCCCTCGCGGGCAGGGTCCTCTCTCCTCCTGTACCAGTTATGACTTGTATTGTTTAAGATTATTGTACTTGTTTTTATGTATACCCCCCTCACATGTAAAGCGCCATGGAATAAATGGCGCTATAACAATAAATAATAATAATAATAATAATATAGGGAGCAGGGTACATAATATTTTGAACATACAAATTGTGCAATATATCAGGGCACTACACTCGCCCTAATAGGCCCTAGTGCGTCCCTTCCTTGCCGCGGAGGTTGGCACCCTAATATATGCGATATGGCGCCCCCGCTCAACGTCGGTGACCCTAATAGCACCCTGTACAACCCTAGTTGACGAAGAGGATACACAAAAAAACACAAACACACACAAATCCCGAAAAAATGACCCCTAGTGGAGAGACCATGTACTGTCTCTAGGAGTACACCTAATCTTAACACAGAGTGGAGGGTATATATCCACCCTAATATCTCGTAGTAAAAAATGCTTATGGTTGCAGCTCAATTAGAACCTTATCTCGTAGGAAAAAATGCCAAATGCTGCATAGATGACAGACTGTAGCTTTCTAAAAAAGCGTTTACACATAGCAATAATGCATAGATTAAATCCAACAGGAGTTCATCAGGAAAACATATTTGCTGATCTAGCGTGTCCAAGGGACATAATAGTCCTCAAAAATCACAATAGACACAATAATCTCTTTTATAAACAAGTATGGCAAAAAGCACCATTAAATTCATTCATGGGATGACCCAATTACCCAATAAACAAATTGCCATCCATCAGTCTGTCAGCATAAAAAAATCAAAAAATACTTATCAGCCATCAGATGATAACGAGCCCAGCCCGACGCGTTTCCCCCTCTTAGATGTTGAGGGTTCATCAGGGGCAAAAGAGCACAAGGGGTCTCATCACCCCAGCCGAATGATCAATGCAGTGTGCGGCGTGTTTTCTGTCTCCCGCCGGCTCATATTTACCGCGTTCAGACTACGACGTCACTTCCGGTATGACGCCGTGCTTGTGATCATTGTGGGACGCGCCCCCATGTCATGTGGCCAAAATCATCACTTCCGGTAGCGCATCCTAATTACGCGCATCACTAGAGATCAGTACACTGAAGTATAGTCCCACCGCCACATCATGTGACCCTAAACGTCACTTCCGGTGACATACCCCGATCACGTGTCCCTCTCGGTGCATATCACATCATCTCCCCACGTGACCGCCATCCCCTCCAGAACCACAATGGGGAGGAAACCACAGTAGGTCGCAGCCTGTGTAATTAACAAAGGAAATGAATTATAGCAGAGGAGGCACATAGCCCGAAGGCAGCATTTATCCAGGGGTAGACAAACTATATATTCGCACATAATAAGACAGTGTTATTATTAACCCCTCCAGGAGACAGCTCTATGTATCCCAGCTAATCAAATGGTCCAAACATAGAATGATAAATATCCAAGAAAAATTTCTTTGCTTAAAAAGCATGAAAAAATAGCATGGTGGATCCGTCAGGTACACTAACTACAAGAAACTAGTAAAATTCAAATTTTCATTAAGGCCTTTAGGGCTTTGTGATTCTAGCCAAAAAATCCAACGTGTTTCCCGTTAAAGGATCTTCTTATCCCAATCACCCTGCCTCACTGTGGGTTGAACCCTTTCAATAACACAAAATCCAATCTGTTTCTCATCACCGCCATGGACCAAATTAACATGACGTGCTAATGGGGTCTCTCTTTTATGTCTAATGTCTCCCAGATGTTCCCCAATCCGTATCCGCAGTTCCCGCTTCGTTTTGCCCACATAATCCAACGGACAAGAACATGTGCACAGATAAACAACTCCTGCAGTTTTGCAATTAGCAAATGAGTTCATTTTATACGTTCTTTTCGTGTGGGCACTACTAAACGTTTTTGATGGTACCACATGCTTGCAAAAACTGCAGTGTCCACATCTAAACGTCCCAACCTGCCTGTTTTGTAGCCAAGTCTCCTCCTTCTTATGTGGTTCCAGATGGCTCTTAACCACTAGATCTCTTATAGATTTTCCCTTCCTATAGGTCACTGAGGGTTTGGGAGAGATTATCCCCCTAATATCTTGGTCAGTCCTGAGTATATCCCAGTGTTTCCTCAAAATCCCCATTACTCTCTTTGACTGATCGTCAAAGGTACCTATTAATCTAGTCAGATTTTCCTTATCTTTCTTCTCTCTGGGATTTAGTAGTGAAGATCTCCTAGTCTGTCTGGCCAATTTCAAGGCAGGTTGAATGACATTGGTGGGATAGCCCCTATCCTTAAACCTATCACACAGGTCCCTAGACTGGGCCTGAAAGTCACCCCACTCGGAGCAGTTTCTCCTAAGTCTGAGAAACTGCCCCCTGGGGATACCACATCTCAGGGGGAGAGGATGATGACTCTCCCATCTAAGAAGACTGTTTGTAGAAGTGGGTTTCCGGTACAGAGATGTTGTCAATGACCCATCTTTTGCAATTGATATCGTGGTGTCCAAGAAAGTAATACTTTCTCCACCAATCTCATATGTGAAAAACAGGCCCATCTCGTTAGTATTCAGATGATCCACAAAGGATTTAAACGATTCTCCATTACCCGTCCACAGGACGAGGATGTCGTCAATATAACGTCCCCAAAATAAAATATTCGGGGACCAGACGACATCCTCGTCACTGAAGACCACAGTGTCCTCCCACCAGCCCAGGAGCAAGTTTGCATACGTGGGGGCACAAGGGCTCCCCATCGCAGTGCCCCTGAGCTGGTGGTAGTACCTGCCATCAAACAAAAAATAATTATGGCAAAGTACAAACTCCAACAACTGCAACAAAAACTTATTGTGTGCACCCAAATGTACCCCCCTACCTCTCAGGAAATAGTTGACCGCCTTCAGGCCCTCCACATGCCTGATACTGCTGTACAATGCCTCAACATCAATAGATGCAAGAATGGTACCCGGGTCAACTACAATCCCCTCTATTTTGTTGAGAAGATCCATAGTATCCCTGAGATAGGAAGGCAGGGTCACCACAAATGGTCTCAACATTTTGTCAAGATAGACACTGGAGTTCTGACACAGGGCATCAATCCCGGAGACAATCGGTCTCCCTTTAATCGGGTCCATGCCCTTATGGATTTTTGGTAGTGCATAAAATGTTGCGATTACCGGCCATTTTGGTAACAGAAAATCGAGTTCCTTCTTAGAAATCAGCTTGGTTTCTAGAGCCATTTTCAAGATTTTTGACAATCCCAAACTAAAATCTTTAGTTGGATCCATTCTCAAGATCTCATAGGTTGATTCATCAGATAGGATGGCTAAACACATCTCAATATATTTGTCCCTATTCAAGATAACCGTGTTGCCACCCTTATCTGAGGGTTTAAGTACAATCTGCTTATTATTCATCAGTCCCTCCAATGCTTTTCTCTCACGATACGTGAGATTGGGTAGGGTCTGTTCTACTTTGGGATTTATATTCCGTATCTCATCAGATACTAACTGTAAAAAAATATCAATACAGCCAGTCTCTCCTATCGGAGGTGTTTTTTTACTTTTTAATTTCAAATCTGAAAATGGTCCAGTTCCCACTCCCCGCTGTCCCTCCTCCGCCATCTCTGTTAAAAGGAGCACATCAGGGAGTTCGTCCAACGTTATACCAAGTTGCTGACATTTAGCCTTATCACTCAAGAGAGAAATTTTTTTCCATTTCAATTTACGTGTGAATAAATTTATATCCTTTATCCATTCAAAGGGATCAAATTTGGTGGTTGGTACAAAAGAGAGTCCTCTCCTCAATACAACAATCTCCTCATTGGAGAGAGAATATGACGACAGATTGATTATCTGATTCTTATATTCCTCCCCCAACCTCACCTTGTTTGATTGGTACGTTCCCTCAATCTGTAGGGGACCAAACCTTTGGTCTCTAAAAAAGAGGAGGAGGAGGAAGACGACAATACTCCCCCAACTGTGGTGGAGGGCTGATTTAGATTCCCTACAGTAGTATTCATTGATGCTCTCCCCGATGTTCTTGTATAGTACCTGTCTGTTCCTTGCCATCTCTTATAGCCACCTCTACGGCTATGTCCCCTGTATCTGAAATGGGTTTTCCTACTATTATACCCTGAATTACCCTCAGTATCAGATGATTCAACCTCCGAGGATGATCTATCTGTAGGACAATAATTATTATCTGTGAGAGCTGGGTATGCTGTTTTTTCCTTGAATTCAGCTATGTCTCTTAGGAACCTTTTATGTTTCCTCTCTTTCATATACAGTTGATATTTCTCAACCGCAGTTTTGAGATTCTCCTCCTTGGTAGTAAAATCAGTTACTGTCTTAAATTTTAATACAGCCTCTGTCAGTTCCTTCACTTTCTGAGACGTTTTTTCAAGGGTAATTTTTTCTTCATCTAACAAAACCTGCATCAGACGTAAGGATGAAGATGTTAGTTCTTCCTCCCACTTAGTTAGCAATGACGGGGTTCTACATCGAGGAGCAGGCATCAAATGTATCCGTAACCCACGTGGGACAGTTTTTTGTTTGATATAGTTCTCTAATGACTGTACCTCCCACCACGATTTGATATTATCCTTAAACGCCTCAAGTAAATCAGAAAACAGTGCCCTAAGGGATAGACCCGTAGTAGACAGGGAATCAGTTTCAATGTCAGAAAATACCTCTTTTGCATCATTCAGCCATTTTCTTGTGTCAAATGAACCCGACAGAAATCCAGCCATGCTAGTCCAGAAAAAACCTCAAACGATTATTGGATCAAATATTCTGAAAAAACCACGAGAGCAAAAAGAATTTGACCCTAAAAATTAACTTTTATTCCAATATTAAAAACCTGGATAGTACCAATATAGGGAGCAGGGTACATAATATTTTGAACATACAAATTGTGCAATATATCAGGGCACTACACTCGCCCTAATAGGCCCTAGTGCGTCCCTTCCTTGCCGCGGAGGTTGGCACCCTAATATATGCGATATGGCGCCCCCGCTCAACGTCGGTGACCCTAATAGCACCCTGTACAACCCTAGTCGACGAAGAGGATACACAAAAAAACACAAACACACACAAATCCCGAAAAAATGACCCCTAGTGGAGAGACCATGTACTGTCTCTAGGAGTACACCTAATCTTAACACAGAGTGGAGGGTATATATCCACCCTAATATCTCGTAGTAAAAAATGCTTATGGTTGCAGCTCAATTAGAACCTTATCTCGTAGGAAAAAATGCCAAATGCTGCATAGATGACAGACTGTAGCTTTCTAAAAAAGCGTTTACACATAGCAATAATGCATAGATTAAATCCAACAGGAGTTCATCAGGAAAACATATTTGCTGATCTAGCGTGTCCAAGGGACATAATAGTCCTCAAAAATCACAATAGACACAATAATCTCTTTTATAAACAAGTATGGCAAAAAGCACCATTAAATTCATTCATGGGATGACCCAATTACCCAATAAACAAATTGCCATCCATCAGTCTGTCAGCATAAAAAAATCAAAAAATACTTATCAGCCATCAGATGATAACGAGCCCAGCCCGACGCGTTTCCCCCTCTTAGATGTTGAGGGTTCATCAGGGGCAAAAGAGCGCAAGGGGTCTCATCACCCCAGCCGAATGATCAATGCAGTGTGCGGCGTGTTTTCTGTCTCCCGCCGGCTCATATTTATTGATGTGATATGCGCCGAGAGGGACACATGATCGGGGTATGTCACCGGAAGTGACGTTTAGGGTCACATGATGTGGCGGTGGGACTATACTTCAGTGTACTGATCTCTAGTGATGCGCGTAATTAGGATGCGCTACCGGAAGTGATGATTTTGGCCACATGACATGGGGGCGCGTCCCACAATGATCACAAGCACGGCGTCATACCGGAAGTGACGTCGTAGTCTGAACGCGGTAAATATGAGCCGGCGGGAGACAGAAAACATGCCGCACACTGCATTGATCATTCGGCTGGGGTGATGAGACCCCTTGCGCTCTTTTGCCCCTGATGAACCCTCAACATCTAAGAGGGGGAAACGCGTCGGGCTGGGCTCGTTATCATCTGATGGCTGATAAGTATTTTTTGATTTTTTTATGCTGACAGACTGATGGATGGCAATTTGTTTATTGGGTAATTGGGTCATCCCATGAATGAATTTAATGGTGCTTTTTGCCATACTTGTTTATAAAAGAGATTATTGTGTCTATTGTGATTTTTGAGGACTATTATGTCCCTTGGACACGCTAGATCAGCAAATATGTTTTCCTGATGAACTCCTGTTGGATTTAATCTATGCATTATTGCTATGTGTAAACGCTTTTTTAGAAAGCTACAGTCTGTCATCTATGCAGCATTTGGCATTTTTTCCTACGAGATAAGGTTCTAATTGAGCTGCAACCATAAGCATTTTTTACTACGAGATATTAGGGTGGATATATACCCTCCACTCTGTGTTAAGATTAGGTGTACTCCTAGAGACAGTACATGGTCTCTCCACTAGGGGTCATTTTTTCGGGATTTGTGTGTGTTTGTGTTTTTTTGTGTATCCTCTTCGTCAACTAGGGTTGTACAGGGTGCTATTAGGGTCACCGACGTTGAGCGGGGGCGCCATATCGCATATATTAGGGTGCCAACCTCCGCGGCAAGGAAGGGACGCACTAGGGCCTATTAGGGCGAGTGTAGTGCCCTGATATATTGCACAATTTGTATGTTCAAAATATTATGTACCCTGCTCCCTATATTGGTACTATCCAGGTTTTTAATATTGGAATAAAAGTTAATTTTTAGGGTCAAATTCTTTTTGCTCTCGTGGTTTTTTCAGAATATTTGATCCAATAATCGTTTGAGGTTTTTTCTGGATCTCGTACCTCCCATAGCCCCCACTGTTATTAATCATGTACGTTCCCATTCCTGTCAGCACCATGGCCCTTTTTCTGATCACTTCATCCGATTCGGCCACCATATTTTTACTAAAAACCTGCACCAACTGTGTAGAATACAACTTTACAGTTTTGCAAGGTGTTTATGATGCCCATAAACAATTTTATTTTTTTAAAATGTGCCCCCCATGGGGAAATGTTGGTCAGCCCATACACATAGTGTAAGGGCATTTCAAGTCTAGGAGACCTGCTCCTTTAAGTTGTGACTATTTTTTTAATGAGGCCTTCCTCCATGTCTCATCAACCACTGCCACTTGAACACCAGGGTGAACATGTTCTATGCTGCTACAGCTAGGCAATTTTTTGGCAAGGATGTCTGTGATTCCAATAAAAAATTTTTGTAAAAAATGTACCCCCAAGGGGAACTGTTTCTCAGCCCATACACTTAGTGTATGAGCATTACGAGTCAAGGAGAACCGCTCCTTTGCAATAAAACATTTTTTATGAGACCCTCCTCCATGTTTCTTCCAAGGGGTGATTGGGGTGCGTGCAAATTTGGGTTAAGGCGGCCCTTGCATTCAATGCATAAGGAAACTGTATGGCAGGAGTATCTGAATAATGTGAAGTGGGTTTTCCTGTGGCCATCCAGTACCTGGGTTCAAAGGTCTGTTTGGGTGCATATGACTTGATGGCAGGGCAGGCCTTGCATTCAATGCAGCATTTTTTTAGGAAGCCCTCCTGTACCTCTCGTGAAAAGGGTATTGGGGTGTGTCGCAATTCTTGGCAGCCCAGCCACTCATTGCATAGGTAATAACAGCATAGGAGACCAACTGTTTAATAATGGCCCTTTTAAGAATATTAATGCTGCATGATGCCTCTCTAAAAAATAGGCTCTGTGACTTTCAGAGTCCTTCCTTCAGAAATGAAACAAGATGTGTTTCCTTATGTTTCACGCACCACAAGGCCAGCTAGGGTTGTTAAATGTTACAATGGCATTTCCCAGTGAATGCATTAGTATTGGTTGAAAGCAATGTTAAAGTTGAAAAACGCATCAAAAAAGCTGCGTGTTAAGATAGCAATGGTGGTGGAGGAACATTTCGTTCTGGGGTTAATTATTTTGCCTTATATTCAAGTCATTACCCTGGAATGGATGTACCTTAACATGCTTCCCAGCAAAATCCATTTTGGTTTCGTTGTTGTATGTTTTTTGGTGCACCTATAAAAATGGCGTGAAACTCTGACAACATTGCTTAAAGCTGTGACCTAGGAGTCAAAAATGCTTACGGGGCAATCCCCATGATGTTCCCATGTCATTTGAGCAGTGTTTCCATCATTTTCTGACATTTTTAGTCCTTAAAAGGACCCCCGGGGGATGGCAGTAAAAATGCTCGGATCTCCCATAGACTTGCATTGAGCTCGTTGTTCTGTCCGAGTACCCGAGTATTCCAATTTACTCAACCCGTGCAATGAGCACCCGAGCATTTTAGTGCTCGCCCATCACTAATGGGCATCAAAGAATTACGATGCACTCCAATAGCCCTTTCACGAGATATTGGAGGGATTCCTGAAAAAATGTTTCATTGAATGCAAGGCCTGGCCTGCCCCAAAGTTACATGTACCCCAATAAGCTTTTCAAACCACGTACTGGAAGGACGCATGAAAATCCACTTCACATTATTCATTTTGTACTTCCATACTCTTTTACTATGCATTGACTGCAAGGCCTGCCCTGCTACCAAGTCATATGCACCCCAATAATCCAATGCAGCCTTGAAAGAAACACGGATGAGGGCCTCATAAAAAAAAAATAAAAAAAAAAATGTCCCATTACAAAAGAGCGGATCTCCTAGACTTGTAATGCCCATACTGTACACTAAGTGTATGGGCTGACAAACATTTCCCATTGGGGGGTACATATTTTTTTAAACTTGGTGACAGGCATCATAACACCCTTGCCAAAGAAAAGTTGCTGGAGCATGACATTGACAAGCACATTCACATATCTGTGATAATTCCACCAGCGGCACTAGAAACCCGCTCAGACAGAACGCTAGCGGCAGAGCAGGCCATGACCTCCAAGGCACAGAGATCCAGTCCATGCCATGTGTCAAGCTTGGATACTCAATAATTAGAAGTCATGGAGGATGTTGGTATTGTCGGCAAGGTACTCCATCAGCATCTTAGATAAGATTCCATTCCTTGTGACATTCCCCCGCACCCCAGGGCAATGGGAGTGGCTGAGAAAACTGTCCCACAACTTTGCCAGTGTTCCCCCTACCTCTCCTGGATTGGAGTTGTCTCTCTCACCTGTACTCCTTGGTTGTCCAACGATCTGTTATGTCTGCTGCCAGCATTTTGAGATGGGAATTTTTTTAATAACTCTGCAACAATGGCCCTCTGGTACTACATCATTTTTGTGCACCTGTCTGCCTCTAGAACAAGAGATTGAAAGTTATCCTTGCAGCGTGGGTCTAAAATGTCACTACCCAGTAATGATTGTTACCCAATATTTTGACAACACAAGGGTCACGGGAAAGGCAGCGCAACATAATCAGCCATGCGTGCCGGACTGGTAACAGGCAAGCCTTCCTCTTCTTTCTCCCTGTCCTCAGGCCATCCACGCTGAACAGACGGTATGACAGTTGTGGTTGTAGTACCATTTATAGCGCATGAAAGTAGCTCCTGTTCTTCCTCCTCCTCTTACTCATTGTCAACCAATCCACGTTGTCTGTTATCACCCTATCTGGTTCCTTGCTCCATGTCCTTGTGCTTTGTCTACAATGCATCCTCTTTCATTGTGAGCAGAGAGCTTTTCAGAATGCAGAGGAGCAGGTTGCTGATGCTAAATATGGCGTCATCATCACTCACCATCTTTGTGGACGCCTCAAAGTTTTGGAGGATGCTACATATGTCTGACATCCATGTCCACTCCTGAGGTCTTATGTGTGGAGTCAAACCTGAATAACGATGTCCTTGTTGATGCTGGTGTTCAACAATTGCCTTCTTCTGCTCGCAAATCCTTACCAACATCTGCATTGTAGAGTTCCAATGTGTGGGAACATCACACACCAGTCGGTGAGCCGGAATCTGCAATCGCATAGCAAGGGTGGCTGAAGCTGTAGCTGAAATGGGCACAAAGGCTGCGTACTTTCACCAGGAGATCGGGCAGCTCCGAGTAGCTTTTTAGAAAATGTTAAACAACGAGGTTAAGCACATGGCCCAGGCATGGTACGTGGGTCTGTTTTCCTCGCCTCAGAGCTGCCACTAGGTTCCTGCCATTGTAGCACACAACCATGCCTTGCTAGAGATTCAGCATTGTCCGCCACACATCTGCCTGCTTTTTCAGAGCTGTCAACAACTCTTCAGCATTGTGCTGCTTGTCACCTAAGCAAATTAGCTTCAGCACAGCATGTAGCTGCTTAGCTTTGGCAGTGCTTCCAGCTTTTGACTGATGTGCTAATTTTGGAGATGGAGGAGGTGGTGCAGGAGATGTACACTGTGGGGGCAACCCTGATTGATGTAGGAACTGTAATCCTTGGCATCGGGAGGACGTGTGCCATCCCAAGGTCTGACTGGGTCCTGGCTTCCACTCTGTTAACCCAGTGTGCCATCAACAAGATGTACCATCCCTGGCCACAAGCACTTGTCCTCTTGTCCATGGTTAGATTTATTTTACCTGTGCCCTCAACAATGAAATTACTGGGAATGTTGTGGGACACATGTTGTGTAATGCAGGGATGGCACAGCGGGAGAAATAGTGAAGGCTGGGGACCGAGTACCTTGGGATGGCTGCCACTATCAGGTTGCAGAAAGAGCTTACATCTCCATGAGCTTAAAAGGCAACATTTCGAGTGCAAGCAGACAAGAAATGGGTGAATTTAGTTTTGAGGCCTGTGGGGCGTTGGGTGCATATTTCCGCTTGTGTTGAAATGACTGTGGTATGGACAATTGAAGGCTGTGCTGTGACGTGGACGTGCTTGATGATGGTGCTATTTAGCTGTGGGCAATGGCAGGTGCAGGGCAGAAGGCATCTTTGCATGCACCATAGATAGGGGGATTGGCTTGCACGCACAAGAGTGGTGGAAGAAGCAGTGGTGTCACTTGCAGACACTGTTCTTGGGGTTGGGCCCACAAAGTCAGGTGCTTTGCTGCCATGTGCCTGATCATTCTGGTGGTGGTAAGGCTGGTAGTTTTGCTACTTCTGCTGATGCTGGCATGGCAGGTGTTGCAAATGGCCTGTTTGGGGGTTATCGTCAGAGTCTTTAAAAAATAAACAGACTTGGGAAGATCTAACAGTTGGACTGGCAACTTCCGTCATGTTGGTGTTAAGGGGAATGATTGAATGCTTTCTTACTGTCTGAAGGGGTGCTATGCCTCCCTCCCCTTAAATATTGACTGGTATATGTGATCTCTATTATAATGCCACTTTTTTTCCAGACTTTTCTATTTGTGGTGTCTAGGTGTTGCTGACTCCCTTATATATTATATCATTAATTATTTTTGTATGATCTTGTTTTTACTTTTTATACTTGTACAATAAAATTCATATACTTTTATGAACTGCTTCTAGTCTAATTTGTTTTGGGTTTTATGTTATAATGGATGAGCTTTAATATTTACAGCCTTATTTGGGATTATAACTATATGCACACATACAGTGCCTGCAGGCCTTGCACTGATATGTATAGATCGACGTACAATCCCCTGCCTTCCTAACGCTGCAACCTACATACTCCGAAATTAGTCCTTAGGCTATGCCGCGGATTCACCCACGGATTTATATCTGCGGATCCGCAGGTAAAATGACCTGCGGTTTTCCCGGCGGATTGGCCATCGGATTTCCCCTACGGATTGATACCTGGACAATGGAGTAGGTGGCAAACCGCAGCGGAATCCGCAGAAAGAATTGACATGTCAATCCTTTCTGCGGATTCAAAACCGCAGCTTTTCCGCAGTTGAAAAACCGCAGCATGTGCACAGTGGATTGAAAATTACATAGACTTGCATTGTACTGTACACTGTCTGCAGAACTGCTGCGGATCCACAGAGGCCAAAACCGCTGCGGATCCACAGCAGAAACCGCAGCGTTTGCACATAACCTTAGAAGGACTATTGGTTTAGCTGGATTTGAGTAGTTTAGGATGGTAGACCTCACACTAATAAATCCCCAAATCTGACCTTATTTCTCTAATCCCCTCCACGACAGCACATAGGAGGTTGCCTCCCCATCCTGATTAGGGACAGGAAACAAGAGGTTAAATAGCCCTCCCCTTCCTCTAATCCCCAGTGTTTTCCTGTCCCTTAACAGGAATGAAGAGAATGTGCTCCATGGATGGGGCCGGCGACATCGGGGTTCTCCTAACCATGAGCCAGGCAGCCGGGGTCGATCGTCCTGCACCTTTCTCCCCGTTCCTGCTCCCGCCGCTGGCGGGACCCGCACCATCCTCCGGCGCTTTGGCAATGCTGGATGGTGAGTGTGGCTTGGGGCCTCCCGTAGCTTCCCAGCCTGGTATTCGCTCCCCCCCGCGCGCCGCATGCCTGTCTCTCCTGAGCGACATGCACCGGAAGTGAGGCACACCTCGAGGCCCGACGACGCGATGTCACTTCCTCCTTGCATTCCACAGTGGACCGCCATCTTGGTGGGAAAGTCAAAAAAAAAAAAAAAGGGGGGAAAGGAAAGTGGCGCCAGGAACTTGAGGGGGAGCGATCTCATCCAATTGGATGAGGAAAAGGAAGCTGGATCTCTGTTCCTATTTAAGGACCCTGATGGAAGACGCCATAAGGTAGGACATACGTCTGCAATATGGATGCGCCTTCCCTGAAAGCTGTGTCTGCAGAGCCCAGCTCAAACCCTGGCCCAGTGAGTACACTCGGAAAAGGGTATGTACCATTTTGGTTTAGGACCCATTCTTAGGGCCCCCCTTCTTCTCTCTCTTTCAGGGAGACAAGGATCCCACACCAAAAACAGAAGAAAAACCTACAAGCCAAAAATGCGCCATCTGTAGGAAAAAACTTTCCTCCGATTATAAAAAGACATTGTGTCAGCAGTGCACGGCAAAAATTGTACGGGAGGAACAACCATCCCTGATAGAGGAATTAAGGGGGATGATGCGACAGGAAAACCAGTCGTCCTTATCTACCTTCTCCCAGTCATCCGGGGGGGCCCTCAACCTCAAGGAAGAGGAAATATGCCCCAGAGGACATCTCAGATTCAGAACCCAAATCATTGGTTTCGGCGGACTGGAGGGAAGAGGGTGAACTAACCCCAGTCCAGTCAGAAGATAAGAAGGGGTTCTTTTCCTTAGATGATATGGAGGAACTGCTCTCAGCAGTCAGGAACACAATGGGAGTAGAAGAAGATAGGCCACCCCGCTCAGTGCAGGATGACCTATTTGGCGGCCTGAAAATGGTTTTCCCTATCCATGATAATATCCAGAGTCTAATCCTAGAAGAATGGGGGGAAAATATAGAATTTTCCTCCAGCCCCCCCACAAAACTTGGAAGTTACACTTCGTCCATCAGCAAAACTGCAAAAGGTTCTACACGGCGAGCTCCAAAAGATGCTATCATCAGCAGTAATCTCTCCAGTCCCATAACTGGAACAAGGTCAGGGCCACTAGTCCCGACTGTTCTTAGTAAAAAAAGCCAAGTGGGAAATACCGGGTCATCATCAACCTGAAGAAGCTAAACCAATATGTCCGGTACCAACACTTCAAGATGGAATCGTTAAAGACTATGATACCGCTGATTGGACGAGACTTTGCCATGGCCACCATAGATTTCCAAGAGGCCTATTACCATGTTCCCATCCATCCTATTGGCAATATCTAAGGTTCGCAGTCACTCTAGACATGGAAGTACACCACTTCCAATTCAGAGTTCTACCCTTCGGCATCTCTTCGGCACCCCCGAACATTTACAAAGATAATGGCAGAAGTGGTGGCATTCCTCAGAGGGAAGGAGATATGTGTCATTCCTTACTTAGACGACCTCCTGGTCTTGGCTCCCTCCAACACCATTCTAAGACAACACCTACAAACAGTTCTACAGACCCTGACGTCCCTGGGCTGGATGGTAAACATGGAGAAATCAGACCTGAATCCCTCAACCAGGAAGATCTTTCTAGGGTTACTCCTGGATTCCCACAACCAAATATCCTTTCTTCCGTCCACAAAGCAGATGGGTGTGAGATCAAAAGTTCAGACTCTAAAAAGTCAGAAAGCAGTGACCATAAGGTTTGCCATGTCAACATTGGGGTCAATAACTTCATGCATTCAAGCGGTCCCCTAGGCCTAGGCCCACTCAAGGATACTCCAGAGATATATCCTTTCCCGCTGGAACAAAGACCAGGAGACCCTCAATACGAGAATCTCCCTACCCCAGCAGGTAAAGCTGTCTCTCAACTGCTGGCTCAACCAGGGAAATCTAGCGAAAGGGACACCCAGGATACGTGATCCCATGATGTCAATCACAACAGACGCCAGCAAACGCGGCTGGGGAGTAGTATCGTCTCGGGGAATCTTCCAGGGCCTCTGGCCCAGAGACATGGAAAAACAATCGTCAAACTACAGAGAACTGAGAATGGTAGAAGAAGCCCTAAAGGCAGCAGAAGCATTAGTCCAGGGAACTCCTGTCCGAATTTACTCCGACAATATGACCACTGTGGCCCATCTACGTCATCAGGGCAGCACAAAATACGGAAGTCTGCAAAACATTTTGGCACGGATATTCAGCTGGGCAGAGCACAATCTCCAGTCCCTTTCAGGTCTCTACCTAAAAGGATCCGACAACACTGAGGCACACTTCGTAAGCAGGACAGACTTAGATCCAGGGTATTCCACCAGAGTATTCCATACCTTAACCAAAAAATGGGGTCTCCCAGAGGTAGACCTATTTGCGAGCTGGGAGAATGCCAAAATAAAGCATTACTTCTCCATAGAGCTGAACGAGAATCACTCAAGAGTTGATGCCTTCGCTCACCCGTGGAACTTCGGACTGGCATACGCCTTTCCGCCAATTCCCCTAATATCAAAAACTCTGCAAAAGGTCAGGAAATATGTGGTCAACACTATCCTGATCACCCCTCTCTGGCCAAAAAGAAGCTGCTTCGGAGCCCTAAAACTGAAGAACTCAGAGGGTCCCCTGATCCTGCACACAGACAGCGACCTTCTACATCAAGGTCCCATCCTTCACCCGGCTCCCCACAGCCTAAGCTTGACAGCCTGCTATCTGAAACCACAATTCTGAAAGCCAGAGACCTCTCAGATGCAGTGATAGCTACACTTCAAAAAAGTAGGAAACCAATCACAAATGCCATATATTTCAGAATATGGAAAACCTTTTCAGCATGGTTTGGATCCACTCCCATAGATCCCTTAAACCCCAACATGTCAAAAATCCAAGACTTCTGACAGGACAGGTTATCCAAGGGTCTGAAGCAAAGCACCTTGAAGGTACAAATATCAGCCCTAAGTTCTTTCTTTGATCAAAGCCTGGCAGAGCATCGATGGATCAAGAGATATGTCAGCAGCTTCCAGAATCCATCCAAATAAATCCAATATGGCCCCGGCATGGGACCTGAATATAGCACTAAAGGGTCTAACGAACCCTCCATTTGAACCTATCGACCAGGCCCAGATAGATAAACTATCCTGGAAAACAGCACTACTCGTAGCTCTTACAACAGCAAGGAGAGTGGGAGAAATTCAGGCTCTGTCCATCAGAGAACCCTATCTAAAATTTCTGGACGATAGGCTAATTCTTCGGCTTCCTTTTGTGCCAAAAGTGTCTTCAGATTTCCACAGATCCCAGGAAATAATACTGCCCTCCTTCTGTGATAGCCCGAGTAACGAGAGAGAAAGGGGATTCCATTCACTGGATGTCCAGCGAGCAGTTCTGACCTATTTGGAAGAGACAAAACTTTGGAGGAAAGATCAGAATCTCTTTGTTCAGTATGGCAGACGAAACAAGGGGAAGAAAGCATCCAAAAGCTCCCTAGCTAACTGGAGCAAAAAAGCGATAACGGCCGCTTATAAAAACCAGGATCGACCTCCTCTGGTATCCCTGAAACTTATGACTGTAAAAATAATGGAAAAAAATCAGCGTAAAAAGGAGAAAGTGTACAAAGAATTAGAGATTATGAAAATTGCCACCAGGTGCCGTTACTTGATGTCACTGCGGGCATTTGTGGAGAAACCAGACTATTATTTAATTAGTATGGACTATATGGTCAGAGGAGACCTGTTCAACCACGTGACATGACACATTGGATGCCGTTTAATATTCAGACAAGGTAAGTCTTATACTGTACTCTGACAATCATGCACCCATACATTGAAGTCCTTGTATGTAACCACTGATCCATCCTCTACAGGGCCGGCCCGAACGTATAGGCGAACTAGGCGGCCGCCTAGGGCGCCGACCCAAAGGGGGGGCCAGAGAAAAAATAGAAAAAATAATAAAAAAATCTTTTCAAAAGGCAAAACGTTTTAGGGATGGAAAGAAAAGTGTACATATTTAAGGGCAAATATGACACAAGAGAGGTTGGTTGGGTTGGCAACAATTTCGATAGAATCTGAAGTTGCTAAACAAATTACTCTCGGTGACTTAGTGTCATCCTTTTCAAAAAAAAAAAAGGCAAGGAAACAAATTTTAATTACCTATGGTCGTTTTTGTTTTGTGTTATTGATTACTTTGTATATATTTGTCCTATACAACTTCTCAGAAGATTAAAGAGTTAGGAGAGAGTTAATCGTTGTTGTGGTTTATTTTGCTCCTAAATTTTATCCCAAGTTTTCATCTACTGCCAAGAATAGTAGGGGCGCAGCAAAATAGTTTCGCCAAGGGCGCCGTAATCTCGCGGGCCGGCCCTGATCCTCTACTTTCTACTCCACAGGCTCTTTGCAGCAGAGATGGTATGTGGCCTCCAATTCCTGCATGAACATGGCATCATACATTGGTAATCAGTTCATTTTCATAAATCTGTCCCCTCTGTTGTCTAATTACATTGGCTTTCTAATGGTATATCTTACTGACCGGTCATGAATAGGAATGTATGAGATTATACCTGAAAAATCCTGCTGTTATGTTGTAATTCATGTCTATGTTCTGTTGCTGTGATGCTGTAGTTTCCATCGATATCAACAGTATCGTATCTATTGTAGAAAATTATTTTCATGACTTATTCTCACAATCAGTGTCTGCTCTTTCCTCTTGCAGTGACCTGAAGCCAGAGAACATTCTTATTGATGACAACGGACACATAAAAATCACTGACTTTGGCTTATCAGCCATAAATGTGTTTCAGGGAGTGATATTGAAGAACTTTGTTGGCTAAAAGGGATACATGGCACCCGAGGTAAGGAACATCCCCGTATGATTAGTGCCAATGGTAGGACTGAGGTGTAATCTGGTCCCAATATATCCTGCTCATATCTAATCACAGACCGGTCCTGACTGAGTGTGTGCAAAACTCCTTAACCCCTTCCTGACATGAGACGTACTATCCCGTCCATGGGACCCGGGCCCCTATGGACGGGATAGTACGTCTAGCGCGATCAGCGGCGCCCACGTGGTGAGCGCCGCTGATCGCGGCCGGGTGTCAGCTGATTATCACAGCTGACACCCGGCACAATGTGTCAGGGGTGGTCACGGACCGCTCCGACACGTTAACCCCTTGCACACCGCGATCAAACATGATCGCGGTGTACCGGGGGTTAAAGGGAAGCATTGGCAGGGAGGGGGCTCCCTCCGTGCTTCCCTGAGCCCCCCACGGCAGCGCAATGTGCAGCGCTGCTGCGGGGGGCTCCTTTCCTCCAGGCCCCCGAATCCAAGATGGCGACGGGGGCCTTCGGGGGCCTGAGGAAGCTGGCTTCCTCAGTGCCTGCAAAGCGCAGTGCCTGTGTCAGATCGCTGATCTGTCACAGTGATCTGTGATGTCCCACCTGGGACTATTTAATAAAGTAAAAAAAAAATAAAAGTGTTAAAATAATTAAAAAAAAATTGCCAAATAAATTAGAAAAAAAAAAAATATTCCCCCAATAAATCCATTTTTTGGAAATAATAAAAAAAACAAAACAATAAGAGTACACATATTAGGTATCGCCGCGTCCGTAATGACCCGCCCTATAAAACTGTCCCATTAGTTAACCCCTTTAGCGAACCCCTTAAAAAATAAAAATAAAAAACGAAGCAAAAAATAATGATTTATTATCATACCGCCAAACAAAAAGTGTAATAACGCGCGATCAAAAAGACACATATAAATATCCATGGTACCGCTGAAAACGTCATCTTGTCCCGCAAAAAACAAGCTGCGACACAGCATAATCAGTGAAAAAATAAAAAAGTTATAGCTCGCAGAATAAAGCGATGCAAAAATAATTTTTTATATAAAATAGTTTTCATTGCATAAAACCGACAAAAACATAAAAAAATGACACAAATGAGGTATCTCTGTAACCGTACTTACCCGAAGAATAAAGCCGTTTTATCAATTTTACCGCACGCGGAACGGTGTAAACGCACCCCCCCAAAAGAAATTCATTAAACGCTGGTTTTTGTTCATTCTGTGTCCCAAAAATAGGAATAAAAAGCGATCAAAAAATGTCACGTGCCCGAAAATGGTACCAATAAAAATGACAACTCGTCCCGCAAAAATTAAGGCCTCACATGACTCGGTGGGTCAAAATACTGAAAAATTATAGCTCTCAATATGTGGTGATGCAAAAACTATTTTTACAATAAAAAGCGTCTTTTAGCGTGCGACAGCCGCCAAACATAAAAACCGCCATAAATAGTAAATCAAACCCCCCCCGTCATCACCCCCTTAGTTAGGGAAAAATAATAAAATTAAAAAAAAGTATTTATCTCCATTTTCCCATTAGGGTTAGGGCTAGGGTTAGGGCTAGGGTTAGGGCTAGGGTTGGAGTTATAATTGGGGGGTTTCCACTGTTTGGGCACATCAGGGGCTCTCCAAATGCAACATGGCGTCTGATCTCAATTCCAGCCAATTCTGAGATGAAAAAGTAAAATGTTGCTCCTTCCCTTCCAAGCTCTGCCATGCGCCCAAACAGTGTTTTACCCCAAATGTAGGGTATCAACCTACTCAGGACAAATTGCAAAACAACTTTTGGGGTCCAATTTCTCCTGTTACCCTTAGGAAAATAAAAAATTGGGGGCAAAAATATCATTTTTGTGGAAAAAAATGATTTTTTTATTTTCACGTCCGAGTGTTATAAACTTCTGTGAAGCACTTGGGGGTTCAAAGTGCTCACCACACATCTAGATAAGTTCCGTGGGGGGTCTAGTGTCCAAAATGGGGTCACTTATGGGGAGTTTCAATAGTTTAGGTACATCAGGGGCTCTCCAAACGCACATGACACCGGCAGACCATTCCATCAAAGTCTGCATTCCAAAACGTCACTGCTTCCCTTCCGAGCCCCGACGTGTGTCCATACAGTAGTTTTCTCCCACATATGGGGTGTCAGCGTACTCAGGCCAAATTGGACAACAACTTTTGGGGGTCCAATTTCTCCTGTTACCCTTGGGAAAATGAAAAAATTGGGGACTAATTGATCATGTTTCTGGAAAAAATATGATTTTTTTTTTATTTTCATGCCCTGGCATTATAAACTTCTGTGAAGCTCTTGGGGGTTCAAAGTGCTCACCTCACATCTAGATAAGTTCCTTAGTGGGTCTAGTTTTCAAAATGGGGTTATTTGTGGGGGGTTTCCACTGTTTAGGTACATTAGGGGCTCTCCAAAGGCAACATGACACCCGCAGACCATTCCATCAAAGTCTGCATTCCAAAACGTCACTACTTCCCTTCTGAGCCCCGACGTGTGCCCATACAGTAGTTTTCTCCCACATATGGGGTATCAGCATACTCAGGACAAATTGGACAACAACTTTTGGGGTCCAATTTCTCCTGGTACCCTTGGGAAAATAAAAAAAAAATGGTGACTAAAAGATCATGTTTGTGGAAAAAATACGATTTTTTTATTTTCACGCCCGGGCATTATAAACTTCTGTGAAGCACTGGGGGGGTCAAAGTGCTCACCACACATCTAGATAAGTTCCTTTGGGGGTCTAGTTTCCAAAATGGTGTCATTTGTGGGGGTTTCCACTGTTTTGGTACATCAGGAGTTTTCCAAACGCGACATGGTGTCCGATCTCAATTCCAGCCAAAAACGTCAAATGGCGCTGCTTCCCTTCCGAGCTCTGCCATGCGCCCAAATAGTGGTTTACCCCCACATGTGGGGTATCAGCGTACTCAGGACAAATTGCACAATAACTTTTAGGGTCCTGTTACCCTTGGAAAAATAAGAATTGAGGGTGAAAAGATCATTTTTGTGGAAAAAATATGATTTTTTAATTGTATGGCTTTATGTTATAAATTTCTGTTTAGCCCATGGGGGTTCAAAGTTCTCACCACACATCTAGATAAGTTCCTTAGGGGGTCTAGTTTCCAAAATGGTGTCATTTGTGGGGGGTTTCCACTGTTTTGGTACATCAGGGGTTTTCCAAACGCGACATGGTGTCCGATCTCAATTCCAGCCAAAAACGTCATATGGCACTGCTTCGCTTCCGAGCTCTGCCATGCGCCCAAATAGTGATTTACCCCACATGTGGGGTATCAGCGTACTCAGGACAAATTGCACAATAACTTTTAGGGTCCTGTTACCCTTGGGAAAATAAAAATTGGGGTGAAAAGATCATTTTTGTGGAAAAAATATGATTTTCCCTTCACCCATGACAGCACCACCTGAGAGAGGGATCCGCCCCGCCAGGACAGGAACCTACTGAGACATAAGGGGTGGCACCTCTCCCCCGCTTCAGTTGGGTTCCTGTCCTGGAAGGAATCCCACTGTGGCGGTGCCTGTCATGGGCGAAGAAAAAGATAAGACCCAGGCCCGTCCCGGCGCGGGAAGAACAGGTAGCTTACCTGTAGCGCCGGCCGTCGGGTCCTGGAAGCGCAGTCCCCGGGGTCCCTGGGGCTCCGGGTTCGTGCGGGCGTGGATGGGATTCCGGTGGCTCCGGGAAGCCCCCACCACGCCGCCCTCCCCTCGCGCACGCCGCATCTCGATCCCCGTGGTAGGGGAGAGACGCTGGCGTCTTCCGGCCGCTGACGTCAGCGGCGCTTGGAATGCTGGGTGCGCCGACTGACGTCAGCAGAAGGAGACGGTGTAATGGCGCTGGGTGCGACGCCGGCCGGCTTCTGAAGCGCTGAGCCGGCGGTCGCAGGGGGGAGGGGAGGAAGACGCTCACCAGGCGGAGGCATGCAATTTAAAAGGAGGAAGACAGCTGTAGATCGGCGGTGCAAAATGGAGTCCGAGCAGGAACGTTCAGCGTCCCTGCCTCCCTCACAGCCCTCTGGCAGGAAGCATGGAAGCCATTCAAGCAGCAGTCGCCCCAGCCGCAGGTCGGGGCACTCCTCAAGGTCCAAAGAGCGCGGGTCAGGTGCTCCGATGCAGCCTCAAAGTCCGGTACCCTTGATTACGGGTGGTGAGTGATCTTCATGAATGTTAACAGTATATTAATAGGGGTTTTCTATTGTATGCTTCACCCTGTAGGAAAGGCCTAGAAAAGCGGGAAGCAAGAAGAACAATAGGGATTGTGCTATATGTAAATCTCCCCTAGCAAGAGACTGGCAAAAAGATCTCTGTGCTTCGTGCATTCAGCGGACTATGGCGGAGGAAGCGCCTAGTTTCGCAGCCAATCTAATATCTGCCCTCAGGTCAGAAATGGAAGGCTCAATTAAGTCCTTATTGAAAAAAGGGAAAAAAGCAGGAAGGATTTCCCTAGTTCCCCCTCAGATTCCGCATCAGTATCATCTCAGGCGGAAAAATCATCCTCCTCAGACTCCTCAGATAGTGACACAGGGGGTAAGCCATGTTTCCCTGTAGAAGATACAGATGCCCTCCTAAAGGCCATTAGAACCACAATGGGCCTACAGGAAGAAAGGGCGGCTAAAACCCTAGAGGACGTCATGTTTGGGGGGCTTCAGGAGAGGAAAAAACGAACCTTTCCAGTAAACGCGAAAATCCAGGCGCTTATTGAGAAGGAGTGGAAAAAGCCTGAAAAATCGGGGGCCCTTCCATCCGCCTCTAAGAGACGATACCCCTTTGAATACAAGGATACGGAGGTATGGGACAAAGTCCCAAAAATAGATGCAGCGGTGTCCAGATCTTCCAAAAGGTCGGCCCTGCCCTTGGAAGATGCAGGGGTTCTTAGAGACCCGCTGGACAAAAAAGCGGACTCATATTTGAGGCACGCATGGGAAGCAACAGCAGGAGGTCTAAAGCCGGCGATAGCGGGCACCTGCACGGCACGCTCCCTCATGATCTGGCTGCAGCAGTTAGAAGAGAAGCTGGCGTCAAGGGTCCCAAGAGAGAAGATCTTATCAGACATGTATCTCTTGCACGGGGCAGCGGCTTTTTTGGCAGATACCTCGGCGGACTCTATGCGATTGACAGCCAGAGCAGCGTCACTATCAAATGCTGCTAGACGCGCGTTATGGCTTAAGGGCTGTCCGGGTGACCTTCAGTCCAAGGCCAAATTGTGCTCTCTCCCCTGCGATGGTCGATTCCTGTTCGGCAAGAACTTGGACGATATTCTGGAGAAAGCAGGCGATAAGAAAAAAGGCTTCCCCAGATTCCCTATGGATCAGAGGAGACAGCCCTTTCGGAGGGGGAGATTCAATAGAGGGCGTCCTCCCGCTGACAGGAGAAGATGGGAGGATAAAAGAAAGAAAGAATCAGGGTTTATGTTTGGTGGAGGCACCTCCACCTCAAAAAAGTCACCACAATGACGCCGGTATTCCAGTAGGAGGGAGATTGGCACTCTTTTTCCAGGCCTGGGAAAAGATCTCCTCCAATACCTGGATTCTGAGCATCCTAAAAGAAGGCCTGAAAATCCCCTTTATTCGTCAGCCAAAACCCGTGGTCATCATCACACCTATCAGAAAGATGACCGAAGAGCAACTGGCCTTAGAAACAGAAATCCTGAGCCTGATAGACAAGCGGGTACTGTCCGAGGTGCCACGCTTACAGGAAGGAAAGGGGTTTTATTCACCCCTTTTTCTAATAAAAAAACCGGATCAGTCGTTCAGGACAATCATAAATCTCAGACGCCTCAATCTTTGGATAAGGAACCCGACCTTCAAGATGGAATCAGTGACTACGGCAGTGAAGCTGCTACATCAAGATTGCTTCATGGCCGTAGTCGATTTAAAGGATGCGTATTATCACATCCCTATCCATCCAGATTACCAGAAATACCTGAGGGTAGCGCTTTATATTCAGGGCACACTAAGGCACTTTCAGTTCAGGGCTCTTCCGTTTGGCATATCCATAGCCCCGAGGGTCTTCACCAAGGTCATAGCGGAAGTGACAGCCTTTCTCCGGATTCACGATACGGTCATAATACCATACCTGGATGATTTTCTTATAGTGGGCAGTTCAGAGGACCACTGTACAGCACAGTTGACTCAGGTGATCAACACCTTGCAAGAGTTAGGGTGGATAGTCCATTTCAAAAAATCAAAATTACAACCCCTAAAGAAACAGACCTTCCTAGGATTTATACTGGACTCAGAAAGGCAAGAGTGTCTGCTCCCAGAGTCCAAGATAGAGAAGGTACAAAATCTGGCCTTGGCGTGCCGAAACCAACCATGTATGACATTAAGAAAAGCAATGTCCCTACTAGGTACCCTAACATCCTGTATTCCGGCGGTCAGGTGGGCTCAGTTTCACACCCGGCAACTCCAGGGGGAGATACTAAGAGCACAAAGATCGCTAAGAGGGCGTTTGGAAGGGAAGCTGGAGCTTTCCTCAAAAACCAGAGACTCTCTCAACTGGTGGTTGAACGGGACAAATCTGACCTTAGGAATACCATGGGACAGACAGGCGACAGATATAATTTTAACAGATGCAAGCTCCTCGGGGTGGGGGGCACACCTAAGGGGCCTCATAGGTCAGGGTTCCTGGACACCTCAAGAAAGGAAGGCATCCTCCAACCTGAGAGAACTGTGGGCAGTGGGCAAGGCCCTAAGCCACTTCATTCCGCTACTCCAGGGTCGAGACGTACGCATCATGTCAGACAACAAGGTAGCAGTGGCATACATCAACCACCAAGGTGGGACAAAATCACACTCCTTAATGGAAGCAGCAACAGACATTCTGAGCAGTGCAGAGGAACACCTACACTCCGTGACAGCCCTACACATAAAAGGGGCAGAAAACAGAGGCAGATTTCCTGAGTCGCAATACCCTGAGGCAAGGAGAATGGGCGCTAAACCGGTCCATTTTTCAAAAGATAATTCAGCTTTGGGGGGAACCGGTGATAGACCTCTTTGCAAACAAGCACAACAGGCAAACAGAAAGGTTCTGCTCTCTAAACCCGAGGGAAAATCCATGGGCAGTGGACTCGTTGCACATCCAGTGGAACTTCAGACTGGCTTACGCGTTCCCCCCCAGTAGCTCTGAATCCAACTGTGGTAAGAAAAATCAGAAACGATCAAGCCAGGGTGATTCTAATAGCTCCATTCTGGCCAAAAAGGCCCTGGTTTCCTCTGCTACGGAAGATGTCCCTCTCCGATCCATGGGTTCTGCCAGAAATCCCGGACCTACTAGCTCAGGGTCCAATATTGCACGCTCAGGTCAAAGGATTCCATCTGACGGCGTGGAATTTGAAAGGTCGCTTTTAATGGATAGGGGGTTCTCCCCTGGGCTGGTGGCCACTCTGCTAAAAAGCAGGAAACCGGTGACTACTAACATCTACGGCAGAACATGGGATAAGTTCCTACAGTTCTTGGGTAAGCCGTTAGGAAAAGAACCACCGATTAGGGCCATCCTAGAGTTCTTACAATCTGGGTTGCAGATGGGGTTAGCAGTAAACACACTTAAGGTTCAGGTGTCGGCACTAGGGGCGCTCTACAATTGCAAACTGGCATCAGATAGGTGGATAGCCAGATTTATTAAATCCTGCCATAGAGCTAAGCCTATTCCAATACCCAGAATAGCCCCCTGGGATTTAAACCTGGTGTTAGAAGCCCTTACAAAAGATCCGTATGAGCCATTACATCAGCTACCCCTAAAGTTCTTGACCCTAAAAACAATCCTGTTAGTAGCCCTCACATCAGCCCGCAGGATAAGCGACTTACAGGCTCTCTCAGTAAATCCTCCTTACACGCAAGTCTTTCAGGATAGGGTAGTTTTAAGAACAGACCCCAGTTATCTGCCCAAGGTAGTATCAGATTTCCATCGGGGTCAGGAAATTGTCCTTCCATCCTTTTGCGAAAATCCAAAAAATCTGGGGGGAGGGAAAATTCCATAGTCTGGATGTTAAAAGGGCTCTCGTAGAATATATATCTGCCACTAGCCAGTGGAGGAGGTCACCGTCCCTATTCGTAGCTTTTCAGGGTGCCAGGAAAGGTTATGGGGTTTCAAAAGGGACTATTGCTAGATGGATTAGGGAAGCCATTAGTGTAGCCTATTCAGCTAGTGGTATCCCGATTCTGACGGCATCAAGGCTCATTCCACCAGAGCCGTGGCGACCTCCTGGGCTGAAAAGGCAGAGGTATCAATCGAACAGATTTGTAAGGCCGCTACCTGGGCCTCACCTTCAACCTTCTTTAAGCACTATAGATTAAATCTATCCTCCTCTGCTGACTTAACCTTTGGTAGAAGGGTGCTGCAAGCGGTGGTCCCTCCCTAAGGTGTTTCGAAGTCTCCAAAAATCTCTCAGGTGGTGCTGTCATGGGTGAAGGGAAAACCACCATGGTTACTTACCGGTAGCCGGTTTTTCCGGAACCCATGACAGCACCCGTACATTCCCCCCCTTTTTCACTGTATGGGTGTGCACAATTAGTAGGGTGTTTTGAGTGTTGTGGTGTTGGATTAAACATGTAACTAACCGGGAAGTCCTCTCAATGCTCTGTAACCCAACTGAAGCGGGGGAGAGGTGCCGCCCCTTATGTCTCAGTAGGTTCCTGTCCTGGCGGGGCGGATCCCTCTCTCAGGTGGTGCTGTCATGGGTTCCGGAAAAACCGGCTACCGGTAAGTAACCATGGTGGTTTTTTAATTGTACCGCTGTACGTTATAAACTTCTGTAAAGCCCTTGTGGGTTCAAAGTTCTCACCACATATCTAGATAAGTTCCTTGGGGGGTCTAGTTTCCAAAATGGGGTCACTTGTAGGGGGTTTCCACTGTTTAGGTACATCAGGGACTCTCCAAACGTGACATGGTGTCCAATCTGAATTCCAGCCAATTTTGCATTGAAAAAGTCAAACGGCGCTCCTTCCATTCTGAGCTCTGCCATGCGCCGAAACAGTGGTTCCCCCCACATATCAGGTATCTGCGTACTCAGGACAAATTGCACAATAACTTTTGCAGTCCAATTTCTCCTGTTACCCTTGGTAAAATAAAAAAAATTGAACCTGAATTATTTTTTTTATGAAAAAAAGTTGATGTTCATTTTTTTTTAAATATTCAAAAAAATTCCTGTGACGCACCTAAAGGGTTAATAAGCTTCTTGAATGTGGTTTTGAGCACTTTAAGGGGTGCAGTTTTTAGAATGGTGTCACTTTTGGGTATTTTCTATCATATAGACCCCTCAAAGTGGCTTCAAATGTGATGTGGTCCTAAAAATAAAATGGTGTTGTAAAAATGAGAAATCACTGGTCAAATTTTAACCCTTATAACTTCCTAACAAAAAAAAAATTTGGTTCCAAAATTGTGCTGATGTAAAGTAAACATGTGGGAAATGTTAGTTATCAAGTTTTTTGTGTGCCATATCGCTGTGATTTAAGGGCATAAAAATTCAAAGTTGGAAAATTGCGAAATTTTCAAAATTTTCGCCAAATTTCCGTTTTTCTCACAAATAAACGCAAGTTATTTGAATGAAATTTTACCACTAACATGAAGTACAATATGTCACAAGAAAACAATGTCAGAATCACCAGGATCCATGGAAGCATTCCAGAGTTATGACCTCATAAAGGTACAGTGGTCAGAATTGTAAAAATTGGCCCGGTCATGAACGTGCAAACCACCCTTGGGGGTGAAGGGGTTAATTGTCTAGTCAGGTCATCTCCTATCTTATTTTCCAACAGGTAATGGATGGTCAAGGTTATAACCATCTAGCCGACTCCTTTTCCTTAGGCGTGATCCTATATAAAAATGGCTGTTGGTCATCAGCCATTTTATAGCCGAGGATCACTGGAGGAGTACCGCCAGTCTCTGGAGGAGGATGTTCCGCATTATGCACTTGGGATCTGCTTTGATGCTGTTGACCTCATAGATGGGTGAGTAGAATTATACGAAGACGGATTATGGAGGATAACGAGAGATAAAAGATAAAATGTGGACAGTACATAAATTTTGTGTAATAACTTGATACATGATGTAATGACTAATGGTCTCAATTCTTTTTTAGCTTCTGTGCAAAAATCCTTTTTTCTGGTATACCATAACATCGTACTTCAGAACCCACCCTTTCTTCTCCTCTATTTCCTGGAGTGAGGTTGAGTCCGGCAGATCTGACCCACCATTCAGATGGAACACTTGTGAGTACAATAAGTAGGGACATCCATGGTGTTATCACTACCCAGTAACACACTTGCCCACTTTACACCTTATCGTTATATCTCCCAGTATTCTGCATATACTTGAGTATCTTATTTTGACATGTATATTTCTTTTCTTACAGAGTATTAGACTGCTAACAATCAGCCCCATGCAAGTATCATCCATGAAGGAAGCTTTACGCTATGATATGAAGATAATCTGACATTGAATCCTCTGAGTTAGTTTTTTTTCCTTTCTCTGGATCTAAATAGCAAGTTATTAAAAGCTTAAATGGAAGGACGTATTTCAGCCATACTTGCTCTGCCACCATCTGGTAGACTCATCTACAGCTTGACGGTAAGGAGAAGACAACCTGATATTGATAGAAAGCAGGCAGCAGCTGCTCACTGACCTACCTGGCCATGTAGAAACAAAAATTTGCCCAAGCAACACGATCAGAAAATCTGTGGTTGTTTCTCTAAGATGTTTGGATAAACCTCCCTACCGAACTCCTTCAAAAACTCTGTGTACGTGGCAAATACCTAGACGAGCTGATGAAGACAATGGGTGGTCACTAAATATATATGTAATTTAGATTTATGTTTTGTTTAATCATTTTGTATTTTACTAATAAAAAAGCTATTTACACTTTTTTTAATCTTACGTTAGAGGTTTTTCTCCACACATGCCTAAGTGTATCTGCACACGTTGCGGATTTGCCTGTGGAACTCTTCTGCACAGATTCTGCATCTCTTGGTGCAGATAAAAATCTTTGTGTGTATGATGCTTTTTTATGCATTTTTTTTCTGCAGATTTTAATGAGTTGTTTTCATGCAGCTGTATTTGCATTTTTGTAAGCTAAATAAAGATATATTATTTATCAAAAAAAGACTTGTGTTGTCATTTCCTTGTCAAACCCCTTCTTTTACATACTGCATTGAAGAAGAATAATGTTTACACACAGATAGATGGATAGATGGATATAGATCAATAGAGACTGTAGGTATGCATTACAATATATGGAGGACTATGGGGAGCCATTTCTATGCTATGGAAGGTTGTGTAGAATGCATGATAGTGTTTGGAGCGCTTAGATGATTCCTTTATATTTTATGGAGGGCTGTCTTGAGGCCGTTCATACAGTGCAAAGTGGTGCGGGGGCCATTATACTGCATGAAGGGCTGTGTGTGTCCCAGGTGTACCGGGGTCACCATACAGTGCCAAAGTAGTTGAGGGGTTACAGTGGGGGTCACACTGTGTGGAGGCTACTGTGGAGGAATTAATTATGGCGGATCATATTGTATGAGGGGCACTTTTGTTGGCTTCAAGCTTTATGGGGCCAATGAAAGGGGAATCTAAGGGCTCAATAGGAGGAAAATTACTTTGCAAGGGCAGCAATAGGGCACTGGGAGGGAGCACCAGAGGTTCCCCCAATTTACAATCGCCGCTGTGTAATTACACAGCCACAATCTACCACCAACTGCATGGGATGATTTGTCAGGTGTGTGATTGCCCGACAGATTATTTCATGTAAAATTGTTCTTCCTCTGTAGGTTTGTGCTTGGTTTCATCTTCTCTTGTTTGGCGTGTGAATCCAGGAAATCCCTGGATTGTTTCAGTAATTCATAATGCTTGTGGCCTCTGATCTACAGAAAGGTGTGTGATTAAGGCTGTGTGCACACGCTGCGGATTTTGCTGCGGTTCCGCAGCGGTTTTGGCCGCTGCGGACCCGCAGCAGTTTTTGCTGCGGTGTACAGTACCATGATTCCCTATGGGAATCAAAAACCGCAATGCAGACGGTGCGGAATTTTCCGCGCGGATTATCTGCGGTTTTCAATCCGCAGAAAGAATTGACATGTCAATTCTTTCTGCGGATTCTCCTGCGGTTTGCCATATCCTCCATTGAGGAGATGAAAAACCACAGGGCAAAACCACAGAGCAATCCGCAGGTAAAACCGCAGGTATTTTGACCTGCGGTTTCACCTGCGGATTTTACAAAATCCGCGCGGATGAATCCGCACCTAATCCGCAGCGTGTGCACACAGCCTAAGTGTATGGAGGAGAAATAGGAATGTGGACAGATGTGGGCAGGACATTACCTGCAAGAAAAAGATCTTCCTCCATTTCCTCCTCCATTCATTGTCAATTTCCAGGTCTTTCATTAACTGAAGCAGCTGAAATCCATAAATATCAAATTGTTAGTGAATATTTTATGTTACATCACAACCTAATATTCTTTATGACTCCTATGTATTTTCTAGGCAAACGGAATTGTGGAGTCCCGAGATGGAAAGGACTAATTTTTTTGTACTGCGTTTATGCTGCGTTTTTCAGCTGCACAAACACTGTAGTATAAAAATAAGCACAAATGCCAAGTGGGCACTTATCCTTAAGACTTGCACTGAAGGCTCATGTACCATGCCACAGTAGTGCTGCGTCCCCCCCCATGTGAATCATCATCATTAGAATCAGAGGACTGTGCTTCCACATATGGGGTAACCATTCACTAAATTACTAAGTAAATAAATGTAGTAATTATATTCTGCACAGGTATGTTTCCACGAAATTGCTGAGGATTGGACGCTGCGTATAGCTGCAGTGTCCAATCCGCAGCGGCCAGATGTTACAGCATAGTGGAGGGGATTTTATGAAATCCCATCTCCTCTGAGTGCAGAGATGCAGGCGGCAGACCCGCGTATACACACATGCGGCGCGTATTCAAAGACCGCAGAATGTCTATTTATCTTGCAGAGACTCTCATTCCTGCACTGCTTCAGAAGTAGTTACAAGTTCACACTCCCAGACTGAGTCCTCTAAGGGTATGTGCACACGGTGCGGATGCTTCTGCAGTTTGGCTCAGTGGTTAGCGCTGCAGCACTGGAGTCCTGGGTTTGAATCCCACCAAGGACAACATCTGCAAGGAGTTTGTATGTTCTCCCTGTGTTTGCGTGGGTTTCCTCCGGGTACTCCGGTTTCCTCCCACATTCCAAAGATGTACTGATAGGGAATTTTAGATTGTGAGCCCCATCGGGGACAGTGATGAAAATGTGTGCAAACTGTAAAGCGCTGCGGAATATGTTAGCGCTATTTAAAAATAAAGATTATTATTAGTTCTGCAGCAGATGTGGCCCTGCAGAACTGTAGCAGAGCTGCAAGTGATGTACAGTTCCCTTGAAGGCTATATAAAACAAAAACCGCTGTGCACATGCTGCAGATATTTCCGCACAGATTTGGTGCGGATGTAAAACTGCAGCATGTCACTTCTTCTGTGCAGTTCTGCTGCAGTTTTACATCTGCTCCATTATAGAAATCCGCAGGTGTAAAACTGCAGGGGAAATCCGCACAAAAACTGCACTAAATCGGCAGGTAAAACGCGGGTCATTTTACCTGCGGATTTAGGAAAATTCCACAGCAGAATCTGCAACCTGTGCGCACACCCTTAGAGTTGAAGTTACGTTTTATTACAATTAATTTCATGCCCATAGTGCTGTGATCAGGGATATAAAAATATATGCTGGCACATGGCATCTATATAGCACTGTCTTTGCAGAGCATTAACTCTTTCTCCATCAATAGATGAGCGGTAATGGGAATATTTAAAGGCTTTGTGTCTGGTCACCTGACACCAAGCAGCAGCTCATGAGACTGAGGAGCCACAGAAGTTAACCCTTAACCCCTTTCCTACATTAGACGTACTATTCCATCCTTGTGACCTGGGACCTAAGTCGCAAGGATGGAATAGTACGTCATAGCAAGCAGGGGCGCCCCCCCGTGTAGAGCGCCGCTGATCGTGGCTGGGTGTCAGCTTCTTATCACAGCAGACACCAGGCACTATGTGTCAAACATGATCTCAGTGCATAGGGGGCACAGGAGAGTAGCGTGCAGGGAGACCCCTGAGACCCCCGCAGCAGTGCAATGTGCACTGCTGCTGCTGGGATCTCCTTTCCCACAGGTCCCTGGATCCAATATTGTGGCGGGGGCCTGTAGGGAGCCGGCCTCCTCACTGCCCGCAGAGCGCAGGCATGAGGAAGCCTGTGTAGCGCCTGTGTCACACTGCTGATTTGTCACAGCGATCTGTGATGTGTCAGATCAGCGATCTGTCACATGACAGTGATGTCCCCCCTGGGACAGTGTAAAAAAGTAAAAAAAAAAAAGTGTAAAAATAATTTTATATGAAATCGCTAAATAAATTAAGAAAAAAAAATATTCCCTAATTCATTTTTTGAAAATAAAAAAAATAAAAGTACACATTTGGTATCGCCGTGTCTGTTACGACCCGCCCTATAGAACTGTCCCACTAGTTATCCCCTTTATTGAACCCCTTAAAAAATAAAAATAAAGCATTATTTTTTGCTTTGTTTTTTATCATCATACCGCCGAACAAAAAGTGCAATAACGTGCGATCAGAAAGACTGATATAAATATCCATGGTACCGCTGAAAACGACATCTTATTCCACAAAAAATGAGCCATGATACAGCGTCATCAGCTAAAAAATAAAGTTATAGCTCACAGAATAAAGTGATGCAAAAATAATTATTTTTTATATAAAATTGTCTTCATAGCATAAAAGCGCCAAAACATAAAAAAATGACATAAATGAGGTATCGCTGTAACCGTACTGACCTATAGAATAAAACTGCCTTATCAATGTTACCGCACGCGGAACGGTGTAAACACACCACCCAAAAGAAATTCATGAAAAGCTGGTATTTGTTCATTCTACGACACAAAAATCGGAATAAGAGGCGATTAATTGGTCACGTGCCCGAAAAGGATACCAATAGAAACGTCAACTCGTACCACTAAAAAGACCTCACATGACTCAGTGGGTCAATATATGGAAAAAATATAGCTCTCAATATGTGGTGATGCATAAACTATTTTTACAATAAAAAGCGTCTTTCAGCGTATGACAGCTGCCAAACAAAAAAACCAGCCATAAATAGTAAATCAAACCCCCATTTATCACCCCTTTAGTTAGGGAAAAATAATAAAATAAAAAAATGTATTTATTTCCATTTTCCCGCTAGGGTTAGGGCTGATATTAGGGTTAGGGGTGTGTTGGGCTTAGGGATGGAGTTAGAATTGGGGGGGGTTTCCACTGTTTATGTACATCAGGGGCTTTTCAAAAGTGACATGGCATCTGATCTAAATTCCAGCCAAAAAAGTCAAATGGCGCTGCTTCCATTCCAAGCTCTGCCATACGCCCAAATAGTGGTTTACACCCACACATGGGGTATCAGCGTTGTAACGAGGTCTTCCTATCTCGGGTACCTCTTTCAGTACCACCCCGTGTTTCCGGAGGTCCACTCTGCTTTAGCTGGAGTCTGAATGAAGGATGCTGGCTGGAATTCCTTGGTGGCATGGGCGCATATAAAAGATCACTGCTTCTCCACGTATTTACAGTCTGACAACACTTTACTCACAGGACACAGAATATATCACACAGATACAGAGAGCAGGCAAATAGAAAAGCGGCAGGCCAGACATACATTACAATAGCCGCAGGTGGCCGGAGCCTGCCGATATTTACTGTGGGAATTACAAAGGTGGGGGCCGGACAAAAGGGGAATATCATGCTCCCTCTGCCCAGGGGTGCAGCCTGTGGGCTGATGCATTAGGGACATGATCTCCCATGGAACCTATTATACATATACTGTATATAACTGCACAACATATTCTGGGTGCTGAGTGGTTCCGTAACACGGCTCCCCTTTTCAGCGACGCGATCGGCATACACAGTCTGATCCTTAACGGATCGGATTGGGGATGACCGAAGTTTATGGGGTTGTTGCAAGTTCCGTTTGACGACTTAGTCCATCGGCGTTACCATTTTGTTTGCCGGGTCTGTAGTGAATGGTGAAGTCCAGAGGTTGTAGGGCTAAACTCCACCGCAGCAACCTGGCATTGTCGCCGGAGACCCGATCAAGCCAGACTAGGGGATTATGATCCATTAGGAGGGAAAACTGTCATCCATACAAATATGGTTGCAACTTTTTGAGTGCCCATACTACCGCCAGGCACTCCATCTCGATGGCCGCATAGCTTACTTCACGGGGAAGTAGTTTCCGACTCAGGTAAGCTACTGGGTGTTCTTGGCCGTCCGGCTCGACTTGGCTCAGTACTGCCCCCAATCCAAACATAGAAGCGTCTGTGTGAACCAGGAAATGTTTAGTTGGATCGGGTGCAGCCAATACAAGGGTATTGGTGAGGGCATCCTTTAGTTGGCGGAAGGCTTCCTCTCACTCTGGGGTCCAGTTTACCTGGCGGGGTTGGTTCTTATGGGTCAGATCAGTGAGGGGCTTGGCTACGCTGCCGTAATTGGGAACGAATTTCCTGTAATACCCCGCTGTCCCTAGAAACGCCATGACCTGGGTTTTAGTGCGTGGGGTCGGCCATTTGGCTATGGCCTCAATCTTGGCTGGTTCTGGTCGCTTTTTCCCACTTCCCACACAATGTCCTAAATACTGAACCTCTGCTTTGCCCACATGACACTTGTTTGGGTTCAGGGTGATTCCGGCCTGGTGGATCCTGTCCAATACTGTCTCTAGGTGATTTAGATGCTCTTCCCATGTCACACTGTAGATGGGAATGTCATCCAGGTAGGCACAAGCATAGCCCTGGAGACCATCCAGAAGCCGGTCAGCCAGCCTTTGGAAGGTCGCCGGGGCATTCTTCATCCCGAATGGCATAACTCGAAACTGGAATAAGCCGAACGGGGTGACAAATGCCGACTTGGGAATAGCGTCAGGACTAAGGGGAATCTGCCAGTAGCCTTTGCATAGATCGATGGTGGTCAAATACTTTGCCCCCGCCAGCCGGTCTAACAACTCATCCACACGCGGCATGGGATATGCATCCGTCACTGTTTTCTCATTGAGCTTACGATAGTCTACACAAAACCGTGTAGTCCCATCCTTCTTGGGCACTAACACTACGGGGAATGCCCAGGGACTATCTGACTTTTCGATGACCCCTAAACGCAACATCTCTTGTGGCATCCCCTCTCGTACAGACTCATGGATCCGGAAGGGGTTTTGTCGCAGGGGGGTCTGATCCTGGGTCTCAACCTTGTGTTGTGCCAGGTGAGTGTACTCTGATCTCCCCGAAAACATCCTCTGTCGCTGCCTCGACAACTCCTCCGCCTGCTGTCTCTCCCAGGGGCCTAGGTCTTCACCCAAGTGTACCTGGTCCTATGTTTTAGACTGAGTCCTTTCCCCCTAAGACATCCGGCAAGGGAAGTCCGGCTAAATCCTCTGCTTCAGGTGCACAGATGGCCACTACCTCTTCAGGGCGCTCCCGGTAGGGCTTCAGCATATTCACGTGGAACATGCGGATAACCCTGGGGTCGTCACAATCGGCGATACTATAGGTTGTGTCGGCTATTTTCCCCACTACCTGGTAGGGCCCCTGCCATGCAGCTTGGAACTTGTTCTGCTTAGTGGGCTCTAACACCAGGACCTTCTGTCCTATTTCCAAGGTGCGCTCTCTGGCCCTCCGATCGTACCATACGCGCTGGCGCCACTGGGTCGCCTGCATGTTCCCACGTACAGCCTGAGTCAGCTCCTTAAGGCAGTCACGGAATTCCAGCACATAGGGTACAATAGGTACCCTTTCTATGGGGCCCTCCCCTTCCCAGTGTTCTAGCACTAAGTCTAGGGATCCCGTTACCCGTCTCCCGTATGCCAGCTTGAACGGGGAGAACCCCGTGGATTCTTGGGGCACCTCCCGATAGGCAAACAGGAGGTGTGGCAAAAATTTCTCCAAGTCCCTGTAGGTCCTGGTAAAAGTCCCAATGAGCTGTTTTAATGTCCTGTTAAAGTGTTCACACAACCCATTGGTTTGCGGGTGGTACGGGGCGCTTCTAATGGACTTTACGCCGCACAGCTTCCACAGTTGGTTGGTCACCTCTGCTGTAAACTGGGTACTCTGGTCCGAGATAATCTCCTGGGGAAATCCAACCTGTGAGAAAACCTGGAGCAGGGCGGCCGCCACCATCTCTGCCAGTATGTTAGGTAACGCAACAGCCTCTGGATACCGTGTGGCATAATCTAGCACTGTCAATATATACCTTTTCCCTGATGGACTGGGTTTGGCTAACGGCCCTATCAGATCGACCGCTACTTGGCTAAATGGTTCCTCCACAGTGGGGAGGGGGCGTAATATGGCCTTGCATCGATCCCTCCTCTTGCCAATGTGCTGGCAACTGTCACAGGTCTGGCAGTACTGACGAACATCATAGGTTACCCCAGCCAAAAGAAGTTTTGTGTCAGATGATGCCTGTTGCGACTGACGCCGAAGTGCCCGGCCAAGGGTATGTCATGAGAGATTCTCAGTAACTCCTGCCTATACTTCTTGGGAACTACCAGCTGTCTTTTTATAGTGGAGCTCGTCCCTGTGTGGTGCTGCTCTGTGATCCGGTAGAGGAGTCCCTGCTTCCATACAAAACTATTCCCCTTCTATTACCCCTCTCCCCTCCTGTGCCTTCCCACGATATCTCTCCAATGAAGGATCCTCAAGTAACTCCCTCTTAAATTCATCTGGGGTGGCCCAAGAAATGTGTCTGGCTATGGGAATAGATGTAGGGCTTGGATGTCTTGCCTGGGCCTCCTCTGAGTGTGATTCCGCCTCTGCAGCTCGAGCTTGTCTCCGGGTGGTCACAGGATATGTCTCAGCCAGAGGGGCAACCGAGAATGCAGACAACATAGGCCCCGAGTCATTTCCCAGCAAGACGTCTGCAGGCAAATCCTCCATCAAGCCGACCTCAACAAAGCCATCCCCCGACTCCCCAGTTCAGGTGAATCCTGGCAGTGGGCAGTCGATGTATAGCTCCCCCTGCTACACAGACTGCCACTGTCCGGTCCGTCTTCTTTTGGTCCCGGACGAGATGAGGCTTCACAAGGGTCAAAGTTGCCCCGGAATCTCTTAGTCCCTGCATACGTTTCCCATTAACCCACACGACCTGTCGATGCTGTTGTCAATTATCTTCCCGGGCTGCCTGCACGGGGTCTACTTCGTGCAGCACTTCCTCCACCTCTTCCACCCCTTGGTTAGTCATAGCCCCCAATGCCGGGTCAGCTTTGCCTTGGTAGCAGTGTACAGCAGCCCGGATGAAGGTAGATGTTCCCACCTTTGGCCACTGGGCATGCTGAGTCCGGTTGGGACATTGCCTTTGCAGGTGGCCCAGCTGACGGCAGGTGTGGCATCGCGCCCAAGGGGGACAGTGGTAGGCCGGGTTTCTAACTGGTCCTCCTACAATCTTTGGTGGTTTGGGGCCCTCCAGGTCCATGGGCGGGCCCCTAGTAGCCATCTTTGATCCGGACAACTGAGGCCTCTTGGCATCATGATGTTCATTGGCCAGACGAGCAGTCTCCTCAAGAGTCGTTGGCCGCCTGCCCGAAGCCATTCCTGTGTCATGGGGGTTAGTCCATTAAAGAATCTTTCTAACAATTAGAGCTGGAGGATGTCCTCCTTAGTGGTTGCTTGGCTCCCTTGTACCCACTGTAGCAGTGACCGCCGTAATTTACAGGCCCATCCAGCGTGGGTATCAGTTACGCGTTTTATAAGTCCGTGGAACTTTTGGCGGGATGCCTCTTGTGTCAGCGCATACCGGGCCAAGATCACTTCTTTGATCCGCTCATAGTCCATACAGTCCTCATCAGGTACCATGCGATAGGAGTCCGCTGCCCGGCCTGTCAGCTTGCTGGCCAGAATCTCAACCCGTTCCTCCGGCTTTACTTGATGAAGGGCACACTGCTGCTCAAAGTCCTGCAGAAAGCCATCAAAATTCAAAAGTACAGCTAAAAAAAAGGGCAGCACCGATTACCTGCCCAGGTCTGTGAACAAGTGCACTACAAGATGCAGCCAGCCCATATATCAAAGAAGTTGCAAAACTAATAGGCTGAGAACGAGACACTATGCATTACCTACATGTGAACAGCGTCCTATTCAGGCCTCTATTGTGCAAATGTATACTAAGCAGTCACCCCCTCCATGAATGGGTGGGTGGTGAGTGGCTGTCTATTTAGTATCTTGCACCTGTGTTGCCAACATCTTTGCTATATGGGTTGGCTGCATCCTGTAGAGCATTTATTCAGAGACCTGAACAGGTAAGCGGAGCTGCCCTTTTTCAGCTGTATTTTTGGAGGATTTTTAGTCTCTTCTGTGGTTTTGTTACTAAGTTTAATGTTAGCAGCAAAAAACACACTTCTTTTTATAAAGTTCAGAATTTTTTTCAGCCATTGAAACCATAAAACACAGCTACCCATGTTCGGTATGACCGAAATTGTAATGAGCTGGAGAATCCTAATGTCAGGTAATTTTTATTGCACAACGAACACCGTAAAAATAACACCCAACAAACAATGACAAAATTGTGTGGGTTTTTCACCATTTCCCCACACATGGAATTATTTTTTTGCTTAATTTTATATGGTAAAATAAATGAACTCCAACATCTTCCACATAAAAACAAGTTCTAAAAGGATGACCATGTGAAAAGGAGCGGAAAAAAATGAAACCGCAGAAACGAAAATTGTCCGTGTCCTTAAAGGATCAAAGGCAAAAGTAGGAAAAAGGAAATGTTCCAGCTTCTGGTAAAACTTTCTGAGTAAGGCCGGGGTCACACTTGTGAGAAACTCGCAGTAGTATCGTGTCTCAATACCCGCCACTGCCGCCGACACTCGGGACCGGAGTGTGCGGCTGCATGCATTTCTAAGCAGCTGAGCGCTTCGGTCCGAGTGCCATCGGCAGTGCCGGTTATTGAGACACGATACTACTGCGAGTTTCTAGCAAGTGTGACCCCGGCCTGATCTTTATTCCATCAAAAAAATAAAAATCTAATGAACAGGAGCAAGCGAAGCATTTTGAACAGTGTTCTTTTTCCTGTAATTGCTACATGTGAGTGGTCTGCTCGTGCTTCCGTGCATGTTGGACTCCTATAAACTTCAACGGTGAGCTGGCATTATAGTTTCTGTTTTCTGCATCAAAGAAAGAAGTGTATGGTGGGGCCGGGCAATACATGGATGAGGATAAAAATGACATGCTTGAAAAATAATGTATAAGTGGCATTCATTAATACATTGTATAAAACAACACAATGTTTGATCTTTAGTATATTGATAATTTTATACATGTCTTAAAGGGGCACTCCTGCTGATATTCTTTACTACCTCATATAGTGCAGTACAGGCCTTTATTGAGGAATAATGTAGAGTTTTCTGTGTATGCCTCGGGTACACCTCTTTACTTGATGTAACTATTTTAGGTTGTCGGCCATTTTGATTCCTTCTTCTCCCTCTTATATGGTTCCCCTAGTGCAGACTACATTTCCCATGATGCCACAGTCTCAGTATAAAGCCGGGGTCACACTTGCAACTGCAATGCGAGAACCTCCCGCATCAATACCTGGAACTGCCTCTGGCACTCGGGATCGGAGTGTGTGGCTGCATGTTTTTCTATGCAGCTGAGCGCTCCGGTCCCGAGTGCCGGCCGCAGTGCCCGGTATTGATGCGTGAGAGTCTCGCATTGCAGTTGAAGGTGTGACCCCGGCCTAATTCTTTCTTCCATGTAATGTCAGACAGTGATAGATCAGTGACACACAGCTGCTGTTCCTGGATGTATAGAGCTTTGGTGTATGTAATGTGATGCAGCTTTTCGCCTACTAATATCGCTGCTCTCTGATATAAAGCAAAAACAATAGGCCGAATTTATTAATCTGTCTAGAAAAAGAGCGACCAATGAGAGTGCAGCTTTCATTTTACCTCAGCAGAGAACAAAACAAATGATTTTCTGTAGTCACCTATACTGCCCATAGCAACCAATCATAGAGCAGGTTTAATTTGTCAAGAGACAATACAAAATAGAAGCTGCTCTGTGATTGGTTGCTATGGACTGTACAGGCAGTTTTGTTTTTCATATGCAATGACTACAAGGTCCCAATGCTCTGGAGCCGCAGAGAGTCAATGTCTGAGTGACATATGCATTGTGAGCGTGCACCAAATGCACTGGACTTGGTTTCTGCAGCTCGAGAGCATGCGCAGATATGAAATTAAGCTGGGAACACACACTCACATTCAATGCACATGCACCTAATATTGCACTGCATCTTATTTACTGGGCAATTGCCACGACATCAAGGCAGTCCAGACAATCGCTCAGAGTGCGATGGGCATAAATTAATTTGAAGAGACCTGTGATTGGAAGGATAAAAGCTCCACCTCATGCCTGGAAGAGAAGGTATGTGAATCACCAAAGGATAAAAAGTGGTTTTTTTTTTAGATAAATAGTCCCACAAGGGTTGCCGTGACGTGGCGGGATGGCTTGTACATTATTTTGATCAAAATTATGTTTACTAAATACCCTTATTATTATTATTATTATTATTATTACCTTTATGCATTATTTGCAGTATATTTTTTACTTTTAGTTCAGGATATTTGTGTTTTTTGCTTTCTGTTTTCTCTGGTTAATGGTCATGTGTTAAAATGCATTTACATTGTGCATACACATTAACTTACTTGTCTCAGTTCAGATTTGTTTTTATTCATTTCATTGTGCATTCAGTGCATATAGGGGTGTGACCGCCCTCTTTCTGAGCTGGGAAAGCCATCCAGTCTGGCCTAAGCTGTTACAAGTGGTTCAGCCGCTCGACCCTTATTCACATTCACGCCACTTGGCAAGTGATAAGGTTTTAAATACTAGAGTAGGTACTGTCCCACAAGGGTTGCCGTGACGTGGCGGGATGGCTTGTACATTATTTTGATCAAAATTATGTTTACTAAATACCCTTATTATTATTATTATTATTATTATTATTATTATTACCTTTATGCATTATTTGCAGTATATTTTTTACTTTTAGTTCAGGATATTTGTGTTTTTTGCTTTCTGTTTTCTCTGGTTAATGGTCATGTGTTAAAATGCATTTACATTGTGCATACACATTAACTTACTTGTCTCAGTTCAGATTTGTTTTTATTCATTTCATTGTGCATTCAGTGCATATAGGGGTGTGACCGCCCTCTTTCTGAGCTGGGAAAGCCATCCAGTCTGGCCTAAGCTGTTACAAGTGGTTCAGCCGCTCGACCCTTATTCACATTCACGCCACTTGGCAAGTGATAAGGTTTTAAATACTAGAGTAGGGACTGTCCCACAAGGGTTGCCGTGACGTGGCGGGATGGCTTGTACATTATTTTGATCAAAATTATGTTTACTAAATACCCTTATTATTATTATTATTATTATTACCTTTATGCATTATTTGCAGTATATTTTTTACTTTTAGTTCAGGATATTTGTGTTTTTTGCTTTCTGTTTTCTCTGGTTAATGGTCATGTGTTAAAATGCATTTACATTGTGCATACACATTAACTTACTTGTCTCAGTTCAGATTTGTTTTTATTCATTTCATTGTGCATTCAGTGCATATAGGGGTGTGACCGCCCTCTTTCTGAGCTGGGAAAGCCATCCAGTCTGGCCTAAGCTGTTACAAGTGGTTCAGCCGCTCGACCCTTATTCACATTCACGCCACTTGGCAAGTGATAAGGTTTTAAATACTAGAGTAGGGACTGTCCCACAAGGGTTGCCGTGACGTGGCGGGATGGCTTGTACATTATTTTGATCAAAATTATGTTTACTAAATACCCTTATTATTATTATTATTATTATTATTATTATTACCTTTATGCATTATTTGCAGTATATTTTTTACTTTTAGTTCAGGATATTTGTGTTTTTTGCTTTCTGTTTTCTCTGGTTAATGGTCATGTGTTAAAATGCATTTACATTGTGCATACACATTAACTTACTTGTCTCAGTTCAGATTTGTTTTTATTCATTTCATTGTGCATTCAGTGCATATAGGGGTGTGACCGCCCTCTTTCTGAGCTGGGAAAGCCATCCAGTCTGGCCTAAGCTGTTACAAGTGGTTCAGCCGCTCGACCCTTATTCACATTCACGCCACTTGGCAAGTGATAAGGTTTTAAATACTAGAGTAGGGACTGTCCCACAAGGGTTGCCGTGACGTGGCGGGATGGCTTGTACATTATTTTGATCAAAATTATGTTTACTAAATACCCTTATTATTATTATTATTATTATTATTATTATTACCTTTATGCATTATTTGCAGTATATTTTTTACTTTTAGTTCAGGATATTTGTGTTTTTTGCTTTCTGTTTTCTCTGGTTAATGGTCATGTGTTAAAATGCATTTACATTGTGCATACACATTAACTTACTTGTCTCAGTTCAGATTTGTTTTTATTCATTTCATTGTGCATTCAGTGCATATAGGGGTGTGACCGCCCTCTTTCTGAGCTGGGAAAGCCATCCAGTCTGGCCTAAGCTGTTACAAGTGGTTCAGCCGCTCGACCCTTATTCACATTCACGCCACTTGGCAAGTGATAAGGTTTTAAATACTAGAGTAGGGACTGTCCCACAAGGGTTGCCGTGACGTGGCGGGATGGCTTGTACATTATTTTGATCAAAATTATGTTTACTAAATACCCTTATTATTATTATTATTATTATTATTATTACCTTTATGCATTATTTGCAGTATATTTTTTACTTTTAGTTCAGGATATTTGTGTTTTTTGCTTTCTGTTTTCTCTGGTTAATGGTCATGTGTTAAAATGCATTTACATTGTGCATACACATTAACTTACTTGTCTCAGTTCAGATTTGTTTTTATTCATTTCATTGTGCATTCAGTGCATATAGGGGTGTGACCGCCCTCTTTCTGAGCTGGGAAAGCCATCCAGTCTGGCCTAAGCTGTTACAAGTGGTTCAGCCGCTCGACCCTTATTCACATTCACGCCACTTGGCAAGTGATAAGGTTTTAAATACTAGAGTAGGGACTGTCCCACAAGGGTTGCCGTGACGTGGCGGGATGGCTTGTACATTATTTTGATCAAAATTATGTTTACTAAATACCCTTATTATTATTATTATTATTATTATTATTATTATTATTACCTTTATGCATTATTTGCAGTATATTTTTTACTTTTAGTTCAGGATATTTGTGTTTTTTGCTTTCTGTTTTCTCTGGTTAATGGTCATGTGTTAAAATGCATTTACATTGTGCATACACATTAACTTACTTGTCTCAGTTCAGATTTGTTTTTATTCATTTCATTGTGCATTCAGTGCATATAGGGGTGTGACCGCCCTCTTTCTGAGCTGGGAAAGCCATCCAGTCTGGCCTAAGCTGTTACAAGTGGTTCAGCCGCTCGACCCTTATTCACATTCACGCCACTTGGCAAGTGATAAGGTTTTAAATACTAGAGTAGGGACTGTCCCACAAGGGTTGCCGTGACGTGGCGGGATGGCTTGTACATTATTTTGATCAAAATTATGTTTACTAAATACCCTTATTATTATTATTATTATTATTATTATTACCTTTATGCATTATTTGCAGTATATTTTTTACTTTTAGTTCAGGATATTTGTGTTTTTTGCTTTCTGTTTTCTCTGGTTAATGGTCATGTGTTAAAATGCATTTACATTGTGCATACACATTAACTTACTTGTCTCAGTTCAGATTTGTTTTTATTCATTTCATTGTGCATTCAGTGCATATAGGGGTGTGACCGCCCTCTTTCTGAGCTGGGAAAGCCATCCAGTCTGGCCTAAGCTGTTACAAGTGGTTCAGCCGCTCGACCCTTATTCACATTCACGCCACTTGGCAAGTGATAAGGTTTTAAATACTAGAGTAGGGACTGTCCCACAAGGGTTGCCGTGACGTGGCGGGATGGCTTGTACATTATTTTGATCAAAATTATGTTTACTAAATACCCTTATTATTATTATTATTATTATTATTACCTTTATGCATTATTTGCAGTATATTTTTTACTTTTAGTTCAGGATATTTGTGTTTTTTGCTTTCTGTTTTCTCTGGTTAATGGTCATGTGTTAAAATGCATTTACATTGTGCATACACATTAACTTACTTGTCTCAGTTCAGATTTGTTTTTATTCATTGCATATGATGTAGTCGCCTAAGAATGTTATTGATGCACATTGCATCACTAGCAAGACATCTGTAGTTTCACTTATGAAAGATAGTCGATAGTGATGGGTGAGTAGCATCGTTGCTCTGGTCTTCCCGAGCATGCTCAGGTGGTCTCAGAGTATTTTGGCATGCTCAGAGATTTAGTTTTTTGTCGTCTCAGCTACATGACTTGCAACTTGTAGACAGGCTGAATACATGTGGGAATTGCCTAACAAACAGGCATTCCACACACGTATTCAAGCTGTCTAGCAGTCGCAAATCATGTAGCTGAGGCGATGAAAGTTAAATCTCCGAGCATGCCAAAATACTCAGAGATCACCTGAGCATGCTCGGAAAAACCCGAGCAACGAGTATACTCGCTCTTCACTAAAAGGCGAGTTTCCACAAATTCTTAGAGATAAAGAAGATCCAAAAATCTGCTCACAAACACTCCCAGTCCCTTAGATGATAGGTCTACCTATAGAGTTGAAGAAATCTTTATGGTTTTTAGGTAGCAGATAAAAGGTGGAGACTACCAACCATTTCATAATGAGTCATTCTTTATGTTGATGAATTGCTCCACACCACTTGTAAGCATTGCAAGGGGTTGACTCAGTCAGCTGCTTACAAAGGTAAGCACAGGAAGGCTTCTTGTGGTAAATCGCCTGCTGGCTTATTAGAGCACAGCATAAACCTTAGCAGGGTTGAACAAAGTAAATGTGGCCTTTCTGGCCTAATGTAAAACAACACAAAGATAAAGTTCAATAGAGTCCTTTTTCCTGCAAGACTGACCCACAGGCAATGCTCAAAGTCCTTAGCTCCTCCTGGAGCCACGTCTGGAGACTGCCCTCTCCAAACACACTCAGAGAAAGAAAAACAGTGGCTGCATATTTAACTCCCCAGCCAATGCCTTGAGGCTGATACACTGTTATCCCTTGAGATTCTATCCCTAAAGGAACATTAGATTACATTTACAGTAACAGATAATAAGGTGCCGCATGTGTTACATGTGCACAGTGTCCACAGAAGGGAGAAGGCAGTCGAGGGTTCCCGCCACCTCCTTACATGAGCATGCCCAAGATACTCGGATAAAACATAAGCATACTCAGATAAGACTTATTCCTAGCATGTTGGTCCATCACTAGTTTCAAGTTCTCAACTATTCAAAGATTTCAATGCAGACTGGGGTTTCAAGATGTGCTTTTCAAGTTATTTTTTTAAGAAATGCCAAGAAATAGGGTGCACTGTAGACCAATTAGTTGGCCAAGTAAATTTAGTGTAGCAGATAAAGAAACATCATGGTTGCTTTCCTTCGAAATTGGAAGACATTCAGCAGTGCCATCAGCTAAGAACTGGCTGTGACAAGCGGGAATTGGCTCTAAACATCTACTGTTTGGATTAATCTGGTCAGAAGTGATTATTATGGATGAAGAAAACATGGAAACAAGGCAAAGTGACACAACAATACAATAAAACATTGGAGTGATGATATGGCCCCAGAGAGACCTGATCTCAACATCCAGTCTGTCAGGGATTACAGGAAAAGACAGAAGGGTTTACCTAAATTTACAACAGCAAGATGTTTGGTACAATCTCCTGCTGAGTCACTCGAAAAATTTGTGCAAGTGTAACTAGGAGAATTGATGGATGCAAATGATGGTCTCCAAATATTGATTTAATTTAGATTTCTTTTTCCTTAATTTTAGATTAACTCTTCTATATTTTGCAGCATTTTTTCCACACATGTTTAGAAAAGTTCATTGTACTCTATATATTATATTATGTCAGGCTTGAGATCCACATTAACCAGGTTTTCGTAGACCATTACATTTTCCTATAATTTCATTGTGGCAGTTTGATCGGAGTAGGATTATCAGGATTTATGGCACATTTCATATTTGAATATTTTAGATTAGTAAGCTGATAAATAATTCAAAAGTTTAGGATCAGGCTGCGATTTGGAGTCAGAACATGGCAACCTTGAAAATGTGTACATTCAAAAGAAGAATATTCCACCCTTGAAAGCAACAGTCCAGCATTATATCCTTCACACCATCCATCAGCGGCAGGTCAGTCAGGACAGTTGGATTATGTACAAATCATCTTCTTGGTATATTCTTGGATTCTATTTCATTGACAGTGTGTACAGTATCTGTCCTAACATTCTTATTTCCGTGCTAGCCACCAGTAGGGTAATGATCTCATCTGCTTTCAACCACCACTAGAGGGAGATCTGTATACATCGGCTATTCCTGTCGTTAGGAGTGTTATACCACTTTGTATAGATTGCCCCCTAGTGGTGGTGACAGGCATCTTGTGAGTGGCGTAGTTATGTGTCTGGGAAAGAAAATCTGTTTATTTACTAAAAAAATGGTACCACAAGTAAAGTGTACCACCATGGTACCGCACATACGTGTGCTTGCACCTATCAGGTATTTAGTTTAGGTATACAAGTGTTGAGAGTGCCCAAAATGAATCACCTCTTAGTCAGGGTCCTTGCTTGGCAACTTTTTTATATACTTTGTATTTTCAACCACAATCAATATTTCTCCTTGCTGTTAGTAAGTAAAAAAAAAAATCATTTTCACAAATGCCTCTACTTATGAAATACTTCTCACAGCTGATGGTTTACCACAGATGTATTCAGTGTAGACAATCCTCTGAGAGTTCATCACCCAGGAGTGAGACTTGTGCTGCTAAGCAGGAGATGAACAGCTCCTTAGTGACCACCAATGTGTCTATATACTGACCTGAGATATAAAAGAATAGCTTCTCCTGACAGATGAGAATGCCGCAGATGTTGGCTGCACACTACAGCTGATACCCCACTGCATCAGTTACGATCGGCGTTGGCGCCCTCTATGGCTGTGTAGCCCCTCAGATGCTGCTGTCCATAGTGACTACGGCATCCAGATGGTTAACAGAGTATGGGAACTCTCCTTAACTCCATTGGCACTCTGAGATCATGATTGGGTGGTCCTAATGGTTTCCGTGGCAATTCATGGCCAATTAACAGCCTTAGAGTCTGACGGCTATAGGGGCCTGTTCAGATGTTAGCTTCATTTAAGTGGTAAAAATAACATTTTTCTTTCCTGTTATGCCAATTTGAATTAATTTGTGAAAAGCACCTGAAGGGTTAATAAACTAACAGCAGTTTTGAATACTTTCTGGGGCACTGTTTTTAAAATAGTATCACTTTTTAGGGTTTTCCATTATATACGGGGGCCTCTCAAAAAATTAGAATATCCTGAAAAAGTAAATTTATTTGACGACTTTCATATTCTATAGAGTCATTACACACAGAGTGATCTGTTTCTTGTGTTTATTTCTGTTAATGTTGATGATTATGGCTTACAGCCAATGAAAGCCCAAAAGTCATTATCTCAGTAAATTAGAATAATTAACAAAAAACACCTGCAAAGGCTTCCTACGTGTTTAACCCCTTTACTCCCAAGGGTGGTTTGCATGTTAATGACCGGGCCAATTTTTACAATTCTGACAACTGTCCCTTTATGAGGAACGCTTCCATGGATCCAGGTGTTTCTGACCTTGTTTTCTCATGACATATTTTACTTCATGATAGTCTAAAAATTTCATTAATATAACTTGTGTTTATTTGTGAAAAAAATGGAAATTTGGCAAAAACTTTGAAAATGTCGCAATTTTCCAACTTTGAATTTTTATGCCCTTAAATCACAGAGATATGACACACAAAATGCTTAGTAAGTAACATTTCCCACATGTTAACTTTACATTGGCACAATTTTGGAACTTTTTTTGTTAGGAAGTTATAAGGGTTAAAATTTGACGAGCGATTTCTCATTTTTACAGTTTTTTTTTGTACCACATCACATTTGAAGTCACTTTGAGGCATCTATATGATAGAAAATACTCAAAAGTGACACCATTCTAAAAACTGCACCCCTCAAGGTGCTCAAAACCACATTCAAGAAGATTATTAACCTTTCAGGTGCTTCACAGGAATTTTTTTTGAATGTTTAAAAAAAATAAACATTTAACTTTTTCTTCACAAAAAATTACTTCAGGTCCAATTTTTTTATTTTACCAAGGGTAACAGGAGAAATTGGACTGCAAAATTTATTGTGCAATTTGTCCTGAGTACGCTGATACCTGATATGTGGGGGGAACCACTGTTTTGGCGCATGGTAGAGCTCGGAAGGCATGGTTATTTAAAAAATACTAATAAATAAAATATTAAAGTTTTAAACATATTTTAATGGATCATAAGGCATAAAAAATTACATGTGCATTATATAATACAAGGCAGGACAATATACCAAAACCACTGAAATATAAATAAATGAGGCACCAATGAAATATCAAGATATAAAATCCAAGATTGGTGGACATAAGGTGACCCAAGGTTTATAACAAAAGGCTAAATTAATAAAAACGGGTAAGACAATGCCACAGTACACATAATGAAGAATATAAAATGCATAATGAATCAAATGTGCTTAAAAAAGACGAAAAGAAGAAATTAACTCGCTACAATAAAGTGCAATGTCGTAGCTCAATATAATGCAACACTACGTGGTGACTCACTGCACATTTTGGTTTAATTGTCATGTATTGGCACTCCTCGACTCATAAAGGTTATGCACATTTGAGAGTTATGTACCAACTAAATGTACTCCATACCATGGAATAGTCTATGGGTGAGTAATATAATACTGATAAAATTCTGGGAAAGTTGAGACTTTTATGCCATCGAAATCTACACAAGAATATGTAAGTCTATAGATGAGCTTTATAATACTGATACATAGAGTTGAGCGACTTTTGGTTTTTTAGGGTCGCGTTTCGTTTCGTGAAACCCGACTTTTCCAAAAGTCGGGTCGAGCAAGATCGTCCGATTATAGGGAAAAGTCGGGGTCGTCCCGAAACGCGAAACCCAAAGTAAGTCAATGGGGAATAAAAGTCGGCAGTGAGAGGAGGACAGGAAACACACCTACAGTGCCCATTTGAATGCCAAAAGCATCAATTCTTCTTACTTAAGCTTGTCAACCTTAATTAACTTCATAATACAAGTTACGCACTGAAAAATGGGGGTTATTTGGCTAAAGTTGTGGGGGGGGAGGGCTGGCTGCAGGTTTTCATGTGCCCTGGGCGAAAGAGCGCCCTTTAACACATACCACAACTCATCATGCTCCGATATGGCAGAGAAATAGCGGTATAGTACAATGAAAAATACCTCACTTTTTACATCTCATGACGAAGCCCATCTATTTCTCCATACAGAATCATTGGTCCCATATAATGTTTGAAACAGTATATGATGAGCTCCACATAATGCTACAGTATATGTTGGTCCCCATGGATGAAGCTCCACTGTCTTATGGGCCCAAATAATGCTCCAAACATAATGGGCCCCATTTCTAATGCTCTAGTGTATAATGGGCCCTGTAAATGCTGCTCCAGTGTCTGATGTCCACCTTTGGAATGTTCCAGTGTATGGTGGGCCCCATCTATCATTCTCCAGAGTATAGTGCTCCCCAAAAATTGCTGTCCCAACATTGAAAACAATCAAATAAGTCTCCTCGCTAGGGAATCCCTGTAGTAGTCTAGACTCCTCGTCGTCCCCATCTTCCATCTCACTGCACAGTATTTCAACTTTGCAAGTGCTGTGATCCTGGGCAAGCAGGGGGGCCCACTAGTTGGCGACGGCACTGGCACAGGGCCCCTGATAGTACGGTGGTGTGTCTGATGGCGGGTGGGCCGAACCTGCACTTTCATCTGCAGCTTCCTCTTTGTCACCATGTAAGATGGAACTGTATATGGGAAAAGTAACCTGAGTTTCATCAGGGTCAGATTCAGGCCGGGTAGCGTGCGAGGGGAATGTAGTGGTCTGGGTCAATGTACCAGCAGATTCATCGAGCAGTGGCTGGGCATCAGTGCACGTGTGTCGCCCCCAGGAGTACGGTCGCCACAGTGGCATTACCTTCTTCCTAGGGAGTGTGATGTCATGCTTGGGAGCAACGAAGGATCTCTCAAGCAGGTTAACTGATTGGGCGGCGTTATTCCCACGAGTCATGACCCTCCAAACAGCGTTCATGAAGGCAAAGTGTTTGTTTTACGTGGGCAGTATGGTTGCAAAGCTGAACCTTAAAGGAATGTCCAGAAGGGCACCACCAGGAGTGGAGCCTACGGTTAAATTCGACTCCACCTGGGAAACCTCAACCATGCCAGCTACAGAACAGATGGACACATTGCAAGCTTAATTCCGTTAACGAACGAGACTCCGTCATGCCCCGCGGTCCGAGTCCGGCTTACTAGAGGGACACGTGAGGCTCTGGCACATGAGATTGGCCAATAACTGGTGTGTCATGCCCTTACATGTCCGTGGCTGCATGTGCGCTACACTGAAAAGGCCAGCGTTTGTCGCTTACAGGTGCAGATAACCCGCTGAACAACGTTAGTGATGGGGATCACTGATTACAATTATTACCCTCGAAAAATGATTTCCCAGTAAGTGCAGGTCAACCGCAGGTCCGGAATTAGGCCTAAACGTCATTCCTGAAAAAATGAAAAACTTACGTGTGCAAACCACAGGTGCTATAGCTTGCTTAACAGCTCGCCAGCCGTTCTCACGCCCAGTATGGATTACACGTGATTGCACAAAGGTGAGAAAGGGTACCGTATCCCCGAATAACATGTATGGATAGCGTACACATTCAAAATATATGTCTCAGGAGGCAGGCTCAGACGGTGTTAGGCCCAGTATGGATTGCACGTGATTGCACAAAGGTTAGAAAGGGTACCGTATCCCCGGATAACATGTATGGATAGCGTACACATTCAAAATATATGTCTCAGGAGGCAGGCTCAGACGGTGTTAGGCCCAGTATGGATTGCACGTGATTGCACAAAGGTTAGAAAGGGTACCGTATCCCCGGATAACATGTATGGATAGCGTACACATTCAAAATATATGTCTATACATCAGGAGGCAGGCTCAGACGGTGTTAGGCCCAGTATGGATTGCACGTGATTGCACAAAGGTTAGAAAGGGTACCGTATCCCCGGATAACATGTATGGATAGCGTACACATTCAAAATATATGTCTCAGGAGGCAGGCTCAGACGGTGTTAGGCCCAGTATGGATTGCACGTGATTGCACAAAGGTTAGAAAGGGTACCGTATCCTCAGATAACATGTATGGATAGCATACACATTCAAAATATATGTCTCAGGAGGCAGGCTCAGACGGTGTTAGACCCAATATGGATTGCACGTGATTGCACAAAGGTTAGAAAGGGTACCATATCCCCGGATAACATGTATGGATAGCGTACACATTCAAAATATATGTATCAGGAGGCAGGCTCAGACGGTGTTAGGCCCAGTATGGATTGCACGTGATTGCACAAAGGTTAGAAAGGGTACCGTATCCCCGAATAACATGTATGGATAGCGTACACATTCAAAATATATGTCTCAGGAGGCAGGCTCAGACGGTGTTAGGCCCAGTATGGATTGCACGTGATTGCACAAAGGTTAGAAAGGGTACCGTATCCCCGGATAACATGTATGGATAGCATACACATTCAAAATATATGTCTCAGGAGGCAGGCTCAGACGGTGTTAGGCCCAGTATGGATTGCACGTGATTGCACAAAGGTTAGAAAGGGTACCGTATCCCCAGATAACATGTATGGATAGCGTACACATTCAAAATATATGTCTATACATCAGGAGGCAGGCTCAGACAGTGTCAGGCACAGTATGGATTTGACGGCCCAGATTACACAGCGGAGGAGCAGGGAGAGGTAAAGATTGCAAATGCTGGGGCCCTGCCCAAGCAAGGGGGGCCCACTCGTGGGCGTCGGTACTGGCACTGGGCCCCTCATAGTACAGCGGTGTGTCTGACGGCGGGTGTGCACCACCACCGTCAGAGACACTTGATTGCACTATGAGGGACCCTGTGCCAGTGCCCGCGCCCAAGAGTCAGCCTACCCACATGTCCAGGGCAACGGCACTCGCACGGTGTCGTGCGCTAGGTGGTGACCCCGGCCATGGGGGGGAGGCAGCACAGTTAGGGAGTTTTAGAAAGTGGCATATGTTGATGTTGGACATTCAGCTGATGCAAAAGGCGAAATAGGTGAAGTCCCAGGAAGAGGTGGACCAAAGCAAGCCATTTTTCTGTCACCCTATGTGTCATCAGGGGAAGGTGGGACAAAATCCTTGGAAACCCATGCATGGTTCATTTTAATGAAGGTTAGATCATCCACATTTTGGGTTGACAGACGGGTCCTTTTTTCTGTCAGGATTGATCCAGCTGCACTGAAGACTCTTTCCGATAGCACACTTGCAGCTGGGCAAGCGAGCTCCTGTAAGGCATATTGTGCCAATTCAGGCCAGGTGTCCAGTTTAGCGGCCCAATAGTCAAAGGGGAATGACCTGTGTGGGAGAACATCGATATGGGAGGAAAAGTAGTTTGTAACCATAGTTGACAACTGCTGTCTCCTGTCACTTTCCATCGATGCAGTATTACCAGTTGTGTGAGCGGTATTTGAAAAATCAGTCCACAACATTGTCATGAAACCCCTGTCTCCAACGCCACTTCTGCTGTGTGCACCACGAACACCTCTGCCAAGCTGCCCCCGGCCCGTACGGCTCGTGTGAGAACCATCACCGCTGCTGTGTGCTGGGAATGCCTCAAGCAACCGATTTACCAGAGTTGCTTGTTTATTAGCCAATATTAGGTCAAGGTTCTCCTGTGGCATGATGTTTTGTAATTTGCCTTTATAGCGTGGATCCAGGATGCTGGCCAACCAGTAGTCGTCATCGTTCATCATTTTGGCAATGCGGGGGTCCCTTTTTAGGATCTGCAAGGCATAATCTGACATGTGGGCCAATGTTCCCGGTGTCAATGATGCACTGCGAGTGCTGGGTGGAGGAGCAATTTCTGGCAAATCCACATCCCTCCAGTCATGCACAAACCCTGTACCAGACCTTGCCACGCCAACATTTTCACTTGCCCCACGAGATGCATCCTCCTCCCCTAAGTAATCATCCCCATCATCATCCTCCTCCTCCTCTTCTTCCTCCACCTAGTCCAGGAAAGGTCCCTGAGCAGACAATGGCTGAATGTCATCAAGGATTCCCTCCTCCTCTTCCTCCTCATCAACATTGGCTGCAGACGCCTGCTCCTTAAGGTGCGTCAAAGTTTGCATGAGCAGACGCATAAGTGGGATGCTCATGCTTAGGATGGCGTCGTCTGAGCTTACCAGCCGTGTGCATTCCTCAAAACACTGAAGGACTTTACAGAGGTCTTCCAGCTTCGACCACTGCACACCTGTCAACTCCATGTCTGCTCTCAAAGTGCCTGGCCGTGTATCCTCCCACAAATGCATTATGGCCTGCCTCTGCTCGCACAGCCGCTCCACCATGTGCAGGGTGGAGTTCCACCTTGTTGCAATGTCGATAATGAGGCGGTGGTTGGGAAGGTGGAGCAATCGCTGCAGCTTCTGCATACGAACGGAGTGTACAGGCGACCGGCGGATGTGCGCGCACAGTCTTCGCACCTTCTGGAGCAGGGCTGTTAACTCCGGATAATTTTTGAGGAAGCACTGCACCACCAGGTTCAAGGTGTGAGCCAAGCAAGGTATGTGGCTGAGTTTTGAAAGGGCTATGGCTGCCACAAAATTACGGCCGTTATCACTAACTACCTTGCCTGCCTCAAGATGTACACTGCCCAGCCATGACTCAGTTTGTCGCTTCAAGTACTCGGCCAGCACCTCGGCAGTGTGTCTGTTGCCCAAACACATCATCTGCAACACAGCCTGCTGACGCTTTCCACTAGCTGCTCGATAGGGGGACATATCGTGTGCAACAGTGGCAGCTGCAGATGGAGTGCTCGTACGACTGCGCTCTGTGGACGAGCTTTCGCTTCTGGAGGAGGAGGAGGGTCGAACACCTACAGCCAACTGTTTCCTATACCGTGGGCTAGGCAGCACTGTCCCACCACCGCTGTCCCCTGTGGACCCTGCATCCACCACATTAACCCAGTGCGCAGTGATGGACACGTAACGGCCCTGGCCATGCCGACTGGACCATGCATCAGTTGTGAGGTGCACCTTTCCGCTCACTGACTGCTTGAGTTCATGGACAATGCGGTCTTTCACATGATGGTGGAGGGCTGAGATGGCTTTGCGAGAGAAGAAGTGGCGACTGGGTAGGTCATAGCGTGGTACTGCATAGGCCATGAGTTCGCGGAAAGCTGTGCTTTCCACCAACCGAAAGGGCATCATCTCAAACGAGATTAGTTTGGCAATGTGGGCGTTCAAACCCAGTGTACGCGGATGAGAGACTGAGTACTTTCTTGACCTACTCATAGTGTCTGGGAGGGTGAGCTGGACTTGAGAGCTGCATATGGTGGAAGTAGCGGTGGACAGGGCGGACTGAGAGAGGGTTGATGATGGTGATGGAGTTGGTGTTCTTTCTGATGGCCTAGAATCAGTCTTTCGTTGATATAACAGTGGGATTCCCTGACTGCTGTGGCCTTGCAACGACACCTCAACATTTGCTGCTGTGCTAACCGGTGGGCTTACAGTGGGGGAAACAATGTAGCGTTGCTGACTACCTTCGTTGTGATCAGTTGCACATGTGGCACTTGAGGTTTGGTGTTGTGTCCACGCTTGCAAGTGCATGCTGGTTAAATGTGTAAGCATGCAACTGGTATTCAAATTTTTCAGATTTTTCCCTCGGCTAAAGGTCTTTGCGCACTTCTTACAGATAACCTTGGCCTGATCATGAGGATTTTGTTCAAAAAAGTGCCACACTGCACTCTTCCTACTTTGGCAGACATTTTGCGGCCTAGCACGCTGTGATCTTTTGACCCTCTGGACAAGCTGTCCAGCAACTCTTTTGATGTTTGGAACCTGTCTTTGGAGTGCTACGGGCCTGCCAGATAACAGCTGTTGCGATGTTGATGTCTGCTGTGGATGCTCCTCATCTGAGCTATTGGAAGCAGCACCCCCTTCCCCCAATGGATGCCAATCTGGGTCAACAACTGGGTCATCCATCACCTCCTCTTCTATGTCATGTGCACCTTCCTCTGTGTCACCGTGTATGGTGGTATAGTGTGCGGGAAGGGGCACCTGAGTCTCATCAGGGTCAGAATCTGGCTCTGTATACTGCGAGGACAATGTAGTGCTCTGAGTGAATGTACCAGCAGAATCATCCATCAGCGGCTGTGCATCAGTGCACTCCATGTCAGATTCATCTTGGCCTGGGTAATTCACCATTTGACTTGATAATCCAGGCATGGTATGTGAAAACAGCTCCATGGAGTAATCAGTAGTATGGCCTGCGTCATCCTTCAATCTTGGTTTGGGTGAAGGACACAAGGAAAGGTGTGGTTCATGAACATGAGCCTCCAATGACGACTCAGTGCTTTTACTTTTTACAACTGAAGAAGAGGAGGCGATAGAGCTGGAGGCTGAGTCAGCAATGTAAGACAAAACTTTTTGCTGATGCTCTGGCTTTAAAAGCGGTTTGCCAACTCCTAGAAAACTAAGCGTTCGAGGCCTTATGTAGCCAGACGATGACGCAGGCTCAACACCTCCTGCATTCGGTCCTATTTTGCTCTTGCCACTACCATCAGATCCACCACCAACACCATCATTACCAGCTGCCAACCCCCGCCCAATTCCACGGCCTCTTCCACCAGCCTTCCTCATTTTTGGTAGAAATGTAGACAAAATCCAACAAACTATATAGTAATGTTAAACAAGGTACAAGGTGTCTATAGGACAGGGGAGATTTTGAATTTCTGCACACACTTGTGGACACTGGACACTTTTGGATTGTGTGAGGCCCACTGATATCTGAGCGCTATGTGACAGGCTCGATGGCACAGCTGTGACCAAAGTGACTAGAGGATAAGGGAGATTTTGAATCTCTGCACACACTTTTGGACACTGGACACTTTTGGATTGTGTGAGGCCCACTGATATCTGAGTGCTATGTCACACGCTCGATGGCACAGCTGTGACCAAAGTGACTAGAGGATAAGGGAGATTTTGAATCTCTGCACACACTTTTGGACACTGGACACTTTTGGATTGTGTGAGGCCCAATGAATATCTGAGCGCTATGTGACAGGCTCGATGGCACAGCTGTGACCAAAGTGACTAGAGGATAAGGGAGATTTTGAATCTCTGCACACACTTTTGGACACTGGACACTTTGGGATTGTGTGAGGCCCACTGATATCTGAGCGCTATGTCACAGGCTCGATGGCACAGCTGTGACCAAAGTGACTAGAGGATAAGGGAGATTTTGAATCTCTGCACACACTTTTAGACACTGGACACTTTTGGATTGTGTGAGGCCCAATGAATATCTGAGCGCTATGTGACAGGCTCGATGGCACAGCTGTGACCAAAGTGACTAGAGGATAAGGGAGATTTTGAATCTCTGCACACACTTTTGGACACTGGACACTTTTGGATTGTGTGAGGCCCAATGAATATCTGAGCGCTATGTGACAGGCTCGATGGCACAGCTGTGACCAAAGTGACTAGAGGATAAGGGAGATTTTGAATCTCTGCACACACTTTTGGACACTGGACACTTTGGGATTGTGTGAGGCCCACTGATATCTGAGCGCTATGTGACAGGCTCGATGGCACAGCTGTGACCAAAATGACTAGAGGATAAGGGAGATTTTGAATCTCTGCACACACTTTTGGACACTGGACACTTTTGGATTGTGTGAGGCCCAATGAATATCTGAGCGCTATGTGACAGGCTCGATGGCACAGCTGTGACCAAAGTGACTAGAGGATAAGGGAGATTTTGAATCTCTGCACACACTTTTGGACACTGGACACTTTTGGATTGTGTGAGGCCCACTGATATCTGAGCGCTATGTGACAGTCTCGATGGCACAGCTGTGACCAAAGTGACTAGAGGATAAGGGAGATTTTGAATCTCTGCACACACTTTTGGACACTGGACACTTTGGGATTGTGTGAGGCCCAATGAATATCTGAGCGCTATGTCACAGGCTCGATGGCACAGCTGTGACAAAAGTGACTAGAGGATAAGGGAGATTGGATTGCTTTTAAAAAAGCAGATTGCGGAGCAGTGGGTAAACAGCAATGCCAGCCTGTCAGGAAGCCTTAAAAGGCAGCCCAACAACCAACACCACTGATACACCACAATATAGCCTCCCCTTGCACTGCACACACAGTGACTGGTGTGTTGTGCAGGCCAAATTGCTAGCAGCAGAAGCAGTTTTTTTTTCTTCTCAGCAGGACAAAAAAAAAATTGGGATTGCTTTTAAAAAAGCAGTTTGCTGAGCAGTGGGTAAACAGCAATGCAGGAATGTCAGGAAGCCTTAGAAGGCAGCCCAACAACCAACACCACTGATACGCCACTATATAGCCTCCCCTTGCACTGCACACACAGTGACTGGTGTGTTGTGCAGGCCAAATCGCTAGCAGCAGAAGCAGTTTTTTTGTCTTCTTCCCTGCCTAACGCTCTCCCTACAGAATCAGCAGCAACCTCTCCCTATACTGAGATCGGCAGAAGTAAGATGGCTGTCGGCGTGCACGCCCTTTTATACCCCCTGTGACGCCCACCAAAGCAAGCCAATCACTTGCATGCCCTTCTGAAAGATGGTGGTGACCCCTGCCTATGTCATCACGTTGCCCACAGTGTCCGTGGATCCTGATTGGCTGAAAAAGAGCGCAAAACAAACTTTTGAAACGCGACTTTTGCGCGTAAGTCGCCGACCTCGTGGCCGACCTCATCCTAGGGTCGGGTTTCGTTTCATGAAACCCGACTTTGCCAAAATTCGGCGACTTTTGAAATTTTTCGACCCGTTTCACTCAACTCTACTGATACATTTTGAACACTTTTTTTGAGGGATCTATACCAGCAAAGTGTAGCCAAGAATAAGTAAATTTATGGATGAGCAATATAATACTGATAAATTTGTGAAAAATGTTTTGTGGTTTGATACCACAGAAATCTACCCTAGAACATGTAACACCCTATCTATAAGAAATACAATGCCAATACATTTTGAACAAGTTTTTGAGGGGTATAAACCAATAAAATATACTCAAGAACATGTAACACTGTATGGATGGTCAACATAATACCAAAAAAATCATGACAGAAAAGCGTATCAATTCTAGTCTTACACAAACTGAACATAAAGCGTTAAATATACTAAGAGCCAATGAAAATATCGTCATAAAAAAATCAGACAAAGATGGGTCCATTGTGATACTTGACAGAGTAGTATATGAAAAGGAAATCCTAAACATGTTACAGGGTAGAAGAGTTTACTGCAAAATATCTAATGACCCTACCAAACAATCTGAAGATAAATTATCATCACTTCTACAACATGGAATAATGGATACAGATGTCATAAATAACAAACAAATGGAATATCCCAACCCAGAATATGCAAGAACTCCACTTTCCCACACTCTTCCCAAGACACATAAACAAAAGTTTCCTCCATCATTTAGATCCATAGTGTCGGGAACTGGGTCTTTTAGCCAATAGTCTAAAACCATTAATTCAAATTTCTCCTAGTTATATAGAAGACAGTAAACATGTCCTCAATATAGTGGAGAAAATGATATGTGATGAAGATTATTTTTGGATTACCTGCAATGTCAATCCACTATATACGGCAATATCACACAATCTAGCAATTATTGCAGAGTATAAACAGCTTCACAAATATACAAATTACTCAAACGAGCTAATAGAATTTACAGTATTTTGGAAGTGATGGAATATTTATTGACAAAGAATTATTTTTCTTTCATGAGTGTATTTTACATTCAGTGCCCAGGTTGCTCTATGGGCGCTGTGTTTTAAATGTACTTACCAAATATTTTATGAATTGGTGGGAAGAGAAATATTTATATAATGTATCTAACCTATAATTGGCATCCATTGTTTGATACAGATGTTATATTGATGATGTCATAATTAGAGTTGAGCGACTTTTGGTTTTTTAGGGTCGCGTTTCGTTTCGTGAAACCCGACTTTTCCAAAAGTCGGGTCGAGCAAGATCGTCCGATTATAGGGAAAAGTCGGGGTCGTCCCGAAACACGAAACCCAATGTAAGTCAATGGGGAATAAAAGTCGGCAGTGAGAGGAGGACAGGAAACACACCTACAGTGCCCATTTGAATGCCAAAAGCATCAATTCTTCTTACTTAAGCTTGTCAACCTTAATTAACTTCATAATACAAGTTACGCACTGAAAAATGGGGGTTATTTGGCTAAAGTTGTGGGGGGGAGGGCTGGCTGCAGGTTTTCATGTGCCATGGGCGAAAGAGCGCCCCTTTAACACATACCACAACTCATCATGCTCCGATACGGCAGATAAATAGCGGTATAGTACAATGAAAAATACCTCACTTTTTACATCTCATGACGAGGCCCATCTATTTCTCCATACAGAATCATTGGTCCCATATAATGTTTGAAACAGTATATGATGAGCTCCACATAATGCTACAGTATATGTTGGTCCCCATGGATGAAGCTCCACTGTCTTATGGGCCCAAATAATGCTCCAAACATAATGGGCCCCATTTCTAATGCTCTAGTGTATAATGGGCCCTGTAAATGCTGCTCCAGTGTCTGATGTCCACCTTTGGAATGTTCCAGTGTATGGTGGGCCCCATCTATCATTCTCCAGAGTATAGTGCTCCCCAAAAATTGCTGTCCCAACATTGAAAACAATCAAATAAGTCTGCTCGCTAGGGAATCCCTGTACTTGTCTGGACAGGTGCTGTAGCTTGCTTAACAGCTCGCCAGCCGTTCTCACGCCCAGTATGGATTGCACGTGATTGCACAAAGGTTAGAAAGGGTACCGTATCCCTGGATAACATGTATGGATAGCGTACACATTCAAAATATATGTCTCAGGAGGCAGACTCAGACGGTGTCAGGCCCAGTATGGATTGCACGTGATTGCACAAAGGTTAGAAAGGGTACCGTATCCCTGGATAACATGTATGGATAGCGCACACATTCAAAATATATGTCTCAGGAGGCAGGCTCAGACGGTGTCAGGCCCAGTATGGATTGCACGCGATTGCACAAAGGTTAGAAAGGGTACCGTATCCCTGGATAACATGTATGGATAGCGTACACATTCAAAATATATGTCTCAGGAGGCAGGCTCAGACGGTGTTAGGCCAAGTATGGATTGCACAAAGGTTAGAAAGGGTACCGTATCCCCGGATAACATGTATGGATAGCGTACACATTCAAAATATATGTCTCAGGAGGCAGGCTCAGACGGTGTCAGGCCCAGTATGGATTGCACGTGATTGCACAAAGGTTAGAAAGTTTACCGTATCCCTGGATAACATGTATGGATAGCGTACACATTCAAAATATATGTCTCAGGAGGCAGGCTCAGACGGTGTCAGGCCCAGTATGGATTGCACGTGATTGCACAAAGGTTAGAAAGTTTACCGTATCCCTGGATAACATGTATGGATAGCGTACACATTCAAAATATATGTCTCAGGAGGCAGGCTCAGACGGTGTTAGGCCCAGTATGGATTGCACGTGATTGCACAAAGGTTAGAAAGGGTACCGTATACCCGGATAACATGTATGGATAGCATACACATTCAAAATATATGTCTCAGGAGGCAGGCTCAGACGGTGTCAGGCCCAGTATGGATTGCACAAAGGTTAGAAAGGGTACCATATCCCTGGATAACATGTATGGATAGCGTACACATTCAAAATATATGTCTCAGGAGGCAGGCTCAGACGGTGTTAGGCCCAGTATGGATTGCACGTGATTGCACAAAGGTTAGAAAGGGTACCGTATCCCCGGATAACATGTATGGATAGCGTACACATTCAAAATATATGTCTCAGGAGGCAGGCTCAGACGGTGTCAGGCCCAGTATGGATTGCACGTGATTGCACAAAGGTTAGAAAGGGTACCGTATCCCTGGATAACATGTATGGATAGCGTACACATTCAAAATATATGTCTCAGGAGGCAGGCTCAGACTGTGTCAGGCACAGTATGGATTGCACGTGATTGCACAAAGGTTAGAAAGGGTACCGTATCCCTGGATAACATGTATGGATAGCGTACACATTCAAAATATATGTCTCAGGAGGCAGGCTCAGACGGTGTTAGGCCCAGTATGGATTGCACGTGATTGCACAAAGGTTAGAAAGGGTACCGTATCCCCGGATAACATGTATGGATAGCGTACACATTCAAAATATATGTCTCAGGAGGCAGGCTCAGACGGTGTCAGGCCCAGTATGGATTGCACGTGATTGCACAAAGGTTAGAAAGGGTACCGTATCCCTGGATAACATGTATGGATAGCGTACACATTCAAAATATATGTCTCAGGAGGCAGGCTCAGACGGTGTTAGGCCCAGTATGGATTGCACGTGATTGCACAAAGGTTAGAAAGGGTACCGTATCCCCAGATAACATGTATGGATAGCGTACACATTCAAAATATATGTCTCAGGAGGCAGGCTCAGACGGTGTTAGGCCCAGTATGGATTGCACAAAGGTTAGAAAGGGTACCGTATCCCCGGATAACATGTATGGATAGCGTACACATTCAAAATATATGTCTCAGGAGGCAGGCTCAGACGGTGTCAGGCCCAGTATGGATTGCACGTGATTGCACAAAGGTTAGAAAGGGTACCGTATCCCTGGATAACATGTATGGATAGCGTACACATTCAAAATATTTGTCTCAGGAGGCAGGCTCAGACGGTGTCAGGCACAGTATGGATTGCACGTGATTGCACAAAGGTTAGAAAGGGTACCGTATCCCTGGATAACATGTATGGATAGCGTACACATTCAAAATATATGTCTCAGGAGGCAGGCTCAGACGGTGTTAGGCCCAGTATGGATTGCACGTGATTGCACAAATGTTAGAAAGGGTACCGTATCCCCGGATAACATGTATGGATAGCGTACACATTCAAAATATATGTCTCAGGAGGCAGGCTCAGACGGTGTCAGGCCCAGTATGGATTGCACGTGATTGCACAAAGGTTAGAAAGGGTACCGTATCCCTGGATAACATGTATGGATAGCGTACACATTCAAAATATATGTCTCAGGAGGCAGGCTCAGACGGTGTTAGGCCCAGTATGGATTGCACGTGATTGCACAAAGGTTAGAAAGGGTACCGTATCCCCGGATAACATGTATGGATATCGTACACTTTCAAAATATATGTCTCAGGAGGCAGGCTCAGACGGTGTTAGGCCCAGTATGGATTGCACGTGATTGCACAAAGGTTAGAAAGGGTACCGTATCCCCGGATAACATGTATGGATAGCGTACACATTCAAAATATATGTCTCAGGAGGCAGGCTCAGACGGTGTCAGGCCCAGTATGGATTGCACGTGATTGCACAAAGGTTAGAAAGGGTACCATATCCCTGGATAATATGTATGGATAGCGTACACATTCAAAATATATGTCTCAGGAGGCAGGCTCAGACGGTGTCAGGCACAGTATGGATTTGACGGCCCAGATTACACAGCGGATGAGCAGGGAGAGGTAAAGATTGCAAATGCTGGGGCCCTGGCCAAGCAAGGGGGCCCACTCGTGGGCGTCGGTACTGGCACTGGGCCCCTCATAGTACAGCGGTGTGTCTGTCGGTGGGTGTGCACCACCACCATCAGAGACACTTGATTGCACTATGAGGGACCCTGTGCCAGTGCCCGCGCCCAAGAGTCGGCCTACCCACCTGTCCAGGGCAACGGCACTCGCACGGTGTCGTGCGGTAGGTGGTGACCCCGGCCATGGGGGGGAGGCAGCACAGTTAGGGAGTTTTAGAAAGTGGCATATGTTGATGTTGGACATTCAGCTGATGCAAAAGGCGAAATAGGTGAAGTACCAGGAAGAGGTGGACCAAAGCAAGCCATTTTTCTGTCACCCTATGTGTCATCAGGGGAAGGTGGGACAAAATCCTTGGAAACCCATGCGTGGTTCATTTTAATGAAGGTTAGATCATCCACATTTTGGGTTGACAGACGGGTCCTTTTTTCTGTCAGGATTGATCCAGCTGCACTGAAGACTCTTTCCGATAGCACACTTGCAGCTGGGCAAGCGAGCTCCTGTAAGGCATATTGGGCCAATTCAGGCCAAGTGTCCAGTTTAGCGGCCCAATGGTCAAAGGGGAATGACCTTTGTGGGAGAACATCGATATGGGAGGAAAAGTAGTTTGTAACCATAGTTGACAACTGCTGTCTCCTGTCACTTTCCATCGATGCAGTATTACCAGTTGTGTGAGCGGTATTTGAAAAATCAGTCCACAACATTGTCATGAAACCCCTGTCTCCAACGCCACTTCTGCTGTGTGCACCACGAACACCTCTTCCAAGCTGCCCCCGGCCCGTACGGCTCGTGTGATAACCATCACCGCTGCTGTGTGCTGGGAATGCCTCAAGCAACCGATTTACCAGAGTTGCTTGTTTATTAGCCAATATTAGGTCAAGGTTCTCCTGTGGCATGATGTTTTGTAATTTGCCTTTATAGTGTGGATCCAGGATGCTGGCCAACCAGTAGTCGTCATCGTTCATCATTTTGGCAATGCGGGGGTCCCTTTTTAGGATCTGCAAGGCATAATCTGACATGTGGGCCAATGTTCCCGGTGTCAATGATGCACTGCGAGTGCTGGGTGGAGGAGCAATTTCTGGCAAATCCACATCCCTCCAGTCATGCACAAACCCTGTACCAGACCTTGCCACGCCAACATTTTCACTTGCCCCACGAGATGCATCCTCCTCCCCTAAGTAATCATCCCCATCATCATCCTCCTCCTCCTCTTCTTCCTCCACCTAGTCCAGGAGAGGTCCCTGAGCAGACAATGGCTGAATGTCATCAAGGATTCCCTCCTCCTCTTCCTCCTCATCAACATTGGCTGCAGACGCCTGCTCCTTAAGGTGCGTCAAAGTTTGCATGAGCAGACGCATAAGTGGGATGCTCATGCTTAGGATGGCGTCGTCTGAGCTTACCAGCCGTGTGCATTCCTCAAAACACTGAAGGACTTTACAGAGGTCTTCCAGCTTCGACCACTGCACACCTGTCAACTCCATGTCTGCTCTCAAAGTGCCTGGCCGTGTATCCTCCCACAAATGCATTATGGCCTGCCTCTGCTCGCACAGCCGCTCCACCATGTGCAGGGTGGAGTTCCACCTTGTTGCAATGTCGATAATGAGGCGGTGGTTGGGAAGGTGGAGCAATCGCTGCAGCTTCTGCATACGAACGGAGTGTACAGGCGACCGGCGGATGTGCGCGCACAGTCTTCGCACCTTCTGGAGCAGGGCTGTTAACTCCGGATAATTTTTGAGGAAGCACTGCACCACCAGGTTCAAGGTGTGAGCCAAGCAAGGTATGTGGCTGAGTTTTGAAAGGGCTATGGCTGCCACAAAATTACGGCCGTTATCACTAACTACCTTGCCTGCCTCAAGATGTACACTGCCCAGCCATGACTCAGTTTGTCGCTTCAAGTACTCGGCCAGCACCTCGGCAGTGTGTCTGTTGCCCAAACACATCATCTGCAACACAGCCTGCTGACGCTTTCCACTAGCTGCTCGATAGGGGGACATATCGTGTGCAACAGTGGCAGCTGCAGATGGAGTGCTCGTACGACTGCGCTCTGTGGACGAGCTTTCGCTTCTGGAGGAGGAGGAGGGTCGAACGCCTACAGCCAACTGTTTCCTATACCGTGGGCTAGGCAGCACTGTCCCACCACCGCTGTCCCCTGTGGACCCTGCATCCACCACATTAACCCAGTGCGCAGTGATGGACACGTAACGGCCCTGGCCATGCCGACTGGACCATGCATCAGTTGTGAGGTGCACCTTTCCGCTCACTGACTGCTTGAGTGCATGGACAATGCGGTCTTTCACATGATGGTGGAGGGCTGGGATGGCTTTACGAGAGAAGAAGTGGCGACTGGGTAGGTCATAGCGTGGTACTGCATAGGCCATGAGTTCGCGGAAAGCTGTGCTTTCCACCAACCGAAAGGGCATCATCTCAAACGAGATTAGTTTGGCAATGTGGGCGTTCAAACCCAGTGTACGCGGATGAGAGACTGAGTACTTTCTTGACCTACTCATAGTGTCTGGGAGGGTGAGCTGGACTTGAGAGCTGCATATGGTGGAAGTAGCGGTGGACAGGGTGGACTGAGAGAGGGTTGATGATGGTGATGGAGTTGGTGTTCTTTCTGATGGCCTAGAATCAGTCTTTCGTTGATATAACAGTGGGATTCCCTGACTGCTGTGGTCTTGCAACGACACCTCAACATTTGCTGCTGTGCTAACCGGTGGGCTTACAGTGGGGTAAACAATGTAGCGTTGCTGACTACCTTCGTTGTGATCAGTTGCACATGTGGCACTTGAGGTTTGGTGTTGTGTCCACGCTTGCAAGTGCATGCTGGTTAAATGTCTAAGCATGCAACTGGTATTCAAATTTTTCAGATTTTTCCCTCGGCTAAAGGTCTTTGCGCACTTCTTACAGATAACCTTGGCCTGATCATGAGGATTTTGTTCAAAAAAGTGCCACACTGCACTCTTCCTACTTTGGCAGACATTTTGCGGCCTAGCACGCTGTGATCTTTTGACCCTCTGGACAAGCTGTCCAGCAACTCTTTTGATGTTTGGAACCTGTCTTTGGAGTGCTCCGGGCCTGCCAGATAACAGCTGTTGCGATGTCGATGTCTGCTGTGGATGCTCCTCATCTGAGCTATTGGAAGCAGCACCCTCTTCCCCCAATGGATGCCAATCTCGGTCAACAACTGGGTCATCCATCAACTCCTCTTCTATGTCATGTGCACCTTTCTCTGTGTCACCGTGTATGGTGGTATAGTGTGCGGGAAGGGGCACCTGAGTCTCATCAGGGTCAAAATCTGGCTCTGTACACTGCGAGGACAATGTAGTGCTCTGAGTGAATGTACCAGCAGAATCATCCATCAGCGGCTGTGCATCAGTGCACTCCATGTCAGATTCATCTTGGCCTGGGTAATTCACCATTTCACTTGATAATCCAGGCATGGTATGTGAAAACAGCTCCATGGAGTAATCAGTAGTATGGCCTGCGTCATCCTTCAATCTTGGTTGGGGTGAAGGACACAAGGAAAGGTGTGGTTCATGAACATGAGCCTCCAATGACGACTCAGTGCTTTTACTTTTTACAACTGAAGAAGAGGAGGCGATAGAGCTGGAGGCTGAGTCAGCAATGTAAGACAAAACTTTTTCCTGATGCTCTGCCTTTAAAAGCGGTTTGCCAACTCCTAGAAAACTAAGCGTTCGAGGCCTTATGTAGCCAGACGATGACGCAGGGTCAGCACCTCCTGCATTCGGTCCTATTTTGCTCTTGCCACTACCATCATATCCACCACCAACACCATCATTACCAGCTGCCAACCCCCGCGCAATTCCACGGCCTCTTCCACCAGCCTTCCTCATTTTTGGTAGAAATGTAGACAAAATCCAACAAACTATATAGTAATGTAAAACAAGGTACAAGGTGTCTATAGGACAGGGGAGATTTAGAATTTCTGCACACACTTGTGGACACTTTTGGATTGTGTGAGGCCCACTGATATCTGAGCGCTATGCGACAGGCTCGATGGCACAGCTGCCTGTGACCAAAGTGACGAGAGGATAATGGAGATTTTGAATCTCTGCGCACACTTTTGGACACTGGACACTTGTGGATTGTGTGAGGCCCACTGATATCTGAGCGCTATGTGACACGCTCGATGGCACAGCTGCCTGTGACCAAAGTGACGAGAGGATAATGGAGATTTTGAATCTCTGCGCACACTTTTGGACACTTGTGGATTGTGTGAGGCCCACTGATATCTGAGCGCTATGTGACAGGCTCGATGGCACAGCTGCCTGTGACCAAAGTGACGAGAGGATAATGGAGATTTTGAATCTCTGCGCACACTTTTGGACACTGGACACTTTTGGATTGTGTGAGGCCCACTGATATCTGAGCGCTATGTGACACGCTCGATGGCACAGCTGCCTGTGACCAAAGTGACGAGAGGATAATGGAGATTTTGAATCTCTGCGCACACTTTTGGACACTGGACACTTGTGGATTGTGTGAGGCCCACTGATATCTGAGCGCTATGTGACAGGCTCGATGGCACAGCTGTGACAAAAGTGACTAGAGGATAAGGGAGATTGGATTGCTTTTAAAAAAGCAGTTTGCGGAGCAGTGGGTAAACAGCAATGCCAGCGTGTCAGGAAGCCTTAAAAGGCAGCCCAACAACCAACACCACTGATACAGCACAATATAGCCTCCCCTTGCACTGCACACACAGTGACTTGTGTGTTGTGCAGGCCAAATCGCTAGCAGCAGAAGCAGTTTTTTTGTCTTCTTCCCTGCCTAACGCTCTCCCTACAGAATCAGCAGCGACCTCTCCCTATACTAAGATCGGCAGAAGTAAGATGGCGGTCGGCGTGCACGCCCTTTTATACCCCCTGTGACGTCCACCAAAGCTAGCCAATCACTTGCATGCCCTTCTGAAAGATGGTGGTGACCCGTGCCTAGGTCATCACGTTGCCCACAGTGTCCATGGATCCTGATTGGCTGAAAAAGAGCGCAAAACAAACTTTTGAAACGCGACTTTGGCGCGTAAGTCGCCGACCTCGTGGCCGACCTCATCCTAGGGTCGGATTTCGTTTCATGAAACCCGACTTTGCCAAAAGTCGGCGACTTTTGAATTTTTTCAACCCGTTTCACTCAACTCTAGTCATAATTATATGGCAGGGAGGTGAACTATCTGTTCCTAATTTCATTGTATATGTAAATGATGATCCTGATAACATATGATTAGGCTACAATTACAATCGAGTTACAGTTCCTTTTCGCGATATTTTATTATATGGAGATCCATCCAAAAATGACTTAAAATGTGAACTGTACAGGGAAACCATGGCAGGCAGCTCACTATTATATGCCACTAGTTGTCATCCCAGACATGTCCTACACAATTTACCCACAGGTGAATATATTAGAGCCAAACACTGTCATTGATGCCAGCTTCCAGAACCGGGGTTATTCAAAACAGGTTTTAAATCGTACCAAAAAAATGCCAACTCAAAGAATAGAACAAAATAGCAGTCTAAAACCTAAAAAAAACTACAATTCAATACACAACCAGTAGTGTTTTCTACAAATTAAAGTGCTAATTAATATCAAGTGATAAATATCCTAAAAATAAAAAGCGATTTTTATAGACAGATAATGAACTAAAAAATATTTTATGCACTGGATGTAACTTTGTGTCAATGCATAGCCTTGCAATTGGCAATCAAATTACACCTAGGTCCCAAACTAATATGGGTATCAAAAATAAAAATAAAACCTGGTTATCCACTGTCTGCATCTTCAGAGTCAGACAAAATGTGTGGACTGTGTCCATATATGTACAATTACTAAGAAATGCAAATCAAAGAAAGATGACATAGAACATAACATAGATGATTTCATAAACTGCGGTGCAAATTATATTTTCTATATCTTATGACAAATGAGAGTACAATATGTTGGGTGCACTACCCGAAATCTGCGCAGACTCATCTCAGAACACGTATATGACATATTACGTAAAATTACACGCAGTCCTTCAGGTGCTTCACAGCATTTTATTAATTACCAAAGCGGAGATCTGAACAGTCTCAAAGTGAATGCAAATTGAAAAAGTCCCTCCACCCAAAATGGAAGGAGACAGATCATATAATTCAAAACAAAAAGAGGCATCATGGATTTTGAAATTGAATAAAAGAATGATTAGACAAACAGATCTAATGAGTATATATTGATTTTCTTTTTAACACTCAGCACAAAATATATTTCTGTATTCTAATGAAATGATGCAGTCACTATATAAAACTGCCCTTGTGATAGTCGGTATCTTGCTGCACTATGAATAAGAACTTATCGTTCAGAACCCGTCAGTGCCAGTATACCTAGGTGTACATAAGAACCTTTATTTTAATCGTGACTCCTTTAAGAATTTTATTCAATAAACTATTGTTTTTAAGACTTTTTTCCATCTGAAATTGTAGCTGGAATTTTTTTTGATCAATCATCATTTGCCTGGATACCGACCCAAGCCTTACATCCCTGCACCAACCGGACAAATCTTTATTGGTGAGCTGGATATTTTTCCTTTTTTTTCATATTTGAGTGATAACCGAGTATCACCAGGCACGTTTGCTCATCTCTAATCACAGCACAAAAAGCAAAGAGACAACGTCCTACAAAAAATCTTCAATTACACAGTTATCACAGACTATAAAATTGTATGTAATGATGCACTTATCTGACTCCTCGTACTTTAACCCCTTAATCCTATGTGACATACTATCCCATCCATGTGCCCTGGGACTTAATTCCCAGTGACGGGATAGTACTTCACAGCGATCAGCGGCGCCCACGTGGTGAGCGTCGCTGATCGCGGCCGGGTGTCAGCTGATTATCACAGCTGACACCCGGCACAATGTGTCAGGGGCGGTCACGGACCTCCCTCAACACGTTAACCCCTTGCACACCGTGATCAAACACGAATGCGGTGTACCGGGAGTTAAACGGAAGCATCGGCAGGGAGGGGGCTCCCTCCGTGCTTCCCTGAGCCACCCACAGCAGTCAATGTGCAGCGCTGCTGCGGGGGTCTCTTTCCCTACAGGTCCCCGGATCCAAGATGGTGACAGGGACCTTCGGGGGCCTGCAGGGAGCCGGCTTCCTCATGACTGCAAACCGCAGGCAAGGAGGAAGCCTGCAGCACTGCCTGTGACAGATTGCTGATCTGTCACAGTGATCTGTGATGTAACAGATCAGCGATCTGTCACAGGACAGTGATGTCCCCCCTGAGACAACCTAATAAAGTTAAAAAAAAGTGTAAAAATAATTTTTTAAAAATCGCTAAATAAATTAGAAAAAAATATTCCCCAATAAATTCATTTTTTGTAAATAAAAAAAGAAAAAAATCAATAGAAGTACACATATTTGGTGTCACCGCATCCATACCGACCTACCCTATAAAACTGTCCCATTAGTTAACCCCTTTAGTGAACCCCTTAAAAAATAAAAATAAAAACGAAGCAAAAAATAATTTATTATCATACCGCTGAACAAGAAGTGCAATAACGCACGATCAAAAAGACACATATAAATATCCATTGAACCGCTGAAAACGTCATCTTGTCACGCAAAAAACGAGCCACCATACAGCATCATCAGTGAAAAAATAAAAAAGTTATAGCTCGCAGAATAAACGATGTAAAAATAATAATTTTTTATAGAAAATAGTTTTCATTGCATAAAACCGCCAAAACATAAAAAAGACAAAAATGAGGTATCCCTGTAACTGTACTGACTCGAAGAATAAAAGCACTTTATCAATTTTACCGCATACGGAACAGTGTGAACGCACCCCCCAAAAGAAATTCATGAAACGCTGGTTCTTGTTCACTCTGCGTCCCAAAAATCGGAATAAAAAGCAATCAAAAAAGTCACTTGCCCGAAAATGGTACCAATAAAAACGTCAACTTGTCCCGCAAAAAATAAGACCTCACATGACTCGGTGTGTCAAAATATGGAAAAATTATAGATTTCAATATGTGGTGATGCAAAAACTATTCTTACAATAAAAAGCGTCTTTTAGCCTATGACAGCTGCCAAACATAAAAACCTGCTATAACTAGTAAATCAAACCCACTGTTATCACCTCCTTTGTTAGGGAAAATAATAAAATTAAAAGAAAATGTATTTATTTCCATTTTTCCCATTAGGGTTAGGGTTAGCGCTGAGATTAGGGGTGTGTTGTGGTTAGGGTTGGAGTTAGAATTGGGGGTTTCCACTGTTTGGGCACATTAGGTGCTCTCCAAATGCAACATGGCGTCGGATCTCAATTCCAGCCAATTCTGTGTTGAAAAAGTCAAATGGTGCACCTTCCCTTCAAAGCTCTGCCATGCGCCCAAACAGTGGTCCCCCCCCACATATCAGGTATCAGCGTACTCAGGACAAATTGCACAATAACTTTCGCAGTCCAATGTCTCCTGTTACCCTGGGTAAAATAAAAAAAATGAACCTGAAGTATTTTTTGTGAAAAAAAGTTAAATGTTCATTTTGTTTAAAATATTCAAAAAATTCCTGTGATGCACCTAAAGGGTTAATAAACTTATTGAATGTGGTTTTGAGCACCTTAAGGGGTGCACTTTTTATAATGGCGTCACTTTTGGGTATTTTCTATCATATAGACCCCGCAAAGTGGCTTCAAATGTGATGTGGTCCGTAAAAATAAAATGGTGTTGCAAAAATGAGAAATCGCTGGTCAATTTTTAACCCTTATAACTTCCTAACTAAAAAAAATTTTGGTTCCAAAATTGTGCTGCTGTAAAGTAAACATGTGGGAAATGTTACTTATCAAGTTTTTTGTGTGCTGTATCTCTGTGATTTAAAGGCATAAAAATTGGAAAATTGCCAAATTTTCTCCAAATTTCTGTTTTTTTTCACAAATAAGCGCAATTTATTTGAATGAATTTTTACCACTACCATGAAGCACAATATGTCACGAGAAAACAGTGTCAGAATCACCGGGATCCATGGAAGCGTTTCAGAGTTATTACCTCATAAAGGGACAGTGGTCAGAATTGTAAAAATTGGCCTGGTCATGAACGTGCAGACCACCCTTGGGGCTTAAGGGGTTAATGCAACCATGGCATCACTCAAAAGGCCTGGTTTGGAGTCTCTGAGACTTGTTATGCACTACATGATATGTTAAAAGCCACTTATGAACTGTTTATTATTAACACATTTTCATCGAATGTGAACGGTGCCTTTACCCTTAAGACCCCGTCTCATGGCCCATACAGTTAGGTGGGTCAATAGCCAGTTACAGACTCAAACAAAGTTTCATTATTTTCTCCAGCATAGTTTACGTTATGATGCCAATTACCTATTGAGTGTGAAAACAGATGCTGTGGTGACGCGACTGCGTCTGCAAGTGTTTATATATGAGAGAGAGACCGTGCAAAGAAAGATTATGCAAAAAAAGTAATGTTTACATTTTTTACACTGTAAATCACCCAGTGAGCATAAAACCGGGTGTGCTGCAGCAAACGGGAGTGTATCCGAACGCACGGTTGTTTCCACCGCTCAATGAAATCGCTTAAAAAGGTGTTTATCCATAAGTGGCTAACGGCCCATACAATTAGGTGGGTCATTAACCCTAAAGAGGGGAGTCTAGAACTGGCTAGGAGATATATAAAATTACACACACACCGCAAAGAAACACTGCACCAGAAAAATAAAGTTTGTTTTTTTAACACCATAAATCATCCAATAAGTGCAAAAATGGGCTATGCAGTGAATGGGAGCATATCTGCATGTACAGTTATTTCCACTGAGCGATGATATTGCTCACAAAGTGTTTCTTTAGAACTGGGTAATGGTACACGCTTTATAGATGCTTGTGGTAAATGTTAAGCAAATAATAATATTTATTATTATTTCTTTATTTTTTCTTTATTATTAATATTTTATTTAGTTATTATTTATTTGTTTTTTATTTATTATTTAATAATTTAGTATTTAGGTATTTATTTTTTATTTGTTTGTTATTATTTATTTAATGTTTAATATTATTATTTTTTTATTTATTACATTTATTAATTTATTATTATTTTTATATTGTTATTGTTTTTATGTCCAGAGTTGGCTAACGGAGCATTACTTTTGAATGTGTGTTAGCCAGTTCTAGAATCGATTAAACAACTGCAAGGCAAGAGCTAAATTTAGTGCTAAAATTTCAGTGGTGCAGCAAGCTGTAGAACTGGCTAAGGCCAGTAGCCAAAACCTTGCCCCTTTGCCACCTCAACGAAAGAAAATTTGCACCACAAATATGCGAAAATGTACGTTTTTGCCCCAGAAACACTTTCAAAAGTGTAAACGGAGGCTGAAGAGTGAAAAGGAGCATAAACCAAGGCACAGTAGTTGAAAATACAGCAAAAACTGGGTTGCGGCGAGCGCACTCCCAACTTAGCTAGAAATGTACCTAGAGTCAGCCTACAGGATCACTTCGCGGGAGTACTGGAGGGCACATTCTATGGTGGCGTGGGAGCGTCCGGACCACCTGTAGGTCAAAAACACAATGTCTGCTAACGAGCACCAGAGAACAGGAAAAATCAAAGTGATCCTCATGTTAGCAATTCAATTCAATGTTAGATTTCTAGAGAACTTATTAATGTCCAAAAGAGCTTTAAAAATGTCAAATTTTTGAACAGGTGAAAGGGAGATTTGTGCTTCTGATAGGACATAGATGGAAAAATTCCAAATGGGACAGTTTAGCATCACTTTTTGTTCCACTGGGGATATTTACTTCCTCCGATGTTTTCATCTCACCCTCCTATGTTGTTTCTTGACATTGTCTGCACTGCTGGTCTCCGATTGTAGATTGTATGATCCCAGATCAAGGTAGTAGAATCATCTGATAAATCCTCTGATGAGACATACGAATTGGAAGATGTCGCAGAGAGAGTTAGGTTGGAAAAACTGGCATTCCATCCCTCCCTGTTATTATAATGTCTCTGATATTGTTTATTTTTCCAAATTGAAGTGTAAGATTTATTTTTCTTCCAGGAGTACACTTCACTGGATTCATAATCTCTGGTGTCTCACTCAAATTTATTCTTTTTCATACCTGAGATGAAGTCTTCTAGTGTCTGCAAATTTTTGAGCATAGCCTGATTAGCTCTGTTAAATCATATACTCAACTGGATGAGTGTAAGTGTTAAATGAATTTTAGTAATTTCATCCTTTATATTAACAAGTTCAGTTCATTCATGATTGACTCTTAGCTCCATTAATTTGATAGAGCAAGCAGTCAGGATGAAATTCCACTCATTTAAGAAAGCGTCCGTATATAAGAAGGTGGCATTTTTATTATTCCCCAAACCGCGAGAGATCATATTTGTAGAGATGTAGGATTTAATAAATGCAGAGTCCCATATTATGATATCTTTAGATTTTTTATTTTCCAATTCCTTCATGAGGCTGGCCGTGTTACTGTCCAGTGGATTCTCTATGGTGCCAGTTACATTTATTACAAATGGATGCAAACTTCTCCTACCGCTAAGTAGTACTATTTATATTTTTAAATCCATGCGATGTTGTACAATACATGAGTGCAGTTCATGGAAACATAATGCACGGTGGGAGCATTGACAGAATCAAAACGCAAGGGACGGAAAGTGAATGGGAGTCAGCTCACCACATCCAGGAGCACATTGCTGTATCAGGTGAAGCCAAATGGAGCCGTCCCAGTCCAGGAAAAGAATTAAATAAGAAGGAGGTCCTCCAACGGCAAATGTCCACTATATAAATTGATGTTCCAGTTGGAATTAAAAAAAGAAAATTGCCTGACTAAAAGGTTGGAGGTACATGTCCATCTGTTTGTACTTTCCACTCCATCCTATAGGGTTAAATTTTGCTGCAATTACCTATTCCCTATACAATTGACCTGTGTTGTGAGGGGGTGAGATATAACCGAATCCTGTTCCGTATGCTATGATACACACCATGATTAAGGCATTTCACTGAAGTGCGTTGGTTTCTACACATGCCTTCACCTTAGTTGACCAGTCTGTTATGAATGAGTCACCGTAGGAGGCAAAAACAGAAATACTAGCTAAGTCCAGAAAACCAGAGAAGTTGGCAGCTATCGGCTTGCAGACACCTGAACCTATCAACAACAACTAGCAGTAGCAGTGGGGGGTTCCTACAGTTCCCTAGACCCCTCGATCACAGCCGGAGAACTAAATAGCCTAAAGACAGAAAGGGAAATCTAAACTGCCCCAGAGCAGACCCCAAAGCAATAGGCAGCCCCAACGTATAATGACGGTGAAGCAAGATGAAAAAACACTCACACAGATAGAAAGATAGGCTGAGCAAATGATGGGGCCCAAGCTAACTACATAGGACAGGAAAACTGCTGTCTGCCATCTGCAAAAATCCTATCAACACAAGAGCCAACAGACTGATAGGGAAAAAAGCCCTGAAGACGCTAGGCTTCAAAAAGGCTATATCAGTACTCAGGTATTTTCTGAAGACAGAGCAAAATGGAATTCAGCTCACCCCAGCAGGGAATGGCAGAAATCCAGAAAAACAAGGCAAAACAAAACCAAAACACAAATGCAAAAAGCAGAGCAGAAATCTTAGCTTTTGAGGAGCAGGAATCAGACTGGTCTCCTAGAATCCCTCAGAGAAATCACCCGCAAAGCAGAAGGGCGTCGGCTGCCTTATATCCAGTCAGCAATTCCAGTCACCCAGTCATCATCATTCTGCTCAGGTGCTTGGTAATCAGCCTCACTACCTTCCTTCACCAGAAGAGGGAGTTCATCAGACCTCAATGGTGAAGGGGAAAATGAACTCACAACACCAGTCTTTATAATTCATATTTTGATATAATAAAAGGTGACTATTTATTCCAACTGGAACATCAATTTATATAGTGGACATTTGCCGCTGGAGGACCTCCTTTTTTGATGCTAATAATAAGGTGCAAGTTCCAGACCCTCCACCCTGCGCCTCTAATAACAGAGAAACAAACAGGACTCAACAATGGAGTTGAATAAAGTGAGAAACCTGAGGCTAAATGTCCGCGATCAGGAAGAGCAGAGTTTTGGACTCAGATCACCTACGCGGAGTCAAAAATGCTGTGTTCTACATTAGAATCACAGTGGATGGGATTTATAGAATTCCCATGCCCAATATGCTCCTTTTTGACGCTGCATAAGCTCACCGGCGGTGCAGGTTTGAGCCACAGCATGTCAATTTCAGCTGTGGAAATGCTAGTCTCCGCTAAAGAGATTTCCACAATGCAACGTTATTAGATTCAATAAATCCACATTGTTCACTGAACACATGCAGATTTATCTTCGTGATCGCAGTGTTTTGGAAACAGTAAAAATATGCTGCAAACAAAGCGCCGCTATATCCTGATCGTGGGCACGTAGCCTTATAGGCCAAATGCATAGAAGATTTTTTAGCTTTCTAATGACCCTATGCAGTACAGAATCATTGTGTGTAGAGGTCACTAAAGTAACACATGACTTTATTTCTTTTATTCTTTCCATTTGTCGATCTATTTGCAAAAAGGTGAAATAAAGCAACTAAAGTAGCTTATTTCTTTAAAATATGGGAAACATTGCAACATTTCATTTCTATAGAGTCATTTTCAAACTCTGTGATTTCCATAATGGCAGGAACTTTCCATGTTGGTGCTGCAATTTCAATGTAGAGAAGAGTATTTTCTCATATATATGTTCTAGATATGTGTGTCTACTTAGAAAGATAGATATGGGATAGATAAGATCATTTCCCAACAATATGCAGCTATAACATATTTTCCCATTATCTATTGGATCCCATTCTTTAATAACCTACATTTTAAATGATGATTTTGTGACAACTTGGGTCTTTATTAGAGTAAAATGTGTCCAGTTTCTTGTGTAAAAATGTAAATGATGTACAACCCCATTTCCAAAAATTTGTAATGAATCCGCACTTTTTTGGAATTGGTGTTACGCTACATAATAATGGGAGCTGTGCTGTGCCAGACAGATGATCAATTTAGGGAATGACTTACATATTTGTAACCATCTCTAGTCCCCAGGGGACCAATGTACTCCCAATGTTTGATGGCCTCAGAATGTTCCTTATTGGCTTTCTGCTGTAAATCACTTTAATAAATCCCTGCAGATGGTCCTTTATAATCAGAGTTATCTACTAAATTCCGTATCGCCTGCATATCACTAATTGGCAGACGTCTGTTTTCACTCAGTCTTCCACCTCGTGTTTGACCTGATGCAAAGACTTCTCCCTTTGTCCGGCCATATTCTATTTTTAGTATTCAAAAATATTGAATACCATTTTGACCAATAGTGAGTCTCTCATTATTCTCCCAAAATGTGATGTTTATTGAATTATTTAAGACTTACATTGCCCCAGATAGGAGAAAGTTCAAACCCCTCTTTTATTCCGCAAATTTGCCTTATCTTATGCCAGACACAAACTGTTTGTAGAAGTCAAGCATTTTTTCCACTATATTATCAAAAAGTTTTAATCTCCAATATTTAGTAAGCTGTGAAATTCTCACACTGTCAATGCACAGCCATCTCAACGTGTTGGGTGCTTCAGGTGGGGGGGGCTAAAAAATAACCAAAAATAAATAGTGATCGGACCCAGAGTGGTCATAAATGGCTGCACATCCAGTTGGAAGAATGTCTCAAGTGGGGTACCACAGGGCTCTGTCCTGGGCCCTGTATTGTTCAACATCTTTATCAACGATTTAGATGAAGGAATTGAGGGTAAACTGATTAAATTTGCTGATGACACAAAGCTAGGAGGGATAGCTAATACTAGAGAAGAGAGAGAGAGGATTCAAAAAGATTTAAATAACCTGGAGAAGTGGGCAGCAACTAACAGAATGGTTTTTAACAGGGAGAAATGCAAAGTACTACATCTGGGCAATAAAAATGAAAAAAGCATATACAGAATGGGAGGAATAGGGCTTAGTGACAGCACATGTGAAAAAGACTTGGGTATACTAATAGATCACAGACTGAATACGAGTCAACAATGTGATGCAGCAGCAAAAAAGGCAAATGCAATTGTTACGGAGTGTGTTTCAGATGGCAAAAAACAAGGAGAGCAACACGGAGTGGACCCTCTGGGTCACGGCCCCAGAGCCCCTGCAGACGAGCTGGACCAGGTGGAGCCACCCCCTATACAGGGAGTGTTAGGGGCAGGCCCACAAGGGATGGAACCGTGACAGCCGGAGCCAAAGGGACGACTGGGTGAGCACCAGAGGAACTAGGGTGGAGTCAGCGGAGCAGCGGCACGGGAGGTCAGTGGTAGGAGCCAGAAGGACGCAGAGACTTGGAGGGTTCGAAGCAGGTAGTGGCTGGAGGCTGCAAGAGAGGAAGCGGTTAAGAGAGGGTACGGACAAGGAGTTCACAGGGGCGCAAGGACACCGGGAAGGAGGCAGGGAAACGGAACAGCCAGAGTGGCGAACCCAGAAAGAGAACAGCAAAAGAAACCTAACTGAGCGGGGCTAGGAGGAGAAGCGTAGCAGGGCCTGAGAGCGTACAAAGCGCTGGCCAAAAGGACAGCAGCCCGGAACGATACACAGGCGTCTTACCTGGGGAGACGCCTGCCAGAAATAGGCGATGGGCGCCGCCATGTTGGGGGCGGAGACACCGCGTCACATGACGCCGTCAGAGCTCCGGCCAGAGGAGCGTGGGAGCGACGTCTGGGAGGCCGGAGGTCAGCAGCGGGGACGCGCCGGGGAGCGGGTGCGCGCCGGGAGGTGCGCACAGGACCCTGCAGGTGAGTATCAGCAGCGGCCGTGACAGCAATTCTAGGATGTATTAACAGAAGCATACAGTCTAGATCACGTGAAGTCATTATTTCCCTCTACTCCTCTTTGGTCAGACCTCATCTGGAATATTGTGTCCAGTTTTGGGCACCACATTTTAAAAAAGACATCAACAAACTGGAGCAAGTTCAGAAAAGAGCGACCAGAATGGTAACCGGTCTGCAAACCCTGTCTTATGAGGAAAGGTTGCAGGATTTGGGATTGTTTAGTTTGCAAAAGAGAAGACTGAGAGGAGTCTTAATAGCTGTCTACAAATATCTAAAGGGCTGTCACATTGTAGAAGGATCAACTTTATTCTCATTTGCACAAGGAAAGACTAGAAGCAATGGGATGAAACTGAATGGGAGGAGACACAGATTAGATATTAGAAAAAACTTTTTGACAGTTAGAGTGATCAATGAGTGGAACAGGCTGCCACGAGAAGTGGTGAGTTCTCCTTCAATGGAAGTCTTCAAACAGAGGCTGGACAGGCATCTGACTGGAATGATTTAGCGAATCCTGCTTTGAGCAGGGGGTTGGACCAGATGGCCCAGGAGGTCTTTTCCAACTCTACGATTCTATGATTCTAACCATCACAGAAATTCACTGGACATTGTAAGAATTAAATCTTCATTCTCAGCTGTCTTTCCCTCCATACTAACTCTATAAATAAATTAAAGATATTGAAGGCATTTCTGGTGTCCATTACAGTAAATATGAGAGAGTGTATAAAATAAGGGGGAGATTGGTAGAATTACATCAATAGTTATCTGCCAACATGGAAAGTTTATTTTTTCCACAACTGCATTTCCCTTCTCAATTTATCTACCAGGGACAATAAATTTAAGGTAATAAAATCAAATCAATGCAAGGTGAAACATTGATCTCTCCAGATATTTTGCAGACCCTTCCTCAGCCACAATTTGTCTCCATCACATGTATGTATTGGGATACAAGCAGATTTAGCCTAATTGATTACCAGATCCAGATCGGACCAAATGTTCTCTATGTCTCCTACAGACACCATTAGTCTCAAGAAGAAATATAATATCAGCTTATAATCCCATCATTTCATTTTCACTTACATAGTTAAAACCCTGATATCATTATACTGCATAATCAGCGATGCTAAAGGTTCCAGCAATATTACAAATAATAATGGGGAAAGGGGACACCTCTGGTGAGGACATGATTGTACAATTAAGTGGTTAAAAATACAGTACTGTGGAAAAATATTGGGCATGTGTGGAGAAAAACCTCTAAAATAAGATTAAAAAGTGTAAATAGATTTTTTAATTAATAAAACACGATTACACAAAACATAAGTTTAAATTACATCAATATTTAATGACCGCCCTTTGTCTTCTTCAGCTCGTCTAGGTATTTTTCACTTGCACACAGATTTTGAAGGAGTTTGGTTGGGAGGTTTATCCAAACATCTCAGAGAACTAACCACAGATTTTCAGATTGTGTTGCTTGTGCAAATCTTTGTTTGTACAAGGCCAGGTAGGCGAATGAGCAGCTGCTGCCTGCTTTCTGTCCATATCAGGTTTTCTTCTCCTTACCATCAAGCTGTAGAGGAGTCAACTAGATGGTGACATAGCAAGTATGGCTGTAATAAGTCCTTCAATTTCAGCTTTTAAAAACTTGCTGTTTAGATCAAGAGAAAGGAAAAAGCAAACCCAGAGGACTCAATGTCAGATTATCTTCATATCATAGCGTAAAGCTTCCTTCATGGATGGTACTTGCATGGGGCTGATTGTTATCAGTCTAATACTCTGTAAGAAAAGAAATATACATGTCAAAATAAGATACTCATGTATATGCAGAATACTGGGAGATATAATGGTAAGGTGTAAAGTGGGCCAGTGTGTTACTGGGTAGTGATCACACCATGGATGTCCCTACTTATTTTACTTACAAGTGTTCCATCTGAATGGTGGGTCAGATCTGCCGGACTCAACCTCACTCCAGGAAATAGAGGAGAAGAAAGGGTGGGTTCTGAAGTACGATGTTATGGCATACCGGAAAAAAGGATTTTTGCACAGAAGCTAAAAAAGAATTGAGACCATTAGTCATTACATCATGTATCAAGTTATTACACAAAATGTATGTACTGTCCACATTTTCTTTTATCTCTCATTATCCTCCATAATCCGTCTTCGTATAATTCTACTCACCCCATCTATGAGGTCAACAGCATCAAAGCAGATCCCAAGTGCATAATGCGGAACATCCTCCTCCAGAGACTGGCGGTACTCCTCCAGTGATCCTCGGCTATAAAATGGCTGATGACCAACAGCCATTATATATAGGATCACGCCTAAGGAAAAGGAGTCGGCTGGATGGTTATAACCTTGACCATCCATTACCTGTTGGAAAATAAGATTGGAGATGAGCTGACTATACCATTAAGGAGTTCAAATAAAATAAAATGACTCAAGGAAAGTGCAATATAAAATCTCCTAATAATCAAAATTGTGCACCATGGAAAGAATAAAAAAGACAACTCGGAAAAATTGGATGAAGAAAGCGAAGAAACCGAGAACAATGTCCAATAATAAAGATTTTTTATTTTATTAGATATCCAACAATATTATATAAATATATTTATATATGTATATTTAAAATTAATGGTAAGGGGAAGCCAATGCCAAATAAGGGCACAGCCTGGGGACAGCAATAATCACTCAATAAAAAACATCCACAATAATATCACACAGTATAAAATGAAAGCCCAAAATATATATTTGAATATATTATATATATATATATATATATATAAACACATATAAAAATTGCTAGTGCAAGTGTAGTGAATTTATGTGCAAACATATAATATGTGCAGGCAAGAAAACTGTGAAAAAAATGTTTTAAACGCTAAAAAATATAATAACTGAAAATGTGTTACCACACAATAAAGTGCAATGTGCCACAATTGTAAACAAGAACGGTGTGCAAAAGGAAAAATATTTAAAATATATGTGAAAGCACAAAATGAGTGCTCAAAATAATTTATAGTAAATAGGCTGCCACAATTAAAGTGCAATGTGCCGCAATAGTGTAATAAATCAGAACCTATAATACACAATAAAAATAATTGTGGACAGTGCAAATACCTTTCAGCTGTTTCTGTCCCCAGGATGTGCCAGCCCCGACGCGCGTTTCGGCGTACCTTCGTCAGGGGTACGCCGAAACGCGCATCGGGGCTGGCACATCCTGGGGACAGAAACAGCTGAAAGGTATTTGCACTGTCCACAATTATTTTTATTGTGTATTATAGGTTCTGATTTATTACACTATTGCGGCACATTGCACTTTAATTGTGGCAGCCTATTTGCTATAAATTATTTTGAGCACTCATTTTGTGCTTTCACATATATTTTAAATATTTTTCCTTTTGCACACTGTTCTTGTTTACAATTGTGGCACATTGCACTTTATTGTGTGGTAACACATTTTCAGTTATTATATTTTTTAGCGTTTAAAACATTTTTTTCACAGTTTTCTTGCCTGCACATATTATATGTTTGCACATAAATTCACTACACTTGCACTAGCAATTTTTATATGTGTTTTTATATATATATATATATATATATATAATATATTCAAATATATATTTTGGGCTTTCATTTTATACTGTGTGATATTATTGTGAATGTTTTTTATTGAGTGATTATTGCTGTCCCCAGGCTGTGCCCTTATTTGGCATTGGCTTCCCCTTACCATTAATTTTAAATATACATATATAAATATATTTATATAATATTGTTGGATATCTAATAAAATAAAAAATCTTTATTATTGGACATTGTTCTCGGTTTCTTCGCTTTCTTCATTAAGGAGTTCAGCACACACTCAGTCAGGACCGGTCTGTGATTAGATATGAGCAGGATATATTGGGATCAGATTGCACCTTAGTCATACTATTGGCACTAATCATACGGGGATGTTCCTTACCTCGGGTGCCATGTATCCCTTTGAGCCAACAAAGTTCTTCAACATCACTCCCTGAAACACATTTATGGCTGATAAGCCAAAGTCAGTGATTTTTATGTGTCCGTTGTCATCAATAAGAATGTTCTCTGGCTTCAGGTCGCTGCAAGAGGAAAGAGCAGACATTGATTGTGAGAATAAGTCATGAAAATAATTTTCTACAATAGATACGATACTATTGATACCGAAGGAAATACAGCATCACAACAACAGAACATAGACATGAATTACAACATAACAGCAGGGGATTTTTCAGGAATAATCTCATTCCTATTCATGACCGGTCAGTAAGATATACCATTATAAAGCCAATGTAAGGAGACAGAGGGGACAGATTTATGAAAATGAACTGATTACCAATGTATGATGCCATGTTCATGCAGGAATTGGAGGCCGCATACCATCTCTGCTGCAAAGAGCCTGTGTAGTAGAAAGTAGAGGATGGATCAGTGGTTACATACAAGGACTTCAATGTACAGGCGCATGATTGTCAGAGTACAGTATAAGACTTTTACCTTGTTGTCTGAATATTAAACGGCATCCAATGTCTCATGTGGTTGAACAGGTCTCCTCTGACCATATAGTCCATACCAATTAAATAATCATCTGGTGTCTCCGCAAATGCCCGCAGTGACATTAAGTAACGGCACCCAGTGGCAATTTTCATAATCTCTAATTCTTTGTACACTTTCTCCTTTTTACGCTGTTTTTTTGCCATTATTTTTACAGCCACAAGTTCCTCAGTGACTGGGTGTGACGCCAAGACTACCTGGAGGAAAATCAGAAGAGATCAGAACAAACTGCCATATATTATATGAATCTGTGTAATGGATCACTACAGTGAATATGTATGTCCCTCCGGTGTATCTGGTGCAGGATACATTGGGGAACACTGTTGAGGATAAATCAGCACTTACTTCTCCAAATCCTCCCTCACAGAGCTGTTTACAGAAGGAAAAGGTTGACAGGTCAATAGGGTTTTTCGGGTTGAATGGTAAAGTACTGCATCTGGCATCACCATCCTCTTGAGCTGGCATGTCTGCTGTGTTAGAGGTCATCATTTGGCTTCCAACTGCAGGGATTATACAAGGTTTATTAATTTTATTTGAATCTCCAAATTTTCACCCAATAATAAATAAATATAATTAGCCTATTTGGTTTTACTACATCTGAATAAGTACAAAAATGTATAATTAACCCAATAAACCAAACCATACACACTGAAATGAGAAAAAAAATCTAAACCCCAGAAGTGTTTTTTTCTAAGTCGTCACATGCACCAAAAATGCAATAAACAGAGATCCCTATGTCCTGCCAGTACAGAAAAGGTATCAATACAATCTACAACTCAACACACAAAAAACAAAATCAAGCCTTCACACAGCTCTATCAATTTGATGAAATAAATGTTACAGTGTCTCAGAATATGGCGACAAATCAATTTTACTTTTATATATTCAAAACTCCTAATTTTCTATCAACATTTAAGTAAAGAAATTCATACGTGTTTGTCACTAGCACAGATGTAACTGACATGAAGAATCATTTTGTTATGTCTGTACAACTAAATTAACACTGGAAAGAAAATTCCGTGACGGAATAATATTTTCCCAATAAATTTACCCTCATTGGTCTTATATTTTCACCCATAGAAAAAGTATTTATGAGAGCACCGGTCTGTGGACTTAGCCTCAGGATTAAACAAAGAATTAATATAGTGCACATGTCATTGGGTGTTGGGATGTGCTGCAGAAGACTGAAGAAGATGGAAATCTGCAGAGATGAGTTGTGGATGTGAAACGTCATCATGGTATCTGGTCACGATGAAAAGAAAAAGATCTACTCAGTGAAAATTTCACCTAGAAGGTGGCTGGGGTTAAATGGTTATTTGTGAAAATGTCTTATCAGTAGAGTTGAGCGATACCGTCCGATACTTCAAAGTATCGGATTGGAATGGATCGGCCGATCTTAAAAAAAAAAGTATCGGTATCGCCGATTCTGATACCGGAAGTCCCATTCAAGTCTATGGGACTTCCGGTATCGGAATAAGAAAAACCCTGTTTTTGCCTTGTACAGCCTCTCTGGGGTCTGTACGGGCCTTTCGGGGGGCTGTGCTGGCCTGCCAGGGGGTGTGTGCAGGCTCCGGTGGTCTGTGCAGGCTCCGGTGGGCTGTGCCGGCCTGCCGGGGGGCTGTGCCGGCCTGCCGGTGGTCTGTGCAGGCTCCGGGGGGCTGTGCCGTGCCGGCCTGCCGGGGGCTGTGCAGGCTCCGGGGGGCTGTGCAGGCATCGTCCGATGGGACTACAAGTCCCATCGGGCGATGCCTGCTACCATGACAGTGAATGACACATTAGCCAATGATGGGACAGTAGTAGTCCCATCATCCGGCTAATGTGTTGAATGTAAAAAAAAAAAAAAAATTACATGCTACATACATACAACACTTTCCCACGCAGCAATGGCATAAAGTGAGACTAGGGACTTTTTTTTTTTTTTAAGTGGCGGAGGAATACAGTGCGGAAGGACACCTACCTTCCGTCATTGGATTCCTGCAGCCCGTAGAGAACGGCAGCATCAGCTGATGCTGCAGTTCTCTACCCAAGATCGTCGTGGGACACACTCGTGGACTGCTTCGGATCATGGGTGAGTATTTTTGTGGTTTGTTATGTTAATATTTATTCCGTAAAAGACAATGGCTTCGGGGAACAATGTGACAAGTATTGGTAAGTATGTTACTCTGTTATATGTACTGTATGTCTATGTATGTATTGTATGTAGCATGCATGTAGTATGTATGTAGTATATATGTGGTATGTATGTAGCATGTAGTATGTATGTAGCATGCATGTAGTATGTATGTAGTATATATGTGGTATGTATGTAGCATGTAGTATGTATGTAGTATGTATGTAGCATGCATGTAGTATGTATGTAGTATGTATGTAGCATGCAGTATGTATGTAGCATGCATGTAGTATATATGTAGTATGTATGTAGCATGTAGTATGTATGTAGCAAGCATGTAGTATGTATGTAGTATGTATGTGGTATGTATGTAGCATGTAGTATGTATGTAGCATGCATGTAGTATGTATGTAGTATATATGTGGTATGTATGTAGCATGTAGTATGTATGTAGCATGCATGTAGTATGTATGTAGCATGCAGTATGTATGTAGCATGCATGTAGTATATATGTAGCATGTAGTATGTATGTAGCATGCATGTAGTATATATGTAGTATGTATGTAGCATGTAGTATGTATGTAGCATGCATGTAGTATATATGTAGTATGTATGTAGCATGTAGTATGTATGTAGTATGTATGTAGTATATATATATATATATTTTTTTTTTTAACATTTAACACATTAGCCGGATGATGGGACTACTACTGTCCCATCATTGGCTAATGTGTCAATCGCTGTCATGGTAGCAGGCATCGCCAGATGGGACTTGTAGTCCCATCGGACGATGCTTGCACAGACCCCCGGACATCAGCACAGCCCCCCGGCAGGCCGGCACAGCCCCCCGGCAGGCTGGTACAGACCCCCACAGGGTGCACAGACCACCGGCAGGCTGGCACAGCCCCCCGGCAGGCCGGTACAGACCCCGGGCAGTCCACACAGCCCCCCGGCAGGCCGGCACAGCCCCCCGGCAGGCCGGCAGAGACCCCCGGAAGGCCCGAAATGACGGCGCATCATGATGCGCACACACCGCGCATCATGATGATGTCATTTCGGCTGTCAATCAACTTTGAACTTCCGATTCCGATGCCGACTTCCGATATTGAAAAAATATCGGAAGTCGGTATCGGAATTCCGATACAGCAAGTATCGGCCGATACCCGATACTTGCGGTATCGGAATGCTCAACACTACTTATCAGTATTGTGGCTCCTGTATGGTCTAATTACATCAACTCCCAGTATCTCCTTAACTTTGTTAAGTACATACTTTAAATTGGAGGTGAATGCAATACAATCCTATATAGGGCTAACTTTCCATTACAATTGAATACTGTGCTTAGCACGGTTCTTATACTCAAGTACTTATGGTGGTTCTGGGGATGTATTCCAGTGCTGATGACTTTTTAGTGATATATTCATGTACTGATATTGTATCTATTTTCTGATGATAGTTCTATTGCTGTATTCAAGTACTGATGATGGTTCTGGTGGCATTTATATACCGATGATGATTCATGTACTGTTGATAGTTCTGGTGTTTATTTATGGGCTTTTGATGATTTTAGTTTTGTACTCATAGCGATGATGGTTGCGGTGATTAATTCATCACTAGAATCATCATAACTACATCAACAGAGCCACCATCATTACAGGAATACATCTCCAGCACTAGAACAGCCATCAGTTTTGTTGCATGTCAGGAGCAAAAATCATCAGATATATCACTTTATAATGAAGTCTGTGTAGCTTACATTGAGGTATACGCCAAATGCTGGATACCGTATATGAAATTAGACTGCTTCTATTATAGTTAAGCTATATTACTTTCCATGACTGCCCATGAATGATATAAATTATAGAATGTCAGCCATAAATATCACTGTTTGTCCCTTGTATTGTGTAAATGGTCTGCAGACAATGATTCTACATTACATTTGGAAATTGTGCTCCCTGTTACGCCTCACCCCTGAAGTTCCCCACTTTTTTGAATGAACCTTTCCATGAAGTTATTGACATGAAAGAAAAGGTCAAAACTAAGATAATTCTAAATAGTTAATACAGAAGTGTTTGTATATAAATATTTTTTATATTTTTGGTGCTTAAGACAAATTTGAAATTTAGAATCTATGCCAGGTGTAATGCTACTAGAAAGAGGAATAATTGTGCAATGGCCATATGTGGAGAAGACGCAAAACACACAATAAATAACACCAACAAATATAGTATTGAAATATGGTCTGGTCTTACCTGGCTTGGCTTTTTGGTGAAGTTGATAAGTTGGGTTCTGCTCCATTAAGTTGAGTGATGTTGGTTTCTTTTGATTTGGTCTAAGAGGTCCTATCTCCACAGAGAAGCTCTCAGCAATAAGTGAGAGACCCATGAACTTCTAGATTTTTTATACTGTAGCAGCTGGCATTGAAAAAAAATCCTACTCCTTTTCCAATTGGATGTCAAGATCTTCAATTGAATTACTAATGAATGTGACTCCTAGAACCAGGACATTCATGTATACTCTATTATCATTTAATTGGCTGTAAACAGAGGATGGAAGGAGCTGGTTGAGCCACAATGGTATCAGGGAGGCCCAACTTAGTATTGTTTATGCTTCTAGTAAAATGCTAATCTGATCAGTTCTGAAGTTATTTTATTCTTTAGTGTCACATCTCACCTTCCCGACCTCCTGCTGCTTTCACCAAAAGAGAAACTGGACCTGTGTTTTTATAGAAATATTCATTTGTCCTGCAGGCTCCTGTCCAGTGTTTATGGCAGTAAATTCACTTATAAAAAATGGGGTAAGCTAACCAAGCCTCCAGGAAAACAGATAAACCAATAGTATAAAACCTAAGGCAAATTTTTTTTTACCTTTGCAGACAGATGTTTATTGATTGAAGCATGGCACACAAAATAACAAAGAATCCCCAACATTTCGGCTATGTCAAGCCTTTATTAAGGGTTTTATCTATAAAATTAAATAGTCATAACTAGAGTTGAGCGAAACGGGTCAAAAAAATTCAAAAGTCGCCGACTTTCGCCAAAGTCGGGTTTCATGAAACGAAACCCGACCTTAGCATGAGGTCGGCCACGAGGTCGGCGACCATCACACCAAAGTCGCATTTCAAAAGATGCTTTAGTGCCCTTTTTCAGCCAAACAGGAAGAACGGACACTGTGGGCAACGTGATGACATAGGCAGCGGTCACCACCATCTTTGAGAAGGGCATGCAAGTGATTGGCTTGCTTTGTGTGGTGTCACAGGGGGTATAAAATGACCTGCACGCCAACCGCCATGTTACTTATGCTGATCTCAGAATAGGGAGAGCTACTGCTGATTCTGTAGGGAGAGCGTTAGGAAGGCCAACAGAAAAAAAAACGCTTCTGCTGATAGCGCTTTTCACTGTAGTTAGTGTGCAGTGAAAGGTGAAGATTTTTGCTTTTGTGCAGCAGCGCTGGTGGTGATTAGGCTGCCTTTTAAGGCTACCTCCGTTGCTGTGTGTACACTGGTGTTCAAACTGCTTTTTTAAAAGCAATCCAAATTTTATTGTTTTGTCCTGGTGAGGTACTGAGCGTTCATTTTTTCATACACCATACACCGGTGTACGCTCCTCACACAGTACCATGTGCCGGCTGTTATCACAGCCAAATTGAAGCTGTGTGTGACTCTGTAAGGAAAAGCCGAGGAGTTTGTCCATTCTAACAGGCCTACACCTTAGAGTTTTGTCCGTTTTTCAAACAGTTTCGCATATTTGCTGTTTGATTACATTCAAAACTAGAGAGAGCGTGAGTCAGTCTGTATACAGAAACACGGAGCTTGACAATTTTACATACACACACCGTACAGCGGTGTATGTGTACGCTCCTCACACAGTAACGTGTACCGGCTGTTATCACGGCCAAATTGAAGCTGTGTGTGACTCTGTAAGGAAAAGCCGAGGAGTTTGTCCGTTCTTACAGACCTACACTCTAGGGAGATTCCAATTTTGCCCAATTCTATATACACCTTGTAGTTTGTCATACACTAGGCAATTTCTGCCTGTTACATTGCGGTGTAATATACACAGGGCCTGACAGAATCCAACTGTGTCCTGAAGTCTGTAGAGAGATTCCATTTCTCCCCAGTCCTCTATTCACCTTTTTTACACCATCCAGAAACAGCCTGTTACTTTGAGGTGTAAAATACACAGGGCCTGACAGAATCCAACTGTGTCCTGAAGTCTGTAGAGATATTCCATTTCTCCCCATTCCTCTATACACCTTTTTTACACCATCCAGATACAGCCTGTTACTTTGAGGTGTAAAATACACAGGGCCTGACAGAATCCAACTGTGTCCTGAAGTCTGTAGAGATATTCCATTTCTCCCCATTCCTCTATACACCTTTTTTACACCATCCAGATACAGCCTGTTACTTTGAGGTGTAAAATACACAGGGCCTGACAGAATACAACTGTGTCCTGAAGTCTGTAGAGAGATTCAAGTACTCCCCACTACTATATACACCTTGTACCTTGTTTTACAGTACCATACAGTTGGTGGTATTTTGGGTACATTTTCCCCAAAAATGAGGAAGTGTGGTGGAAGAGTCCGTGGAAGTGGGCGGGGGTTGGCAGCTGGTAATGATGGTGTTGGTGGTGGATCTGCTGGTAGTGTCAAAAGCAAAATAGAACCAAATGCAGGAGGTAGAGTTGAGCGACTTTTGTTTTTTTAGGGTCGAGTTTCGTTTCGTGAAACCCGACTTTTCCAAAAGTCGGGCCGAGCAAGATCGGCCGATTATAGGGAAAAGTCGGGGTCGTCCCGAAACACGAAACCCAATGTAAGTCAATGGGGAATAAAAGTCGGCAGTGAGAGGAGGACGGGAAACACACCTACAGTGCCCATTTGAATGCCAAAAGCATAAATTCTTCTTACTTAAGCTTGTCAACCTTAATTAACTTCATAATACAAGTTACGCACTGAAAAATGGGGGTTATTTGGCTAAAGTTGTGAGGGGGTAGGGCTGGCTCCAGGTTTTCATGTGCCCTGGGCGAAAGAGCGCCCCTTTAACACATACCACAACTCATCATGCTCTGATACGGCAGAGAAATAGCGGTATAGTACAATGAAAAATACTTCACTTTTTACATCTCATGACGAGGCCCATCTATTTCTCCATACAGAATCATTGGTCCCATATAATGTTTGAAACAGTATATGATGAGCTCCACATAATGCTACAGTATATGTTGGTCCCCATGGATGAAGCTCCACTGTCTTATGGGCCCAAATAATGCTCCAAACATAATGGGCCCCATTTCTAATGCTCTAGTGTATAATGGGCCCTGTAAATGCTGCTCCAGTGTCTGATGTCCACCTTTGGAATGTTTCAGTGTATGGTGGGCCCCATCTATCATTCTCCAGAGTATAGTGCTCCCCAAAAATTGCTGTCCCAACATTGAAAACAATCAAATAAGTCTCCTCGCTAGGGAATCCCTGTACTAGTCTGGACTCCTCGTCGTCCCCATCTTCCATCTCACTGCACAGTATTTCAACCTTGCAAGTGCTGTGATCCTGAGCAAGCAGGGGGGGCCCACTCATTGGCGACGGCACTGGCACAGGGCCCCTGATAGTACGGTGGTGTGTCTGATGGCAGGTGGGCCGAACCTGCACTTTCATCTGCAGCTTCCTCTTTGTCACCGTGTAAGATGGAACTGTATATGGGAAGGGTAACCTGAGTTTCATCAGGGTCAGATTCAGGCCGTGTAGCGTGCGAGGGGAATGTAGTGGTCTGGGTCAATGTACCAGCAGATTCATCGAGCAGTGGCTGGGCATCAGTGCACTTGTGTCGACCCCAGGAGTACGGTCGCCACAGTGGCATTACCTTCCTCCTAGGGAGTGTGATGTCATGCTTGGGAGCAACAAAGGATCTCTCTAGCAGGTTAACTGATTGGGCGGCGTTATTCCCACGAGTCACGACCCTCCAAACAGCGTTCATGAAGGCAAAGTGTTTGTTTTACGTGGGCAGTATGGTTGCAAAGCTGAACCTTAAAGGAATGTTCAGAAGGGCACCACCAGGAGTGGAGCCTACGGTTAAATTCGACTCCACCTGGGAAACCTCAACCATGCCAGCTACAGAACAGATGCACACATTGCAAGCTTAATTCCGTTAACGAACGAGACTCCGTCATGCCCCGCGGTCCGAGTCCGGCTTACTAGAGGGACACGTGAGGCTCTGGCACATGAGATTGGCCAATAACTGGTGTGTCATGCCCTTACATGTCCGTGGCTGCATGTGCGCTACACTGAAAAGGCCAGTGTTTATCGCTTACAGGTGCAGATAACCCGCTGAACAACATTAGTGATGGGGATCTGGGATTACAATTATTACCCGCGAACGATGATTTCCCAGTAAGTGCAGGTCAACCGCAGTTCCGGAATTAGGCCTAACCGTCATTCCTGAAAAAATGAAAAACTTACGTGTGCAAACCACAGGTGCTGTAGCTTGCTTAACAGCTCGCCAGCCGTTCTCACGCCCAGTATGGATTGCACGTGATTGCACAAAGGTGAGAAAGGGTACCTTATCCCCGGATAACATGTATGGATAGCGTACACATTCAAAAGATATGTCTATACATCAGGAGGCAGGCTCAGACGGTGTTAGGCCCAGTATGGCTTGCACGTGATTGCACAAAGGTGAGAAAGGGTACCGTATCCCCGGATAACATGAATGGATAGCGTACACATTCAAAATATATGTCTATACATCAGGAGGCAGGCTCAGACGGTGTTAGGCCCAATATGGCTTGCACGTGATTGCACAAAGGTGAGAAAGGGTACCGTATCCCCGGATAACATGTATGGATAGCGTACACATTCAAAATATATGTTCATACATCAGGAGGCAGGCTCAGACGGTGTCAGGCACAGTATGGATTTGACGGCCCAGACTACACAGCGGAGGAGCAGGGAGAGGTAAAGATTGCAAATGCTGGGGCCCTGCCCAAGCAAGGGGGGCCCACTCGTGGGCGTCGATACTGGCACAGGGCCCCTCATAGTACGGCGGTGTGTCTGACGGCGGGTGTGCACCACCACCGTCAGAGACACTTGATTGCATTATGAGGGACCCTGTGCCAGTGCCCGCGCCCAAGAGTCGGCCTACCCACCTGTCCAGGGCAACGGCACTCGCACAGTGTCGTGCGCTAGGTGGTGACCCCGGCCATGGGGGGGGGGGAAGCACAGTTAGGGAGTTTTAGAAAGTGGCATATGTTGATGTTGGACATTCAGCTGATGCAAAAGGCGAAATAGGTCAAGTCCCAGGAAGAGGTGGACCAAAGCAAGCCATTTTTCTGTCACCCTATGTGTCATCAGGGGAAGGTGGGACAAAATCCTTGGAAACCCATGCATGGTTCATTTTAATGAAGGTTAGATCATCCACATTTTGGGTTGACAGACGGGTCCTTTTTTCTGTCAGGATTGATCCAGCTGCACTGAAGACTCTTTCCGATAGCACACTTGCAGCTGGGCAAGCGAGCTCCTGTAAGGCATATTGTGCCAATTCAGGCCAGGTGTCCAGTTTAGCGGCCCAATAGTCAAAGGGGAATCACCTGTGTGGGAGAACATCGATATGGGAGGAAAAGTAGTTTGTAACCATAGTTGACAACTGCTGTCTCCTGTCACTTTCCATCAATGCAGTATTACCAGTTGTGTGAGCGGTACTTGAAAAATCAGTCCACAACATTGTCATGAAACCCCTGTCTCCAACGCCACTTCTGCTGTGTGCACCACGAACACCTCTGCCAAGCTGCCCCCGGCCCGTACGGCTCGTGTGAGAGCCATCACCGCTGCTGTGTGCTGGGAATGCCTCAAGCAACCGATTTACCAGAGTTGCTTGTTTATTAGCCAATATTAGGTCAAGGTTCTCCTGTGGCATGATGTTTTGTAATTTGCCTTTATAGCGTGGATCCAGGATGCTGGCCAACCAGTAGTCGTCATGGTTCATCATTTTGGCAATGCGGGGGTCCCTTTTTAGGATCTGCAAGGCATAATCTGACATGTGGGCCAATGTTCCCGGTGTCAATGATGCACTGTGAGTGCTGGGTGGAGGAGCACTTTCTGGCAAATCCACATCCCTCCAGTCACACACAAACCCTGTACCAGACCTTGCCACGCCAACATTTTCACTTGCCCCACGAGATGCATCCTCCTCCCCTAAGTAATCATCCCCATCATCATCCTCCTCCTCTTCTTCTTCCTCCACCTCGTCCAGGAGAGGTCCCGGAGCAGACAATGGTTGAATGTCATCAAGGATTCCCTCCTCCTCTTCCTCCTCATCAACATTGGCTGCAGACGCCTGCTCCTTAAGGTGAGTCAAAGTTTGCATGAGCAGATGTATAAGTGGGATGCTCATGCTTAGGATGGCGTCGTCTGCGCTTACCAGCCGTGTGCATTCCTCAAAACACTGAAGGACTTTACAGAGGTCTTTCAGCTTCGACCACTGCACACCTGTCAACTCTATGTCTGCTCTCAAAGTGCCTGGCCGTGTATCCTCACACAAATGCATTATGGCCTGCCTCTGCTTGCACAGCCGCTCCACCATGTGCAGGATGGAGTTCCACCTTGTTGCAATGTCGATAATGAGGCGGTGGTTGGGAAGGTGGAGCAATCGCTGCAGCTTCTGCATACGAACGGAGTGTACAGGCGACCGGCGGGTGTGCGCGCACAGTCTTCGCACCTTCTGGAGCAGGGCTGTTAACTCCGGATAATTTTTGAGGAAGCACTGCACAACCAGGTTCAAGGTGTGAGCCAAGCAAGGTATGTGGCTGAGTTTTGAAAGGGCTATGGCTGCCACAAAATTACGGCCATCATCACTAACTACCTTGCCTGCCTCAAGATGTACACTCTCCAGCCATGACTCAGTTTGTCGCTTCAAGTACTCGGCCAGTACCTCGGCGGTGTGTCTGTTGCCCAAACACATCATCTGCAACACAGCCTGCTGACGCTTTCCACTAGCTGCTCGATAGGGGGACACATCGTGTGCAACAGTGGCAGCTGCAGATGGAGTGCTCATACGACTGCGCTCTGTGGACGAGCTTTCGCTTCTGGAGGAGGAGGAGGAGGGTCGAACGCCTACAGCCAACTGTTTCCTATACCATGGGCTAGGCAGCACTGTCCCACCACCGCTGTACCCTGTGGACCCTGCATCCACCACATTAACCCAGTGCACAGTGATGGACATGTAACGGCCCTGGCCATGCCGACTGGACCATGCATCAGTTGTGAGGTGCACCTTTCCGCTCACTGACTGCTTGAGTGCATGGACAATGCGGTCTTTCACATGATGGTGGAGGGCTGGGATGGCTTTGCGAGAGAAGAAGAGGCGACTGGGTAGGTCATAGCGTGGTACTGCATAGGCCATGAGTTCGCGGAAAGCTGCGCTTTCCACCAACCGAAAAGGCATCATCTCAAACGAGATTAGTTTGGCAATGTGGGCGTTCAAACCCAGTGTACGCGGATGAGAGACTGAGTACTTTCTTGACCTACTCATAGTGTCTGGGAGGGTGAGCTGGACTTGAGAGCTGCATATGGTGGAAGTAGCGGTAGACAGGGCGGACTGAGAGAGGGTTGATGATGGTGATGGAGTTGTTGTTCTTTCTGATGGCCTAGAATCAGTCTTTCGTTGATATAACAGTGGGATTCCCTGACTGCTGTGGCATTGCAACGACACCTCAACATTTGCTGCTGTGCTAACCAGTGGGCTTACAGTGGGGGAAACAATGTAGCGTTGCTGACTACCTTCGTTGTGATCAGTTGCACATGTGGCACTTGAGGTTTGGTGTTGTGTCCACGCTTGCAAGTGCATGCTGGTTAAATGTCTAAGCATGCAACTGGTATTCAAATTTTTCAGATTTTTCCCTCGGCTAAAGGTCTTTGCGCACTTCTTACAGATAACCTTTGCCTGATCATGAGGATTTTGTTCAAAAAAGTGCCACACTGCACTCTTCCTACTTTGGCAGACATTTTGCGGCCTAGCACGCTGTGATCTTTTGACCCTCTGGACAAGCTGTCCAGCAACTCTTTTGATGTTTGGAACCTGTCTTTGGAGTGCTCCGGGCCTGCCAGATAACAGCTGTTGCGATGTCGATGTCTGCTGTGGATGCTCCTCATCTGAGCTATTGGAAGCAGCACCCTCTTCCCCCAATGGATGCCAATCTGGGTCAACAACTGGGTCATCCATCACCTCCTCTTCAATGTCATGTGCACCTTCCTCTGTGTCACCGTGTATGGTGGTATAGTGTGCGGGAAGGGGCACCTGAGTCTCATCAGGGTCAGAATCTGGCTCTGTACACTGCGAGGACAATGTAGTGCTCTGAGTGAATGTACCAGCAGAATCATCCATCAGCGGCTGTGCATCAGTGCACTCCATGTCAGATTCATCTTGGCCTGGGTAATTCACCATTTCACTTGATAATCCAGGCATGGTATGTGAAAACAGCTCCATGGAGTAATCAGTAGTATGGCCTGCGTCATCCTTCAATCTTGGTTGGGGTGAAGGACACAAGGAAAGGTGTGGTTCATGAACATGAGCCTCCAATGACGACTCAGTGCTTTTACTTTTTACAACTGAAGAAGAGGAGGCGATAGAGCTGGAGGCTGAGTCAGCAATGTAAGACAAAACTTTTTCCTGATGCTCTGCCTTTAAAAGCGGTTTGCCAACTCCTAGAAAACTAAGCGTTCGAGGCGTTCGTAGCCAGACGATGACACAGGCTCAACACCTCCTGCATTCGGTCCTATTTTGCTCTTGCCACTACCATCAGATCCACCACCAACACCATCATTACCAGCTGCCAACCCCCGCCCAATTCCACGGCCTCTTCCACCAGCCTTCCTCATTTTTGGGAGAAATGTAGACAAAATCCAACAAACTATATAGTAATGTAAAACAAGATACAAGGTGTCTATAGGACAGGGGAGATTTTGAATTTCTGCAGACACTTGTGGACACTGGACACTTTTGGATTGTGTGAGGCCCACTGAGTATCTGAGCGCTCTGTCACAGGCTCGATGGCAGAGCTGTGACCAAAGTGACTAAAGGATAAGGGAGATTTTGAATTTCTGCACACACTTGTGGACACTGGACACTTATGGATTGTGTGAGGCCCACTGAGTATCTGTGCGCTCTGTCATAGGCTCGATGGCAGAGCTGTGACCAAAGTGACTAGAGGATAGGGGAGATTTTGAATTTCTGCACACACTTGTGGACACTGGACACTTATGGATTGTGTGAGGCCCACTGAGTATCTGAGCGCTCTGTCACAGGCTCGATGGCAGAGCTGTGACCAAAGTGACTAGAGGATAAGGGAGATTTTGAATTTCTGCACACACTTGTGGACACTGGACACTTATGGATTGTGTGAGGCCCACTGAGTATCTGAGAGCTCTGTCACAGGCTCGATGGCAGAGCTGTGACCAAAGTGACTAGAGGATAAGGGAGATTTTGAATTTCTGCACACACTTGTGGACACTGGACACTTATGGATTGTGTGAGGCCCACTGAGTATCTGAGCGCTCTGTCACAGGCTCGATGGCAGAGCTGTGACCAAAGTGACTAGAGGATAAGGGAGATTTTGAATTTCTGCACACACTTGTGGACACTGGACACTTATGGATTGTGTGAGGCCCACTGAGTATCTGAGCGCTCTGTCACAGGCTCGATGGCAGAGCTGTGACCAAAGTGACTAGAGGATAAGGGAGATTTTGAATTTCTGCACACACTTGTGAACACTGGACACTTATGGATTGTGTGAGGCCCACTGAGTATCTGAGCGCTATGTCACAGGCAGAAATTGGCTAGTGTATCACAAACTACAAGGTGTATGTAGAATTGGGCAGAATTGGAATCTCCCTAGAGTGCAGGTCTGTAAGAACGGAACATGTCCTCGACTTACTCTCACAGAGTGACTCACTGATAGCTTCACTGTGGCTGTGATAACAGCCGTTACACGGTACTGTGTGATTAGCGTACACCGCTGTATGGTGTGAAAAAATGCATGCTCAGTACCTCAGCAGGACAAAAAAAAAAATTGTGATTGCTTTTAAAAAAGCAGTTTGCGGAGCAGTGGGTAAACAGCAATGCAGGAATGTCAGGAAGCCTTAGAAGGCAGCCCAACAACCAACACCACTGATACACCACTATATAGCCTCCCCTTGCACTGCACAGTGACTGGTGTGTTGTACAGGCAAAATCGCTAGCAGCAGAAGCAGTTTTTTTTTCTTCTTCTCAGCGGGACAAAAAAAAAAAATTGTGATTGCTTTTAAAAAAGCAGTTTGTGGAGCAGTGGGTAAACAGCAATGCAGGAATGTCAGGAAGCCTTAGAAGGCAGCCAAACAATCAATACCGCTGATACACCACTATATAGCCTCCCCTTGCACTGCACAGTGACTGGTGTGTTGTACAGGCAAAATCGCTAGCAGCAGAAGCAGTTTTTGGTGTCTTCTTCCCTGCCTAACGCTCTCCCTACAAAATCAGCAGCAGCAGCAGCTCTCCCTATTCTGAGATCAGCATGAGTAACATGGCGGTCGGCGTGCACGCCCTTTTATACCCCCTGTGACGCCCCCCAAAGCAAGCCAATCACTTGCATGCCCTTCTGAAAGATGGTGGTGACCCGTGCCTATGTCATCACGTTGCCCACAGTGTCCGTGGATCCTGATTGGCTGAAAAAGAGCGCAAAACAAACTTTTGAAACGCGACTTTGGCGCGTAAGTCGCCGACCTCGTGGCCGACCTCATCCTAGGGTTGGGTTTCGTTTCATGAAACCCGACTTTGCCAAAAGTCGGCGACTTTTGAATTTTTTCGACCCGTTTCGCTCAACTCTAGTCTTTAGTGCAGCTGGATCAATCCTGACAGAAAAGAACCCGTCTGTCGACTGAAAATGTGGATGATCTAACCTTCATTAAAATGAACCATACATCCGTTTCCAAGGATTTTGTCCCACCTTACCCTGATGACCCATAGGTTGCCAGAAAAATGGCTTGCTTTGGTCCTCCTCTTCCTCGGACTTGACCAATTTCGTCTTCAGCAGCAGCTGAATGTCCCACATCAACATCTGCAATTTTGTAAACCTCCCTATCTGGGCTGCCTCCCCCCCCATGGCCAGGGCCTCCACCTAGCGCACGCAACCGTGCGAGTGCCGTTGCCCTGGACAGGTGGGTAGGCAGACACTTGGGCGCAGGCACTGGAACAGGGTCCCTCATAGTGCAATCAAGTGTCTTTGACGGTGGGGGTGCACACCCGCCGTCAGACACACCGCCGTACTATGAGGGGCCCAGTGCCAGTACCGATGCCCACGAGTGTGCCCCCTTTGCTTTGGCAGGGCCACAGCATTTGCAATGTTTACCTCTCCCTGCTCCTCCGCTGTGTAGTCTGGGCTGTCAAATCCTTCACTGGGACTGCAACTACAAATTTGTCGAACTGATAGATGATGGTTAAGACATAGCTATGCCCTGTCCTGCTGGACGGGCTCTAGCTTCAGATGATCAATGGCTTCCATTTCTTATGGCCATCGACTCACAGTGACATGCAGTGGTGGTTTATCATCAGCTTTCACAGTTTTCCTACTCACAGACGTGTGACATTCCAGCGCACATTTTTAAATGTGCCCTCTCATGCCAATCCCAAAGAATCGCCTACGGCCTGTGGCTTCTGTCTTTTGTACTCCAAAGTTACGTGACAGATCATGATTGGCAGTGAGCACCATGTTTACATCTCTCCCTGTGATAAAAATTTGATGGAGATGAGTAACGCTGATGGGATCAACGGTACTGCGATACAGCAACACTTTCTTCACAAAGAAATGTTTTCGCTGTCTCCACACAAATTAATTGAGGGTCAGCATCGCCTCTGAGAATTGTGACGGAAGTTTTTCCCGTGATTCTTAATTCCTAGATTTCTGCAATCACTAGACTTTATGTCAGTAGCGATGAGCGACTTTGCCTTTTTTCTGGTCGAGTTGAGTTTCGCGAAACCCGACTTTCGCTAAAGTTGGGTCGAGCGAAATCGGCCGACTATAGGGAAAAGTCGGGGGTCCGACTGAAACACGAAACCCAATGTAAGTCAATGGGGAAGAAAAGTCGGCAGTGAGAGGAGGACAGGAAACACACTTACTGTGCCCATTTGAATGCTAAAAGCATAAATTCTTATTACTGAAGCTTGTCCCCCTTTATTTACTTCATAATACTAGTTACGCACTGAAAAATGGGTGTTATTTGGCTAAATTTGTGGGGGGTAGGGCTGGCTCCAGGTTTTCATGTGCCCTGGGTCAAAGAGCACCCCTTTAACACATACCACAACTCATGATGCTCCGATACGGCAGAGAAATAGTGGTATACCACAATGAAAAATACTTCACTTTTTACATCTCATGACTGATATCCATTTTAAATTCTCCAATAGCTCCAAAAACAGACAGTATATTACTCCGTACAGTATTATGGCCACCGCATAGTGCGCTATACAGAGTAATGAGGCCCATCTATTTCTCCATACAGAATCATTGGTCCCATATAATGCTTGAAACAGTAAATGATGAGCTCCACATAATGCTACAGTATATGTTGGTCCCCATGGCTGAAGCTCCACTGTCTTATGGGCCCAAATAATGCTCCAAACATAATGGGCCCCATTTCTAATGCTCTAGTGTATAATGGGCCCTGTACAGTAAATGCTGCTCCAGTGTCTGATGTCCACCTTTGGAATGTTCCAGTGTATGGTGGGCCCCATCTATCATTCTCCAGAGTATGGGGCTCCCCAAAAATTGCTGTCACAATATTGAAAACAATTAAATAAGTCTCCTCACTAGGGAATCCCTGTACTAGTCTGGACTCCTCGTCGTCCCCATCTTCCATCTCACTGCACTTGGCTGTTTAGGCAGAGGGCGTACAGACGTGATGTCATTGCACTCTTTGATCCGAATATCACTGTCAGGAAACGCGGAAGACGTCATGGCGGAGGAGCAGGGAGAGGTAAGTATTCAACCTTGCAAGTGCTGTGATCCTGAGCAAGCAGGGGGGGCCCACTTGTTGGCGATGGCACAGGCACAGGGCCCCTGATAGTACGGCGGTGTGTCTGACGGGGGGTGGGCCAAACCTGCACTTTCATCTGCAGCTTCCTCTTTGTCACCGTGTAAGGTGGAACAGTATATGGGAAGGGTAACCTGAGTTCCATCAAGGTCAGATTCAGGCTGTGTAGAGTGCGAGGGGAATGTAGTGGTCTGGGTTAATGTACCAGCAGAATCATCGAGCAGTGTCTGGGCATCAGTGCACTTGTGGTGCCCCCCGGAGTACGGTCGCCACAGTGGCATTACCTTCCTACTAGGGAGTGCGATGTCATGCTTGGGAGCAGGTTAACTAATTGGGCGGCGTTATTCCCACGTGTCACGACCCTCCAAACAGCGTCCATGAAGACAAAGTGTTTTTTTTTTCCTGGGCAGTATGGTTGCAAAGCTGAACCTTAAAGGAATGTCCAGAAGGGCACCACCAGGAGTGGAGCCTGCGGCGCAATTTGTCTCAACACGGACAACCTCAACCATCCAGCAGCCGAAAAGATGCACACATTGCAAGCTTAATTCCGTTAACGAACGAGACTCAGTCATGCCCCCGCGGTCCACATACAGCTTACTAGAGGGAAACGCGAGGTTCAGGCACGCGAGATTGGCCAATAACAGCTGTGTCATGCCTTTACATGTCCGTGGCTGCATGCGCGCTACACTGAAAGGGCCAGCGTGTGTCGCTTACAGGTGCAGATAACCCGCTGAACACCGTTAGTGATGGGCATCTGTTATTAAAATTATTACCAGCGAATGATAATTTCCCAGTAAGTGCAGGTCAACAGCAGTTCCAGAATTAGGCCTAACCGTCATTCCTGAAAAAATGAAAAACTTACGTGTGCAAACCACAAGTGCTGTAGCTTGCTTAACAGTCCGCCAGCCGTTCTCAGGCCCAGTATGGATTACACGTGATTGCACAAAGGTGAGAAAGGGTACCGTATCACCGGATAACATGTATGGATAGCATAGTTTACACAGTAAAAATATATGTCTATAGATCAGGAGGCAGGCTCAGACGGTGTCAGGCACAGTATGGATTTGACAGCCCAGACTACACAGTGGAGGAGCAGGGAGAGGTAAATATTGCAAATGCTGGGGCCCTGGCCAAGCAAGGGGGCCCACTCGTGGGCGTCAGTGCTGGCACTGGGCCCCTCATAGTACGGCGGTGTGTCTGACGGCGGATGTGCACCACCACCATCAGAGACACTTGATTGCACTATGAGGGACCCTGTGCCAGTGCCCGCGCCCAAGAGTCGGCCTGACCACCTGTCCAGGGCAACGGCACTTGCACGGTTGAATGTGCTAGGTGGTGACCCCGGCCATGGGGGAGAGGGGAAGCAGCCCAGTTAGGGAGGTTTATGTGGCACATGTTTATGTTGGACATTCAACTGATGCAAAAGGCAAAATTGGTCAAGTCCCAGGAAGAGGAGGACCAAAGCAAGCCATTTTGCTGTCAACCTATGTGTCATCAGGGGAATGTGGGGCAAAATCCTTGGAAACCCATGCATGGTACATTTTAATGAAGGTTAGATCATCCACTTTTTGGGTGGACAGACGGGTCCTTTTTCCTGTCAGGATTCATCCAGCTGCACTGAATACTCTTTCCAATAGCACACTTGCAGCTGGGCAAGCGAGCTCCTGTAATGCATATTGTGCCAATTCAGGCCAGGTGTCCAGTTTAGCAGCCCAATAGTCAAAGGGGAAAGACCTGTGAGGGAGAACATCGATATGGGATGAGAAGTAGTTTGTAACCATAGTTGACAACTGCTGTCTCCTGTCACTTTCCATCGATGCAGTATTACCAGTCATGTGAGCGGGACTTGAAAAATCAGTCCACAACATGGTCATGAAACCCCTGTCTCCAACGCCACTTCTGATGTGTGCACCACTATAACCTCTTCCAAGCTGCCCCCTGCCCCTACGGCTCGCGTGAGAACCATCACCGCTGCTGTGTGCTGGGAATGCCTCAATCAGCCTGTTTACCAGAGTTGCTTGTTTGTTAGCCAATATTAGGTCAAGGTTCTCCTGTGGCATGACATTTTGGAATTTGCCTTTATAGCGTGGATCCAGGATGCTGGCCAACCAGTAGTCGTCATCGTTCATGATTTTGGCAATGCGGGGGTCCCTTTTTAGGCTCTGCAAGGCATAATGTGACATGTGGGCCAGTGTTCCCGGTGTCAATGATGTAGTGCGAGTGCTGGGTGGAGGAGCACTTTCTGGCAAATCCACATCCCTCCAGTCACGCACAAACCCTGTACCAGACCTTGCCATGCCAACATTTTCTCTTGACCCATGAGAAGCATCCTCCCCCCTAAATAATCATCCCCATCATCACCCTCCTCCTCCTCTTCTTCCTCCACCTCGTCCAGGAGAGGTCCCTGACCAGACAATGGCTGACTGTCATCAATGATTCCCTCCTCCTCTTCCTCCTCGTCAACCTCGGCTGCAGACGCCTGCTCCTTAATGTGCGTCAAAGTTTGCATGAGCAGACGCATAAGTGGGATGCTCATGCTTATGATGGCGTCGTCTGAGCTTACCAGCCGTGTGCATTCCTCAAATCACTGAAGGACTTTACAGAGGTCTTTCAGCTTTGAACACTGCACACCTGTCAACTCCATGTCTGGCCTCAAAGTGCCTGTCCGGGTATCCTCCCACAAATGCATTACGGGCTGCCTCTGTTCGCACAGCCGCTCAACCATGTGCAGGGTGGAGTTCCGCTTTGTTGCAACGTCGATAATTAGTCGGTGCTTGGGAAGGTGTAGCAATCGCTGCAGCTTCTGTGTATGACTGGAGTGTACCGGCGACCGGCGGATGTGCGAGCACAGTTTTCGAACCTTCTGGAGCAGGCCTGTTAACTCTGGATAATTATTGAGGAAGCACTGCACCACCAGGTTCAAGGTGTGAGCCAAGCAAGGTATGTGGCTGAGTTTTGAAAGGGCTATGGCTGCCACAAAATTACGGCCATTATCACTAACTACCTTGCCTGCCTCAAGATGTAGACTGCCCAGCCATGACTCAGTTTGTTGCTGAAAGTAGTCGGCCAGTACCTCCGTGGTGTGTCTGTCACCCAAACACATCATCTTCTACACAGCCTGCTGATGCTTTCCACTAGCTGATCGATAGGGGGACACCTCGTGTGCAACACTGGCAGCTGCGGATGGAGTGCTGCTGCGACTGCGCTCTGGGGACGAGCTTTCGCTTCTGGAGGAGTAGGAGGAAGAGGGTCGAACGCCTACAGCCAACTGTTTCCTATACCGTGGGCTAGGCAGCACTGTCCCACCACCGCTGTCCCCTGTGGACCCTGCATCCACCACATTAACCCAGTGCACAGTGATGGACACGTAACGGCCCTGGCCATGCCGACTGGACCATGCATCTGTTGTGAGGTGAACCTTTCCACTCACTGACTGCTTGAGTGCATGGACAATGCGGTCCTTCACATGAAGGTGGAGGGCTGGGATGGCTTTGCGAGAAAAGAAGTGGCAACTGGGTAGTTCATAGCGTGGTACTGCGTAGGCCTTGAGTTCGTGGAAAGCTGCGCTTTCCACCAACCGATAGGGCATCATCTCTAACGAGATTAGTTTGGCAATGTGGGCGTTCAATCCCAGTGTACACGGATGAGAGGATGAGTACTTTCTTGTCCTACTCATAGTCTCTGGTAGGGTGAGCTGGACTTGTGAGCTGCCTATGGTGGAACTAGCTGTGGACAGGGCGGACTGAGAGAGGGTTGATGATGGTGATGGAGTTGGTGTTCTTTCTGATGGCCTAGATTCAGTTTTCGTTGATATAACATTGTGATTCCCTGACAGCTCTGGCCTTGCAACGACACCTCAATATTTGCTGCAGTGCTAATCGGTGGGCTTACAGTGGGGGAAACAATGTAGCATTGCTGACTACCTTCTTTGGGAGCATTTGCACATGTGGTACTTGAGGTTTGGTGTTCCGTCCACGCTTGCAAGTGCATGGTGGTTAAATGTCTAAGCATGCAACTGGTATTCAAATTTTTCAGATTTTTCCCTCGGCTAAAGGTGTTTGCACACTTCTTACAGATAACCTTTGCCTGATCATTAGGATTTTGTTCAAAAAAGTGCTACACTGCACTCTTCCTACTATGGAAAACATTTTGCGTCCTTGCACGATGTGCTATTTTGACCGTCTGGCCAAGCAGTCCAGCAACTCTTTGGCTTTTTGTAACCCGTTTTTGGAAAGCTCCGTGCCTGCCAGAGAACAGCTGTTGAGATGTCGATGTCTGCTGCGGATGCTCCGCCTCCTCTTCTGAGCTATTGGCAGTGGCACCCTCTTCCCCCAATGGATGCCAGTCTGGGTCAGCAACTGGGTCATCCATCACCTCCTCTTCAATGTCATGTGCACCTTCCTCTGTGTCACCGTGTACGGTGGTATAGTATGCGGGAAGGGGCACCTGAGTTTCATCAGGGTCAGAATCTGGCTCTGTACACTGCGAGGACAATGTAGTGCTCTGAGTGACTGTACCAGCAGAATCATCTATCAGTGGCTGTGCATCAGTGCACTCCATGTCAGATTCATCTTCGCCTGGGTAATTCACCATTTCACTTGATAACCCAGGCATGGTATGTGAAAACAGCTCCATGGAGTAATCAGTTGTATGGCCTGCGTCATCCTTCAATCTTGGTTGGGGTGAAGGACACAAGGAAAGGTGTGGTTCATGAACATGAGCCTCCAATGATGACTCAGTGCTTTTATTTTTTACAACTTCAGAAGAGGAGGCGATAGAGCTGGAGGCTGAGTCAGCAATGTAAGCCAAAACTTTTTCCTGAAGCTCTGGCTTTAAAAGCGGTTTGCCAACTCCTAGAAAACTAAGCCTTCGAGGCCTTGTGGAGCCAGACGATGAGCAGGCTCAACACCTCCTGCATTCGGTCCTATTTTGCTTTTGCCACTACCATTAGATCCACCACCAACACCATCATTACCAGCTGGCATCCCCCGCCCAATTCCACGGCCTCTTCCACCAGCCTTCCTCATTTTTGGTAAAAATGTACACAAAATCCCACAAACTATATAGTAATGTAAAACAATGTACAAGGTGTATATAGGACAGGGGAGACTTAGAATTTCTGAACACACTTGTGAACACTGTTGGATTGTGTGAGGCCCAGTTAATATCACACCGCTATGTCACAGGCTCAATGTCGCAAGTGTGAAAAATGTCACTATAGGACAGGGGAGATGTAGAATTTCTGAACACACTTGTGGACACTGTTGGATTGTGTGAGGCCCAGTTAATATCACACCGCTATGTCACAGGCTCAATGTCGCAGGTGTGAAAAAGTCACTATAAGACAGGGGAGATGTAGAATTTCTGAACACACTTGTGGACACTGTTGTGAGAGGCCCAGTTAATATCACACCGCTATGTCACAGGCTCAAGGTCGTAGGTGTGAAAAATGTCACTATAGGACAGTGCTTTTATTTTTTAAAAGTTCTGAAGAGGAGGTGAGAGAGCTGGAGGCCGTCAACAATGTTTCAAAAAATGCAAGCACTGAGACGTCAAGTGCTGGCTCCTGGTCAGGAAGAACCCCTTTCCTTGTGTCATTGAACCCCACCAAAAGTGAATGATGCAGCAGGCCACACTTCACATTAGTCCATGTAGCTCTTTCTATCATACCATGCCTGGGTTATCAAGTCAAATTGTGAATTCCCAAGTCCAAGATGAATCTGACATGGAGTGTGGGGGGCCATCCAGGGCATTGGGGTTAATCGGTACCGGGCCGGTGTCTCACAGGGATGTGTCACGGTGGTGGTGACCCGTTCCGTGGCCCTGAGCGTCCATGCAAAGGGGTGAATTATGTTTATAGGTGAATGATACGTGACGCCACCTGTGGTTTCTGATTAGATTGACCAGCGCTGCAGTGTCGCTTCTCTGGGACAGATGTTGTGGTGCAGCTTAGATGTAGAAGCCCTGCCCAGGTAAGGCCGCAGTCGCAGGGCAGATGAAAGAGTTGGTAGATGGTGTGCAGTGCAGGATGTAGCCGAACCGTGAGCCAGGCACAGAAGAAAGATGGCAGACACAGTCGTGCAGTTCCTTTACCTGTACTTGGTAAGTGCCGTCCAGGACCCAGAGTACAGATGGAGAAGGAGTTAGTCAGCCTGGAAGCCAATTTCGAATTCTCTCTCTGCAGATAGGTAGTGTGGCCTCTGTTCTAGCACTTATCTGAGGTACTCGCAGTGCTGAGTTCAATGAAGTTCCCCCTGCTGACTCTCTTTTGGAACTTTATCATATGGCAGGCAGCCGTAGCCTTTTCCTTCTGGCTCCCACACGTCGATGCTGGGGCCTCCGAGCCTTAGTTGGGTACAGAGTATTTACAGCTGCTACTTCCTCCGGTTTCTGCTGCAGGAACATCAGTGTCCCTACAAGCTCAGAGACCGGAATCTGGACCATGCGCTCCAGCTAGGAGTGAGCCTTAACTCTGCTCATCCTTCGTTGCTCCCAAGCATGACATCACACTCCCTAGGAGGAAGGTAATGCCACTGTGGCGACCGTACTCCTGGGGGCGCCACAAGTGCACTGATGCCCAGCCACTGCTAAATGATTCTGCTGGTACATTGACCCAGACCACTACATTCCCCTCACACTCTACACAGCCAGAATCAGACCTTGAGGAAACTCAGGTTCCCCTTCACGCATACTATACCACCTTACACAGTGACAAAGAGGAAGGTGCAGATGAAAGTGCAGGTTCCTTGAGCAGGTGGGGGGCATACTCCTGGGCAACGGCACTGGCACAGGGCCCCTCATAGTACGCAAAAGTGTCTCTGCCGGTGGGGCCCACCCACCGTCAGACACACCGCCACACACCGCCGTACTATGAGGAGCCCTGTGCCAGTGCCGTCGCCAACGAGTGGGCCCCCCTGCTTGCTCTGGATCACAGCACTTGCAAAGTTGAAATACTTACCTCTCCCTGATCCACCGCCATGACGTCTTCCGGGTGTCCTGACAGTGATATTCTGATCAGAGAGCGCAATTACAATACGTTTGTACGCCCTCTGCCTAAACAGCCAAGTGCAGTGAGATGGAAGATGGGGACAACGAGGAATCCAGACTAGTACAGAGATAACGTAGCGAGGAGACTTATTTAATTGTTTTCAATGTTGGGACAGCAATTTTTGGGGAGCACTATACTCTGGAGAATGATATATAGGGCCCACCATACACTGGAGCATTCCAAAGGTGGATATCAGACACTGGAGCAGCATTTACAGGGCCCATTATACACTAGAGAATTAGAAATGGGGCCCATTATATATGGAGCATTATTTGGGCCCATAAGACAGTGGAGCTTCATCCATGGGGACCAACATATAATGTAGCATTATGTGGAGCTCATCATATACTGTTTCAAACATTATATGGGACCAATGATTCTGTATGGAGAAATATATGGGCCTCATTACTCTGTATAGCGCACTATGCGGTGCCCATAATACTGTATGGAGTTATATACTGTCCGTTTTTGGAGCTATTGGAGAATTTAAAATCGATATCAGTCATGAGATGTAAAAAGTGAAGTATTTTTCATTGTACTATACTGCTATTTCTCTGCCATATCGGAGCATCAAGAGTTGTGGTATGTGTTAAAGGGGCGCTCTTTGGCCCAGGGCACATGAAAACCTGGAGCCAGCCCTACCCCCCACAACTTTAGCCAAATAACCCCCAGTTTTCAGTGCGTAACTATTATTATGCAGTACATTAAGGTTGACAAGCTTCATTAATAAATATTGATGTTTTTGCCATTCAAATGGGCACTGTAAGTGTGTTTAATGTCCTCCACTCCCTGCCGACTTTGCTTCCCCATTGACTTGCATTGGGTTTCGTGTTTCAGTCGGCCTTCGACTTTTAACGATAATCGGCCGATTTCGTTCGACCCGACTTTTGAGAAAGTCGGGCTTCATGAAACCCGACTCGACCCGAAAAAAGGCAAAGTCGCTCATGTCTAGATATTAGATTTGTTGCCATAAAGTCATCTACACCAGGTAAATTACTCTCAGCTTCTTATTTATCAATGAATCAATCTAAACCACATTCTAAATGGCTCTCCCTTAATGTTTTTTATAAGAAGTGTGGATGTAAGGAGGTGGCGTAGAACCTCATCGCTTCCCCACTCTCCTAGGTGCTTATCCTGTGCACTTTATGTGGTACCCGGATGGTGTACCGCTATCTAATGTTTTCCTGTGATGCATTGCTATGTGATGCTATATTTGTAATGTATTCTTGTGTGAGATTCTCTTTAAATTGTTTATATGTATTGCATTAGCTTAGGGAAAGCAAAGCGTTAAGGTGTGGACTGGACTAGCAGCCAGGAAAGGCAGCAGGAAGCTCCTGCTTCCAGTCAGGCGCTCAGCAACATCTGGCAACTTGCCGAAACCCTTGAAGGGTGCTGCCCTGGACCCTCGGGCAGTGAAGTGGGCACAGGACTGCATGGTACCCCACCAAGTGTCCAGAAATTAAACTGAGGACTGTTACTGTGAACTGTTTCTATGGAATGTCACTGTGGATTGTCAATGTTGCAGCCACCATTGCTGCCGCTGATATGGTGATGAAGAGTAATAGGGAAAGAGCAGTAAGTTTTTTCAGATTTGCTGCAACTGCTTTTTCTACCTTTTTCCTACCTCGTTTATTCCAAAATAAAAAGTTTTCCCTGTTGGATTATTACTGTGCTTGCTGTAGCAACTGTGGAGAAGAGGTAAATCGCCTGGGGTTGCATCTGTCCTGTCTGTTTCATGTGCAAGGGGCCGCGATGTTTGTGGACTTCTGCTTTAAGGGGACTTGACTGTGACTACCACCCCATGCCACCTTGTTACGTGGCCATGCTTTTTGTAAGGCTTGTACTAATGCTGAGAATTGAGAATGTGGCCTGTTATTAAAAAAAAATGTTACAAAGTGCTGTATATAATGTACAGTGACAGACAGGACTAAATGGAAAACCTGTCTAAACTGGCCAAACTTTGAGCACACACAGATATGAGCTGGCACAGAGATACCACATCAACAAATGTGTGGCCTGTATTTTATTTTATTTTATGGCTAAATAGTGCAGTATATAAGTACAGTGACAGACAGCAAAAAATATTGAATTTAGGACTAAAAAGACCAAAGTTCTTAGCAGAAAGATGGATGAGTCATGTCACAGATATACTGCACTGTGAAATATGTGGCCTTTTTTGTGGAGGGATTCAGCAAAATAGTGTCAAAAAATTGTGTAAGACACACAAAAAAAATCTACTCAACCGTACCACAAAAAATTAAATATTTCTCTGTGCACTGAAAAGTGATTTTTGGGATCCCTTTAAAATTGCTGGCCTTTCATGCTGTGCTAGGAAAAGGATCTGACTGTATTGTGCAGTGTCAAAAAGCAAATGGAGAAAAAAAAGGCCTCTGGATTGCTTTGCAATAAAATAAATCTCTATTAAACTGGAAAAAATAAAATTTCCTAGCCAATTATACCTGGGGCTAGGTATATACGGTCAATATATGCTATAGGTAGCAGCAGCAGACAGTAATGGAATGGACCCTCTTGATGTATGCAGTCATATCTATATACACACAAACAGTGCCTGCAGGCCTTCACTGATATGTATAGAGCGACTTACACTACCCTGCCTACCTAACACTGCAGCCTACAGTATATACTCTGTAATTAGTCCTTAGAAGGACTGTTGGTTTAGCTGGATTTGAGTACTTTAAGCCCCGGTTGCACACTGCGATATCGCTAGCAATATCGCTGTAAAGTCACCGATTTTGTGACGTTGCAGCGGTATTGCTAGCGATATCGCTGCATGTGATACTTACCTCCGACCGGCTCCCCCGCTGGTTATCGCTGATCGCGCGAGAAGCTGCTGGACCATTCCTCGTCGGTCACTTCCTGTGGCGGTTCCTGTGGAGCCGACGAGTGACGCGTGGAGCCGGGCGGGAGGACGCAGGATCACCGCATCTGACAGGTAAGTAGCGACTCCCGTCCCCAGTGATGTCGCTAGTGAGATCTGCCTGAGTGGCAGCTCACTAGCGACCACCTAGCGATGCACCAGCGATACTGACCGCGTCATATCGCTGGTCGGGATCGCTGGTGAGTCGCTAGGTGTAACGGTACCCTTAGGATGGTAGACCCCACACTGACTAATAAATCCCCAAATGTTACCCTATCTTGGCAGCAGCTCTCCCAACTCTGTCTAAATCTGGAGCTGAATGTGCCGAGCAGGGCAGTGTCTGGTCTCTTATACTCCTGATGATGCTGTGTGGCCAGACAATCACTGCAAGACCACAACAAAGATGGCTGTGGCATTAGTGTCTGGCAGACAATCCCTGCATGGTGATTGGGTCTCTAAAGACCGCCAAAAAATGCTGGGTGGAGACCCAAGTTCCTGCCGAGTAATCATATAAATGCTCGGTGCTCACCGAGTACACCGAGTACAGTGATACTCGGGCGAGTAACGATTAGTGGAAAGCACATTTGCTCATCACTAATGACCATGTGATATTTCACCTTTTCTTTTTTCATTTTTCTATATTTCTGTTGTGAAGATGGGGTGCAGAGTGTACATTAATGAGAAAAAAATGTCTTTATTGAATTTACCAAATGGCTGCAATGAAACAGAGTGAAAAATATAAAGGGGTCTGAATATTTTTCGTTTCCAGTGTAAGTTATATACTTCGTACATGATGAAAACACAATGGAGGTGAGCTGTTTATACAGAAATCACTATTTCTCATTATTACACAACTTAATTTATGGACATCTTTGATTTGATTTCTTTCGATAAGTTTTCTTGTTAAAACTTTTCAGGTCTGCAATTCCCCTGATAAGTCGGATTCTCACCCATCAAGTCTTTAGGACATAATCTAGGAACAAACCAACATGTTCGGTTACATAACCCATTGATGGTGAGCAGCTGTTGACCAAGGAGCAGTGGTCTCCACCAGCCATAGACCCTCAGTCACAGCCCTGGTGCCGACAATGTGTTCAAGCCATTATGGAAAGTAAGGGGGATTAGTTAGTGCTAATTGTATAAGTGATGTCAGACAAGATAAACCTCATTCCAAGCTTTATGTAAGAGGCCACAACAATCCAGCCCTCTTGGGGGAATGAGCTGTGATCTCCTTTGTATTCATGACCTGATGAGATGTTCTCTGAGCATAAGGCTCTGGCCCTGGGGGAGCAAAACATACTACCTTTTGTGCTCCAAGACTCTTGTAGGAAGGTTGTTTTCTGCAGTACCTTACAATCTACTGAAAAAATGCATCAAAATCAGTGGGAGGACATGCTAAAATAAATGAAATTCTGCCATTTGCTTTTTGGAATTGAAGTGTTCATGGTGCAATAGAAATGAGCTTGCTGCTCGAATCCCCAGGTCAGTACGATTACGGTGAGGCCAAACCTGCATAGATTAGATAGTTGTTGGTTTTTTGATTTTTTTTTCCTCCCCCTTTTAAACAGGAGATCATCATAACTGCATAAAGGAGCGGGGTGACGGCTTTTTTTTCTGTTGATTAATTACAATAAAGAATATTAAAAACGTATGCTCCCAAAATAGTTTATTTTTCCTTAGGAAGGTGTGGGGGCTGAAGGAAAGTAGTCCGACTTGTTTGTTTTCTGCTCTTTTAAGCATTTACCATTTTATCACTCAAGTGACAAAACTTCTTGTATAGTTTTTTTATTTTATACATTCTAGAAAACACTGACATCTGATTGTAAAAATGAATGCACTGATGACACTGTATGTGGGTTTTTTCACGTACATGTTTAACCCCTTCCTGACATGCCCCATACATATATTCAGCAGGAGGTGTGTTCTAACAAAGTATATGTACAGCACAGCCTCCCGCTGCGCATACGGGTGTCAGCTGTATGTGACAGCTGACACCCCGCAGCAATGTGCATGATCAGTGCTAGCACCGATCATGGGTGTCTAACCCCTCTGATGCCGATGTCAGTAGTGACAGCAGCATAGAAGAGCAGTGCAGAGTATATCAGTTCAGTGATCTGATGCATCATAGTAATGTCTGATACTGGGACAATGTAAAAAAATAGAGTTTTAAAAAAATATGAATGTGTGTAAATAAAAATTTTAAAACCTCCCTAAATAAAGAAGGAAAATTTTACCAATAAATACATTAATGTAAATAAGAAATAAAATAAAAGTACACATTTGTTACTGCTGCCTCCGTAATGACTCGCTCTTTAAGGCTAAGTGCACACGTTGCGGAATTGCTGCTGGAAATATGCTATAATTCCACATGTGTAATTCCTGCGTATTTCCCGTGTTTTGACTAGCGATTTGTAAGCGTAATTAGCTTGCAGAACACTAGCTAGATCTGTAGCATCTCTTCGAAAACTGATTGACAGGTTGGTCACACTCGTCAAACATAGTGTTTGACAAGTGTCACCAACTTTTTACTATTGAGCCTACAAAAGGCAAAATTAAGAAAACCCTGCTATAATTAAAGGTATGATTTAAATGCACTTTTGCTTTTTACTTATTTAATTATAGCAGGGTTTTTTTCATTTTGTCTTTTGTAGGTTTTGTATGCTTTTTGTCCATGTGAGCATGCATTTATATGCTGCATGTGTACCAACTCAACCCAAGGTCAATTTTTGTGTGTTTTTTTTTTTTACTATTGAGGCTGCCTATTCAGCATCAGTAGTAAAAGATATAAAGTTTAAAATAATAAAAAAAATTAAAAATGGTGTTATTCTCACCTTCCGGCGTCCCATGCAGCGTTCCCGATCCATGCTATGCTCCTGGCAAGTCCCGTTCCCAACGATGCCTTGCGACAATGACCTTTGATGGCGTAGCTGTCTCGCGATACCATAGCGGTCTAGTGAGACCTCTACGTCATCAAAGGTCATTGTCGCAAGGCATCACTGGGAATGGGAGTTGGCAGGAGCATCGCTGAGGCCTGGGGACGCTGCGTGGGACGCCGGAAGGTGAGAATACCCTGAGAATACCCTGCCGGGTATCGCTGATCGTGCTCGATCATCCTGGGCCATTTTTTGATCGTTTAATAGACAAAGTAGGGCGCACTAACTGTGCCAATAGAAATGTATGGGTAAGGGTTAATAGGTGCCGCAACAATGGGATAAACTAGCAAAAGAAAGAGGAGAAAAAGACACCACTGCAACAAGCGCACACTAAACCAATTAGAAAGAAATATTTATTGATACAAAAGAGTTACATGTTAGAAACATAATAAAAATATGGTGAGCATCCCACAATACATAGCAGTAGAATATGGCACATACAACATAAGAAACCTGACATAATAGCCCATGTGTAATCCATGTGCAATCCTACCCTACTGCACAATATCACAGCCACCACCCTATAGCTAGGCTCATGGAGACCAAGGCCCTAATTTTGCACAATAACCGCATAAAGATGCATATAGCCCCACAATCTGCCCGGATAAGGCATATAAGCCATAATAAGCCACACAGCAAAAGATGGCCAAAATAACCAACCCAATGCTCATATGTGCCACATCAGACAGTCTCCAAAATGCTATGGGAAAATAAGGCTGCAATTAAAAGATATATGAAGTGGGTACTACACTCAGGACCATACCCCACGCGTATCGCCACAACCCGTGCGGCTTTGTCAGGGGAAGTAACTGACCAAGGTCCCAGCGCTTTAAATACCTTACCGAGGTCCCGGTGGATACACACGTGCAACATAACAAACACTTCCATCTGGCAATCCCAGTCAGTAAGAAAAAAGACCGGCGTCCTGGTCACATGAGAAAACATGGCCGCCACGCATGCGCTGTGTGCTGTGTAAACAGCTCTGTCCCCGAGGCAAAAAAGCTCCACCACGCATGCATCCAATGGAACGCATGGAACTCTCCCATGGAGCGCAGCCGCCACGCATTGGCATGCTGCACTATCCATGTCCATCCACAACGGCGCATAAGGCAATCAGCCCATTTAGTCTCACCCACAAGGGTGTGTGGCAATAATAATAATATAGAGCACGCAATGCTCCCGGGAGTGCAATACATGGAGGACAAACATGACAACACCACATAGACAGACACACAAGGAGGGGACTACAAACATAAAAAGACAATAGAGAATTATAAGCTGCATAGTGATATGGTGAAAATCATCAAGATGCAAAACCAATGAATCCAGTAAGGGAAAGAAAAATATGGGACATAATGGCCCAACCATATCCAGAACCTAAGGCCTTTTTATATATAAATCATGGACACCACTTCATGATATGGTGATTGATTAGTATATGCCTACTACCTAACGATCTATTGAATGGAATGGATCTGCCCCAAATAAAAGGACTGAAAAAATCAATGATGATAGTAAAACATACCATACATCACTCAATAGCATCGTATCCATATAGATATTTTTATTTTTATATTTATTTATATTTTAATCCTGACATGAGCCCAAAATCATAGGCACATGTAAAAATGTCAAGGAATAAGGAGAAGGAAGGAGTATATGGTGAGAAAAAAAAAAAAAAAAAATTATATTATATATATATATATATATATATATATATATATATATATATATATATATACACACACACATACATATATGTACATAATTATATACACATATATGCATAAAGAGGCTGAGGTAACTACATCGATCAACCAAAACTACAACCCTATACCACACGGGTTGCAATAACCCCATAATATCCAATCCAGGACCGAAGGAGAAACAAGAACCTACCCAAAGGTCCCCATGAGCCCAGATATGAGATTATACCAACCAGGTCCACAGACCCCGATGAATCAAGGAGATATAATAATCCATAGGGATCAATAAGCCCAGAACATGTAGGTTAACCTAATGATTCAATAATTCTGATGAATTAGTATCCCCCATAGAACCCCCAAAAACACAGAACAACGGCAAGGAAAGGAGAACCCACAAACAGCTGTCAAAGTTACAATATATCCATACTCAATGGAGCAAAGTAGACCAAATCAGTTGTCCCAAACTTTTTTTATTCAATTGTATAATGCACATAAGAGAACAAAGCCCCAGGGCGGTGTATCCTAGACACGATTCAAACCAGTTGTAGGGTGGTTATCTTCACCATTGATGGTAATGTCCTCATAAGATCACTGCATGAGAAGAAAAAACAAGAGGGGAACATCATAATTAATCAACCTAAGAATCCCGTAAACAGAAGCTCCTCGTTTAGGCCTTTTCTTCTCATGCAGTGATCTTATGAGGACATTACCATCAATGGTGAAGATAACCACCCTACAACTGTCTAGGATACACCGCCCTGGGGCTTTGTTCTCTTATGTGCATTATACAATTGAATAAAAAATTTTTGGGACAACTAATTTGGTCTACTTTGCTCCATTGAGTATGGATATATTGTAACTTTGACAGCTGTTTGTGGGTTCTCCTTTCCTTGCCGTTGTTCTGTGTTTTTGGGGGTTCTATGGGGGATACTAATTCATCAGCATTATTGAATCATTAGGTTAACCTACATGTTCTGGGCTTATTGATCCCTATGGATTATTATATCTCCTTGATTCATCGGGGTCTGTGGAACTGGTTGGTATAATTTCATATCTGGGCTCATGGGGACCTTTGGGTAGGTTCTTGTTTCTCCTTCGGTCCTGGATTGGATATTATGGGGTTATTGCAACCCGTGTGGTATAGGGTTGTAGTTTTGGTTGATCGATGTAGTTACCTCGGCCTCTTTATGCATTTTTTGATCGTTGGTCTCCCACTGGCCAGCGTGCTTCGCTGCATGTGGCTGCAAGAGACCAGCGATCAGCAACGCTGGATGCTGGTTTCCAATGTAAACAGTGGGTACATAAGAGCCGCGCGGCTCTTGGATACCCGCTGTTTACATTGGAAACCAGCTTGCTCGCTGGTCCTGATCACTGGAGGGGCTGTCTATGTGACAGCTCACCAGCGATCAGCCTATCGATGCTCCAGCAATCCCATCCATGTCGGATCGCTGGTGGGATCGCTGGGACATCGTTATGTGTAACGGGGCCCTTACACCAGAGTAAATGAAGGGATCCTGCAAGAGCCGCATCCTGGGTCAGAAAGTAACAGTCATCACACTCCATAAGGGTGAGGGGTGTAGAGGTGATGACTCTGTATCGGGACACACATTGGATGGACACTCGTGGATCAGGGAGATCATTTTCTCAATTTTCTTTCAGTTCTAGGGTGTCGTTTTTAAAGGGCTGTCACACTAAGCGATATCGCTAGCAATATCACTATAATGTCATAGGTTTTGTGACGTTAGAGCGATTTTGCTAGCGATATCGCTATGTGCGATACCTACCTCCGACCGGCTCTCCCGCTGTCCATCGCTGATCGTGCGAGAATGGCCTGGGCCGTTTCTCGTCAGCCGCTTCCTGCTGGGCTTCCTGTGGCGCCGACGAGCGACACGTGGACGCGGGCGGGAGGACGTCACGTCTGACAGGTAAGTAGCGACCCCCAACCACTGCTATGTTGCTGGTGAGATCTGCCTGTGTGGCAGCTCACTAGCGACCACAGCGATGCACCAGCGATCCTGACCGCGTCATATCGCTGGTCGGGATCACTGGTGCATCGCTAATTGTGACAGTACCTTAACAGATTTGAAAGGAAAATGCTAATTACGACAAATAAAAAGTAATAGGCAGAAGATAATCCTTACCCTGAATGAAGGTTTCCTAAGGGGCGATTTTGTGGTGTACAATAATTAAATAAATAAATACACCTTATTAAATTCTTATAAGATAGATGATGGTTGGGTTTTGAAAGTCATTTTTTTACCAAAAGATAAAGCAGAAGTTCTTAATATGGGTTTTCTGTTTAATATATTCGTCTAAAGGGGAAATCTAATGTCCTGATTGTGACTTACAGAATATATGGCTCTATAGAAAGCGCAAACCCCATTCTATACCTTGAAAATGAAAATAAAAAAAGAAAAAATAGTTTTACCTGTCGACAAATCAAAGCTGGTTTATTAGACATGTTAGATTTTATTTTTGTTTACTTTTATTAGAACATTGTACGGTAAAATGAATGTTGTCAATGAAAACTACAAACGAGACAACATAAAATATGTGGGGAAATCAGTATTTTTTTTTACTATTACTGTATTCATTGCATGATCCAACTCATAAAGAAAAAATACTGTTGTGATGAAATGGACATAATTCTGATATAGAACTGTAAGGACCAATTTTAACAAAATGAGGCTATGAACTATTGCGCCAGTCACCAAGGCAGTACTGAAGAGCTGGAGTAATCCTCCTTTGATGGACATGCTGCTCGGTGTGTGACATCGGTGCGAGCTGTACTGAGTGGGACATCGACTAGGACACAATGAACATGCTAACATCCCTCACACCAGGACTCCTCAGTATGAGCGAACCTGCTGGGATAAGGTGTTATCTGAGCATTCACCTGTGCGGAGTGACTTTGGTGTACTCGAAACATATTTTTCGAGTACACCAAAGACACTCAGAGTACGGCTGCATGTCTCATGGCTGTTAGACAGCCGATCAAACAGGCAATACCTACATGTGTTGCGGCTGTTGAACAGCTGCAAGACATGCAGCCGGAGGGGCTTGAATATTTTTTTCGAGCATGTCTAAGACACTCAGCACGCGAGCATGCTTATCCGAGGATGTTCACTCATTACTTCAGTCAGCACTTCAGCATCACCCAGATGAGTGAGGCTATGGGGGGTCTAGAACTTTTCTCACTTGGTAGGATGTTAAAGGGCACTAGTTATGTTACCAAGTGAGATGGCAGCTCATGGTTTAACTGTAAAAACTTTGATAGGTTACCTTTAAATTACAAAAACTGAACCACTTGATGATCTATGGCTTTTTTTTAATTAAAATTAATATAAATTTATGCAGAGGTCTCCATCATTGGAGCTTTCTCTGACCGTGCTCACATACCTCTTGATTTGTGCAACTAGAACTTGATCAGACATCCCTCTGCTCATCTTTTTGAAGACTGAGAAAATGTCTTTCATCTCCTGGGATTGGAAAGCCGCCTGGAAACTGGTGATTCTGATGTGAAGACAAACGAGAAACTCAATATTACTTGATGGAAAAATGTAGGATACTTCCATTTGGTTATAGAAGAATATGAAATTAACCCCTTTCCGACATTGGGCATACATTTACCCCGATGTCAGACTCCCTCCCTTTGATGTGGGCTCCGGTGGTGAGCCCACATCTTTCCCGGCACGTCAGCTGTTTTGAACAGCTGACATGTGTCCGCAATAGACATGAGTGGAGTCATGATCCACACGTGGCTATTAGCCAGTTAAATGCCTATGTCAAGCGCTGACAGCGGCATTTAACAAGCATTACTGGTGATCCCATGGAGACTATTGAAGCATGCCAAAAGTAAAAAGAAAATGTTTTTTATAATAAAAATAAAAATCACCCCACTTTCACCCCATTCAAAATAAAACAAAAATAAAATCAAACATGCACATATGGTATCACCACATTCAAATTTGCCCGATCTATCAATGAAAAAGATTAACCTGATCACTAAATGGCATAGTCAGGAAAAAAGTCAAAACGTCAGAATTTTTTCTTGATCACCACGACATTGCATTAAAATGCAATACCGGGCGATCAAAAAATCGTATCTACACCAAAATGGTATCAAAAGAAACATCAGCTCGACACTCACAAAATAAGCTCTCACTCAACCCATGATCATGAAAAATGTAGACGCTATGGGTATCGGAAAATGGCGCTTTCTTTTCTAACAAAGTTTAGAATTTTTTTCACCACTTAGGGCCCCATCACACATAGCGACTAATCAGCGATCCCGACAATGATATCAATGTGTCAGGTTTGCTGTTGAGTCGCTACATGATCGCTGGTGAGCTGTCAAACAGACAGCTTCACCAGCGATCAGCACTCAATGACGCCGAGCGGGCGCGTCGCTGTGTGCCTTAGTTACCAGCGCGCTGATGCAGGGAGCTGGTAACTAAGGTACACATCGGGTTTCTAAGAGGCGCGCACCCCTTAGAAACCCGATGTGTACTTTGGTTACCAGCTCCCTGCATCAGCGTGCTGGTAACTAAGGTACACATCGGATTCCTAGGAACCGGGCAGCGCCTAGAAACCCGACGTTTACCATATTTACCAGGCTGCTGCTCGCTGGTCGTTGCTCTCCCACCTGTCACACGCAGCAATGCGTGCTGGCCAGCGGGAGAGCAACAACCCCAAAAAAGTCCAAACATTTCTCCAGCGATCAGCGATACCCGGCAGGGGGGCCGGTCGCTGATCGCTGTCACACACAGCGATCTCGCTGGTAAGATCGCTGTGGCATCACAAAAGTTGTGACTCAGCAGCGATCTCGCTAGCGAGAGCGTTATTTGTGACGGGGTCCTTAGACACCAAACACATCTAAGCTCTTTATCTATGAACTCATAATGACCTGGAGAATCATAATGGCAGGTCACTTTTAGCATTTGGTGAACTAGTGAAAAAGCCAAACAAAAAAAAGTGTGGGATAGCACTTTTTTTGCAATTTTACCGCAATTGGAATTTTTTACCCATTGTCTAGTGCACGACATAGTGAAACCAATGATATTGTTCAAAAGTACAACTCGTCCCAAAAAAAATAAGCCCTCACATGGCCATATTAACAGAAAAATAAGTTACGGCTCTAGGAGAAGGGGACCAAAAAACAAAAACGCAACACCAAAAAGCTCCGGGGGTTATTAGGCTAAAGTTATTAAAAAAAAATCAAAAACAGTTTTTCAAGGCTAATAAAAATGTCTGTCTAGTAAAGTGTTACTTAAAAGAAGGTTGATTATTGTGTGTCCATATAGCAAGATGACGCTAAAGCCGTTATAATAAATCCAATAAAACTTCTTAGGGATCTTATCAATTCCACCAAAAACACAACCCAGGTTAGGTGGGTTCTGATCCAAGTGGTTAAATGCTGCTGTCTGGGTCAAGAACTTTTGGTTCAGGCTGAGAGATTACAGGTATCTACACGTATTTTAATTTAGCTCCAAATAAAACAAAGGGTAATAGCCATTCACATTATTTGGTTCATGTAAAGACTTCTCCTTGAAACTCAGTTTCTGTGCATGACTAGCAGATACAAAATCCTGCCCATATCTCTCATTCATGGACTTTTTGTGTTTTTAAAAAAAGCAAAATGCATATTTACACCCTTGGTAAAACAACATGGTGACATTTGCACTGAAAGCCAGCCATAATCCTATAATTCAGAAGCCACCACAAATAAGCGTCATGCAAGATTTTAAGCTCACCATATCTTTACCTCACAAGATCTAAAGGATTTCAATTTTCGAACCCAAATAAATCAAGGTTGGTGTTGTCAGACGTAATCAGGAGTGCATCACTAGACCGAAATATGGCTTCCTCTGAGGCATCGCCTATGATGATGGTGCTCTCTATGTCCCCTCAGCTCTCCACCACAGGATACTCATCTTCTCCTTCAATGACGATGAATTCTGTCTCCAAATCTTCCATGGAAATATTGTCTATAACAGTCTCATGGAAATGTTAAGTCACATGGTCTTCACCCCATGGAAAGTCGAGAAAGTTCATGACTATGTTCACTGAAATCCTGGTGGTGGGCTCTTCAGAGAGCAGGCAATGAAAAAATTAATGAACATTGACTGAAAATTTGATCCAGTGTCCTGGAGGTGCATTGAGGGTTTTCAAAACGCTGCCAGTAGATAATTTTTTAGAACAGAGGACCATCTTCTACTGCTCTTTCTCATGGAAAATATCCAGTGAATGTGATGAAAAGAAGTACACCCAAGGTCCATGTGTTAATGCTGGGCCTCAAAACTAGAGCTTCATGGCTTTGCACTTAACAGAGCTCCGGGGACATGAAAGACCTGATGAATAACATTGATGGCACAAGAGTACCGATTGCTTGTGTCAAGCCAAAATGACTCAGTTTAACATGGAAGCTATCTTGGTCCATTAGTAATACATTGTCTGGTTTTACATCTTTATGTACTAGTCCTTGATCGTGCAAGTATTCTAGCGCTCTGGCCAACTGTAGCGCGCAACGCTTCACCTTCACTTCGGGAATTCCAACCTGGAAAAGTAGGTGAATCCATTAGATACATGATTACTTTACTAGAAAATGTGTATGATCTTAGGGTAACCATCATTGTACTATATCTCCACATTTTACTTTTAGTTCAGCACGAGATATTGGTAATCAGTGTTTTACAGGAGTGTTTTCTGTGAGTAGTACAATACTTACGGTTGGCCATATTATACAGTTGCTGACGCTGCTCTTGCCCCTTTTTTTCTTTTTAGTTCAACATCACATAGATATTGATAACAAAAGTATTGTACTACACACAGGGAACATATATTTTGCCATATTCTATTGTTTCCGGTTCTTCTCTGGCCCCTCTCCTCTTCAATTCCCGCCGCCTCAGGCCAGGGGAATCCTTGTGTACACGGCCAGATGTAAGTACAGCACAAAACTCTTATCACAGGATTTTGTCTGAGCTATCTTTTAAGCACTGGCAGTAAGATATAATTATCTATATGCAGTGGGTTTATTTATAGATAGTATCCAGCTGGTATTGCATATTTTGCTACCACTGGACTTTGGTATAGGCTCACAGGATACACTTTTGGTAGATTATATTTAGCCTGATTCATATTATTAAGCACTATAAGCACTTTGTACTTTGGTTGTTTATGCAGTGAGCCTAAGTTAGTGAAATTAAATGTCTGCATTTTACATGTCAGCACTATAACGCAAAATAGCTTTGTTAGGATGCTTGCAGGCTGGTAGTAGTTTTCTGCAGCCCTATAAAATTGTGAAACTTGTACTGTACCCTTTATTTGTGGATAAACCCCGCGTTACATGCCTGCTTAGTGAGAAACTATGTTTATTGATGTAATTTTAAAATATTTCAATAAAATTGTTTATATTTTCCTAAAGTACTCATTGTTTTTTCTGCTATAATTAGCTAGAAAAATGAGTGTGTTGTATTGTATCTAGAGTTCAAGAGGTGATATTATTGTATCTATAATTTATGGGAATATTTGTGATAAAACTTTTTGTGTAATGTATTATTATTTTTGTCTATATATGTAATTCTTGGAATAAACTTTGTAGTACTTTTTTGATAGGATAGTTACTCCTTGTTATTTTGGTGTTCACTCATTGCGATAGTGTCCATAATACAATACGTTTATCTAGACAGTGGGCCTTAGTACTTTTGATTATATACAATGCTGATATCTGTTCTAGTATTAGTTTTCATTGGGAGCTTTGCGGTATGATCACGGATAGCCAGTGATGTAAAAGTTCCATCATTTTTTTCTTAAGACCATGCACTGTATGGGATAAAGCGAAACAATACAAAAAACAAAACCAGAATTCCTGGATTTTGTATTCCCCCAAAAATGTCACCAGTAGAAACTACAATTTGTCCTGAAAAGTTGATGAACGCCCTTCCACTAAAAAAAGATATTCTGCAGGTTGATTGGGTATTGTGTTTTTTACATAGTATTTTATGTCTTGCTACTCTTACAAAAATGCAATAATTTGTTTTTTGCTATCTTCACTATATAGTGACATATCAACAGGGATTAAAAATGTGATATAGGATTATTTTAAGATAAAATATACAAAAGAATAAAGTGTCAAAACGTTGTATTTACCAGAAAATGGCACAACTGAAAACTAAATCTTGTCCTGTAACCAAAAAAACCTCATGCAGCTCCATATTCAAACATGGTCAATCTCTAAGAGGGCTATTTTTTTAAGTTTTGGCAAAAAGTTGGATAGTTGTATAAACTCCAAAATGCTGACGAACACAAATACAACTCATCCATAAATATCCCAGCTCTCATACAAAATGTTAAAAATACCATGGGTTCTGGGATGACTATGAAAGAGAAACAAATATTTTGTCCTAAAGCCCCCAGCCTTAAGGGGTTGAAAGCTTCTCAAGTGTTTATGGGATTTGAAATTTCTACAAATTTCTAACTTTTATGAAAAATTTAAGTATTAAACATTCTGAAGGCAATAAACCTATAAAGCATTGACACATTTCATGGTATCATCAATTTATGACTAATTCACACTTGTAATGTTGGGGCTTGCCTGTCTTCTTCTCATTAGCCATGACTACTCTGCTGTAGGTTCCGCTGCCCAGAGTCTTCAACAATTCCTAATCCTTCTCACTAGTGTGGGTGAGCTCAATTGTATGAACTGCTTCCATCCTCGCTTACGATGAAACAAAGATTCAGTTGGGTTTTCTCTCGTAGATTCTGATCCAACTTATCACAAGAACTGCAATCTCACAATTCGTGAAGGAGAGTATCTAGCAGTTGAGAGCAAAGAAGACCTTGTAGTATAGATCAACCTCATCCCGTAGAATGTAAGTCCGCAAGGACAGGGTCCTCTCTCCTCTGCACCAGTCTGTCATTGTAAATCTGTTCACTGTTAATGATATCTATAATTTTGTATATAACCCCTTCTCATGTACAGCACCATGGAATTAATGGTGCTATATAAATAAATAATAATAATAATAATAAATCACTGCAAGGAACTAACAGTCTTTTATGGGCACCATAGCCATGAGATTGAGGTTCCTCCCCTTTTCAAGGACAATGATGTAAGTGACCCTCTAGTCATATGGAAATGGTGAGCTCACTGGCAAGTATATTCTGAGTGGTAAGTTCAGGAATAGCTCAGGTATAAAGGATGTCTGGGTTGAGACCATGCCTGATTATTCCAGGTTCTGCCATTTGTTGACTTAACCTAACTGGTTTACTTTAGTGTCACTTGTCATGCAAATACCGTGTGTGAAAACAGCCTAAATTCACCAATACTCTCTAGATCAACCTAATCTACATGCTGTACATAACAAGACACTATATATTCTTTTATGTCAACTAATCATTGTTTTAAAAGGCAGGATGCAAATTTTAGGAATGATCAAAAAGTTGTGTACCACAAAATAGCACCAATGAAAATGTAGCCATTGATCCTGCTAAAAAAAGATGTGGAGCCCACAGGACACATTACTTATGTATGGGAGCATTATTGGTTTAATTGTGGCACCCTTAGTATTATTTAGCAAGTAGCACTCAGACACAAGTACTTCTAAAGTAATAGTGAGGGGAACTTTGCACCGTTATAGCCCTAAAATGGCATATGGGGGTCTTCCAAGATGTGTTTGCATAGCATGTGTCTTTCCCTCAAAGCAAGAAATGGGTTGGGGTCCTCTGGTCTAAATACTGTTCTAGGCATTAAACAACCTGGACCCAAGACTGTAGTTGGCTACATTGTATCAGAGAGACCTATGCAGCTGCTGTATATAGTGCCTAGGATGTCATCTAGTCCAGATATATTTTATCTACTTCTCAGTGGTCACTTCCATGCTCACATGTCATCATTATTGACATCAGGTCAACACCCGCTCCTGAACTGCTTTGTCCCTGAATCTGTGGTGGTGGAGACATTTTTTATACACTTTAGTAAATTGCACCAATATTATTTATCTCAAAGTGATAGATGTGTACATGATGTCTGGAAGACATCCTATTCGCAAAATATTGGATATTAAAATGGATGGACACCTGTATCCCAATTGTTGGGCAGGACCAATAGTCCCATAGAACTACCCAACACTTGAATGGAAGGACCCTTATACTGCTTATGATCACTGATTGTTCTGCACAGCATTTATTTGGAAAATGTTATATAGCAAAATCCTTGCTTTCTTATTCTGCAAAAGTGTTTTTTTTTAGAATCAAATGTTTTCGGATTTGCTTATTTTTGCAGCTTTTTTAAAATTTGGATGTGATCTGGACACTGCTGCACAAAGCAACGGTTCAAGTGAGATTTATTGATAGTGACTTTCTAAAAAATTGTGTAGAAACTTCTCTACACAGAAGGTTGACAAATTTAATGCATCTTTACATATCGCACATTGTGCAACATTTTTTGGAATTTTCTGCAAAAAGCGACAATGCAACCAAGGAAAACTCAATTCTAAATTCCCTTCATAATGATTTAGTTCTACCTTATAATTGATGGGTGAGAAATGAATTTCCCCCTGGGGCATAACTGCTTGAAACCACAAAGATCCTGAGTATAGGAGACACAGTTCTGTGTGAATGGAGCTGTAGTGAATATGTGCAACCACCACTCCTTTAGACAGTGGATACAGGAGTGTTCACGCAGATAAGCGGATCACAACAGTGGTGAAACTACTGCAGTTGGAGAGGTCATCACTGCGTATGTCCAGCTGAAATGTATTACAGCGCAGGGACATATTTCCATGTATGCTGCCAGCCAATCAAAGGACAGAAGCTAACGTCGGCAAGCACGTGACTGGTGGCGCATAGCTGTGACTTCATGCACTTCCATCGCTTGCATGCTGAAGTCAGCTGCCGGCTTCAGAAGAGGATTCCAAGCAGCAGGTGGAGTGGATGGTAGGTGGGTATAATGGGTTATTTTTTATATACTATGAAGAATATAAGGAACACTTAAACAACACAATGTAACTCCAAGTCAAACAAGGGCAGCAACGCAGGAGCAGGACCGCTACCTCATCCTTTAAAGGAGCAGTGCCAGAGCTCTGCAAAATGACCTCTAGAAGGACACTAACATCATTGTGCCTGCACAAACTGTCAAACAGACTCCTTGAGGGTGGAATGATGGCCCACATTTGGGTGTTGTGCTGATTTCCCAGCACTGTGCATGGCTATGGGCATTTGCCAGAGTGCAACAAGTTTGACAGATGACATTTGCTTCCTATGCTCTTCACAGATGAGAGCAGGTTTGCACAGAGCACATGTGACAAAGTTTGGAGACACAGTGGAGAATGTTCTACTGCCTGCAACATCATCCAGCATGACCAGTTTGACTGTGGGTCAGTAGGTGAAGGTGCACTTGGCCCTGGGTTCCTTCTGATGTGTGACAATGCTATGCTTCATGTGATTGAAGTGTCAGCAATTCCTGCATGATGAAAGCATTGACGCTATGGACACCTGGACATCATGTCACGTTTCACTGCACCACAGACTATCCAGCAGTTGACTGATTCTTTAATCTAGGTTGAAGAGGCAATCCCTCAGGAGTACATGCTCCACCTCATCAGGACCAGGCCTTGGTGTTGTAGGAAGGTTTTACAAGCATGTAGTGGCCACACATCCAACTGAGCTTCATTTCCTTATCTTGAGACATTTACACTGAAGTTGGATCAGTCTGTAATTTGATTTTCCGCTTTGATTTGATTAATCTCTCCAAATCCTGACCTCCATGGGATAATAACTTTGATTTACATTGATCATTTTTGCTTTATTGTTCTCAAAGCATTCTACTATGTAATGAATAAAAATTTGCAACTAGAATATTTCATTCAATAACATCTAGGATATTGTATTTCAGTAATCCCTTTTTTTTAGCAGTGTATATATACACACCAGGATGCGACCCAGGATAAGGGGCATATATTCCAGGTTAAGAGAAATATAAAAAGAATGATGGACATATATATATTATTATTTATGTTTAGCACATTGATTCCATGGTGCTGTACATGAGGAGGAGTTGCGAGTAATGAGGAATGAGACAGTAGGCTTGTGGGCTGCAGCAGCTCCGGTTGTGGTGAGGTGGCAGAGATGTCACAGCAGACTGTAAGGCCGGTCTCACATTTGCGTGTCAGGGCAAAGCAATGGCCTGCGCATGGCCACCGCTATGCCCCGCCACCTGCAGCGCCTCCTCCAGTAGCTCCGCCTCCGGGCACATGACGCTGCATGTGTCATGCGTCCCCTATCTTTATCAATGAGGATGCAGGCCATGCGCAGTATGCGTTTGGCGGCGCCTGCGTCCTTTTGACGGTGCGCCGAGCGCAACCAAATTGCAACAGGTTGCGTTTGGCGTTGGTCGGCGCACCGTCAAAAGGATGCAGGCGCCGCCAAAACGCATACTGCGCATGGCCTGCATCCTCAGTGATAAAGATAGGGGACACATGACGCATGCAGCGTCATGCACCCGGAGGCGGAGCTACCGGAGGAGGAGTGGCAGGGGGTGGGGCTTAGCGGCGGCCGTCGCTGCGCCCTGACACGCAAATGTGAAACCGGCCTTAGCCATTCTGAAGATGTGGGTTTTCAAGCTTTTCTAGCAGGCAACAAGCTGAGCAACATATGATTGTGGAGGATAGGAGGTCTTGGGAGGACCAAAGATTAGTTCAGAGATATATGGGGGAGACTGATTATGGACTGCTTTGTAGATCAATGTTGGAAGTTTAAAGTGGATACATTGGGAAATTGGAGGCCAAAGAGAGAATTTTCAGAGGGGAGAAGCAGAGGAAAAGAGAGGAGGGAGATACCTTATATTTATATACCAAGATGGGGGCTGGTCCAAATCTTGCATCTCTGGCCCATCAGAATTTAGCTACGGCACTGTATGACAATATCGTGCTGATTTTACAAGGGAGTTCAATTTGTGAAAACTAATTAAGCTGTGAATCAAAAGTTCTTTCTACTTTTTAAGTCTGAAGACTTAATATCAAAATAAAGACCAAACTAAAAAAGGAAACTTCAGAGCATCCTTGACTATTTACTCGTCACAACACCACTGCTGTCTCCGCTGTTTGCGTTCCGATTTATTTCGTCTCTTTCTGCATTTCTGGCCTCTGCATTCTAGAACAGGACTTCATGCCATGACCAGGTCTGGACATCCCTGTACTTTATGCGAATGGAAATGTCATGATTTTGAGTCAGTTATTTCTGATACCTGATCATAGCTGTTCTACGATGAAGAGTTGGAGATGTGGAGATCTATAGCAGGAAGAATAGCCAATGACTTGTCAGTGGATTCTGCAGGGGGACAGGTGTGAGTATATGTTTGTGTTTAAGCCTTTTACTAGCTTTCTATGGTTCCGTAAAATGTCGGCCACAGCTGGCCTAAATGCTAATGAATTTGGGCAGAATGAATTCAAAAAATTCTGGAGACCATTGAAGGATTTTTGTAAAATTCTAGAATTCCATTTGAATAAGTTTTGCCCATCTCTGGACCCACATGCTCATGTTCAGACCTCTAGCGTTCATACATTTATTATCCATACTGTGACTGTGATGAATGATTTTTATGGAACAACCCCCTTTACTTGGAGATTAGATTATCCCCAATATTCTCAATATTGTGTGCAACATGTACATTTATATGTGTAAAATCACACGGTCAGTGTTCACACATTCACTATTTGGTAAGTATTTTTTGCATCTGATTCTTAGCTTGAGTTCTGATCTAAAATGATGAACGTGTGAACGTGGCCTGAAAGTAAGGGTCTTGTTACATTTAGCGATGCACCGGCGATTCCGACAACGATATGACCCAGTCAGGATTGCTGGTGCATCACTAAATGGTCGCTAGTGTGCTGCCAAATAATCAGATCTCACCAGCGACGCAGCCGCCCATCGGCGGTCTCTCTTACCTATTGCACCGCAGCGAAGATGATGACTTCCGCCTGCGTCCATGCATCACTAGTCAGCACCAGTGGGACGCAAACGAGGAAAAAATGGCCCAGTACATTTGAGCGCGATCAGCGATATCCAGCGGGGGGGGCAGTCACAGGTACGTGTCACAAATAACAAGATCGCTAGCGATATTGCTGTTGCGTCACAAAATGGGTGATGTTTTAACGACATCGCTAGCGATCTCGCTATGTGGGAAGGGGGCTTTAAGGGAGCAAATTGCTTTCAGAAAAATCCTACTGGAAAACTCCACATTAAAAAATAATCCAAATTGTGAATAACTGCTGTAGAGACTTAATTAAGAGTGTGGATTATAAGACTCACAAGACCTTGGGCTGCAAAATCAAAAGAAAAACCTTTTTAAAGAAAGTGGAGGTGCATCTTATATTTCCTTTTTAACAGTAGGTAACTTTGGGTGCGGCTGGAGCAGAGTAGGGTCAGAGGGGGCAGGGTTGTTGCTTCAAGATGCCGTGATGGCAGCAGGAGAGGGGCAATGGGATATCATAGGAAAAATGGACCCCCGCTAACTGGTGCCAACACCGTCTGAGATACCTCAGCACTGCCCATTCCTGTTGCTGCTGGCTTCCTGAAGCAGTGACCATGCCTCCTGTCACCCCTCCCCTCCGCCACAGGCTCCCAGTAAGTTCACATCGGATTAAAAGACTCACTCCCACTTGTCTCCCAAATTTTGAGGGAAAAAAGTTCATTTTCATAAACCAAAAAATTGGATAATACAAGCCAAAGTGTTGAAGGCACAAGTGACCGAGGGGACTGGAATACAACACATGATGGAATGTTATTTTAATGATATCAATGTTCATGAATTAGTTGTGTGTGCCCCGTCCTGCCCCAGCTTGGCCAAGTCTGACAAATTTTAGTAAAGTCGGCCATTTGTGGCAAAAAAAAAAAATCAGTTCACAACATTTTTGCGCAGGCAATAAAGTTAAATTTTCTACATGACAGGTTCCCATTTATGGTTGGAAATATTTTTATCCATGATAAAATCTAAATCGCCTGCGATGAAAGGTGCTGGGCACAGCAGGCAGGTAGGTAGCAACTACTTGCCTGTTAGGGCCTAAGCACTTTTTTTAATAAGTCCCTAATATAACCTTTAATTTATGGACATCTATGGTTTGCTTTCTTTTCCTGTGTGGATTGGATGGGTTGTTATCAACATCTGGTATGAAATTCATGTCAATAGCACTTTAGATAATTGGTGACGTGTTTCATACTTATTTCAGTATGTCACTTTTTTTTTTTCTTTCAGGTCTGCATTTCTCCTGATAAGTAGGGTTCTCATGGATCAAATATGAAGGGCTTCATTTAGAAATAATTCAACATTTTCTATTGTTACATAAACCAATGATAGTGAGCAGTTATTGACTAAAGGCCCCGTCACACACAGAAATCTCGCTAGCGAGATC